>NC_070612.1:43809182-44150848 GCF_027172205.1 Podarcis raffonei
CGTTCTCGTGTTGCCACCTCACATGGATCTCACATAGAGGTGGCACACAAAGAAGGGCCTCAGAGGATGAGTCCAGGATGGTTAATATGGAGAGACGTGGTCCTTGAGGTATTGTCGTCCTGAGCCACTAAAGGCTTTATAGATCAAAACCAGCATGAATTGTCTCTTTTAAAGGGGATTCTGGAGCATGTTTCAATGGGTGGGGTTGCTGTGAGTGTATTATGGAGATGGCAGCAGAGATAGGCAGCTGTGGATTCTTCTTTAGCTTGGCTTTAGCTTGGCTTTCCGCCTGAGATGGGATGCATTTCAACCACCGCTTGTTTTGAGGTGAGCTTTTAAAGAGCCCAACATTTATACCCAAGCCGGGCTTAGGAGAACTTCACAGCCATTTCTACTGTTTTGTGCTTGTTTATTCTTTTCCCCAGCCCTAGCCTGAAGGTAAGAATTTTGCAGTTACACAAATAAGACATGTTCCTTTCCTCAAGTATTTGAGAGGTACTAGCTATTATCCTGTATTTATGCACCTCCCCTTGGCATGGGACTATTAAAAATTCTCCACCCTTCTGCAAAAAACAAAACCAGAAACGAAATGGCTATTTGTGCAATACCCAAGGCGCAGTCATTGACAGTGAACATTTGATAATATATGGGCTACCTGTACTATTTTTTCCTGACATGCCAGACTGATGGCTCTCTTCCCCTTTGGTATGCCTGTGGCTATTTCCTACTTGTCAATGCCAAGAGATGAAAGGTTTTGTTTTTTTTAAATAATATTAAAGAAAATAACCTGTGATAGCAGCACCGTGATTCAGACCTCTTACACAGATATAATCCATGAAACGGCTTTTGCTTTTTGTTTTATGCCCACATCAGTACATGTATTGACAGATCACTTAACATCTGAGATCTAAAAGGATTCTAAGCACTCTTCAGAGGATTCCAAATGGAAAGGTCCAAACATTCAATGACAGGATTAAAAAAGACTTGCCGAAGCCTCTGTCTGAGTCGTTTTTATGCTTGACACATGCTTTATATTCAAACCCCTTAGAGGTTCAGCTTATATTTCCACAAAAAGGAGGGGGGCAAAGAAGCTTGACTCTTGTAGAGAGTTTTTAAAAACAGTCAAATATTAAAGGGAGCAATGCATTTTTCTCAACTGAACAATTATTGAAAATTGAAAGAAGATTTGGTGGGGAGAGAGAGATAATATCACACCAATCCCACAAGAGAAATCTGCAGGCATGCAACTCATGAAGAGGCATATCTTGAAAGACCTACACTGGCTCCCAGTACATTTCCGAGCACAATTTAAAGCCCTAAACAGCCTCAGTCCAGTATACCTGAAGGAGCGTCTCCACCCCCATCATTCTGCCCGGACACTGAGGTCCAGCACCGAGGGCCTTCTGGCGGTTCCCTCACTGCGAGAAGCAAAGCTACAAGGAACCAGGCAGAGGGCCTTCCCGGTAGTGGCGCCCTCCCTGTGGAACGCCCTCCCACCAGATGTCAAAGAGAAAAACAACTACCAGGCTTTTAGAAGACATCTGAAGGCAGCCCTGTTTAGGGACGTTTTTAATGTTTAATAGACTATTGTATTTTAATATTCTGTTGGAAGCCGCCCAGAGTCGCTGGGGAAACCCAGCCAGATGGGCGGGGTATTTATTATTATTATTATTATTATTATTATTATTATTATTATTATTATTATTATCTGAATAAGGATGATTACCCACATAATGATGTTCATTGGGGGCCATTGTGTTTGATGGAGGCATCTGCCGATACAAGTCATAGAATTGCAGGATTTGTAGAGGTGGAAGGGACCCTGAGGGTCATCTAGTCCAACCCCTGCAATGTAGGTATCTCAACTAGATCATACATGGCAGGTGGCCATCCAACTTCTGCTTGAAATTCTCTAAGGAAGACGAGTCTAGCACCTCTCATGGGAGTCTGTTCCACTAACCATCTGGTCACCCTGCATCCACCTGGACAGGAAGATAACCCATGGTCATGGCAGGCAATGTTCCCTCATTTCCTCCTGACATCTGTAGCAATGTATTCAAAGTTGTTAAGTTATGGGACTTCCGGGTTAGCGCCATCGGCTGAACGTCACTTTCGATCCCTTATTTGCATATGTGGACCTGAGTGAAAACTATCTACAGTATCCCCCTGCTGGCCCAGGGTGAGAACTTCAGTACATAACAAAAATCATATGCGTATAACATCTTCTTTTAGCATTCTCTTTTGAAAATATACCCATGTGGCTTCTCTCCCTCAATTCTCTTTCCACCCGTTATCTTGCCTCCATCAACTAATACTTTGCAAAGTGCACATTTTATCCTTGCGCTCATGGCTATGTGCTGGCCTCTACCACACACAGAGTTGCTGCGGCTGCTCTGCTACCACCACCGCCAACTCAAAATTGCGGGCTGACACAGAAGTGGCCTGAACCTCCTCCCCCCCCCACCAGCTGAAAAGAGCCAGTTGTTTGCTTAATTAGAGGCAGATTGTGGTAATGACTAGCTTAATTATTTTTTCTGCTAGGAATGGGTGGCAATCGCTCAGCAGTGCAGAATGCAAATTGATGGGGAGCTTAAGAATGGCACAGGGCCCCCTTTGAAGCCCCCGCAGATGGAAAGTGGGGGGGGGGATAGAGCATTAAACTTCTCAGAATGTTCTCCTGCAAAACTCCTCAATAGAAGCAATGGTTCATGTATACAGAAAAGAGGGACCACGCTGCTATATAGTTATACAATTAAATTTCATGAAAGAAGGGGTCCTTTGTCCCGGAACACCCTGCTAAGGATTTGATTGCCTTTCTGTGGTAAAATTGTTCCGTGGTCAGCTCTCTTTTAAGTCATGGCATATGAATTTGTACTCTGAAAAGGCACTCAGTTCTGTCCCCAGCCTTTGTTTCTTTCCTATGTATTACTCCTCCCCCCAGAGGGAGAGAGGCCTTTTCTTGCTTGTTTACAACATATGGGGGGGATTTTAAAACCCTGAGACTTCACTGTTACATTTCCCCCACCTTCTCCTCCTACTTAGAAGACTGACACAAAAGGAAAGCTGTCAGCCACTGTGGTGAGCCGTGAGGGTTTTCAAACCGAACACAATGACTATGGAAAGCGTTGGAAATAACAGACTTGCCCTTGAAAAGAGCACAATTTTGCTCGGTTTGAAACCTTGACTGACTTTCAGACTGCTGCAGGTTCACTTATGTGACTCTTAAGGACTAAAATGTCAAAGAGATTATTATGGCTTGTGTCGTGTGGAGTAGCTGTACCATTAACCAGTTCTCCATTTTACCTGACCTGATCACATTAATTTAATGAACAGGGGTGCCACTTCAGATTTCTGGGGTCAAGAAGCAAAAAGATATCAGGAATAGGGGGCTCAAAGTTCCTAGAAGAACTCAAATGCCTTCTATTGGGGGGGGGGTGAGTGAATTGCACATAAATAAATCACCATATATTGTTAAATCACCCTATGTTTTTAAATCATTCCGCGCGTTTTGTTTTCGTAAATCTCATAATAATTATATAGAATTGTTATCCAGTTAGGCCAGTCATCTTTTCCTAATATCTACATAGTTATCAGACTATCATCTCTTTAAAGCCTTGCAGCCATCTGATACCAATTCTGCATTTTAGTCAAACTATCAGCTATTTCTTACGTGAATTCTTTATGAGTTCTTGGGTGCACGCCATCTGTCCCCAGTGGCTTGCCACCTTTAAATTTGTCACTTCAGGTGCTTCCAGACTGTCACAATTTGAATCCCGGTTTCACAATTAAAGTGGATTTGTCACTCTCGCACAGCAAACACTCCTCCACAATTAAAATAAAAAATTCAGACATTCTGTGGTAAGGAAACTTATGGGAAAGTGTGTGGTAACAATTGCTTCACATCCCTGCAAAAAAATAATAATTAGAATTAATGCTCAATAAACAGATAATCTAGAAGCTCAAAAGCATTGTCCTTTCTCCCTTCTGTTTGGCATCGACATCAGATGCAGCCACATGATACACTCCTCTAAGACTTGTAAAAAGCTGAGAAAGCCATTAGGAAACTTTCCAAATTTACAGCTCCATTTGCACAAGGCATCTTGTGTCTGGTTTTGCATTATGCACACACAGCCATGACCCATCCCTGCCAATGGTCCAATCTCTTGCAAGGCCATAGAGGAAGGTCAGTAGAGAGAAGGAGGTGTGAATTCCGTAGCACAGGTCTCCCTTGCCTTTGCACTAGCATAGATACCCATTGCACACTGACCACTGAATGGCTCAATTGTCTTGATGGAAAAAGAGTAAAAAAAAGAAAAGGATCTTGTCAGTGGAAAGCAGTGTGATTTTGAAAATGCACCCAAAGCCTGTCATTTTGCTGTTCCTATCCTGTTATTGCCATTGCATATTTAAATGTTTCTTTCCATGTCTGAAAATGTGTCAACAATTCAGAACGAGAGATAGCATAAGCTAAATGTGCCTTGCTTTTTTGCTTTATCTCGCACAGCAATTGCCTTAAACCTTTGCCCTCCAGACATGTCTCAAGTTGCTCTGTATCCCATGTGATTGTTTCCCCGCCGCTGCCGCCGCCTCTCATTTTGGATGTCTCTGTCAATTTCCCAAAGACTTTCTCAAGACAATCTCATTAAAATCAGCGATTATTAAACACCTGTTTCTGGAGAGTTTAGCAAGGCTTGCTAAGATCATAAAGCTCAATTACTGTAACCATATACACTTTTCGCATTTTCAGGAAGACAAGTGGATGGAGCCTTATTTCCCACAGCAGACGTGAATCTTAACGGGTTTCCACACAACACATGGAGTTGGGGCTCCCATGTACTCATTTGTTTTGCTAATTGAGATGTCATTTTTAAATTAGCTGGTGCCTGCGCAGTGCTGTGAGATTCCGAAGATGAAAACAGTCTGTGAATGCCAATAATATCTTTCATATGGATTCATATATAGAGGGCAGGTACCCAGGTCTAAAAGCAGCGTAAACATCGTTTCCTCAGAGTGCAAAACATGGCTAGCCTTAATGAGCCTTGTTTTTCTTCAACAGATTGACACTGCAAGACGTAACCAAGTCAGGAAGCAAATTCTGTCTGTTTCCAAAACCAGAATGGAGGCTGCTGTGAGTAGAGGAAATAAAAGCTGCAGAGTCAGACTGAAAGGTTTCATCAGAATGAGTTGAGGAAAGGTTAACCAACATGATCTCTTTCAGCATGACAGACTCTCATCAGCATCAACCAGTATGGCCAATAGTCAGAAAGGATGGTTTTGCAGCCCAATGACATCTGAAGGGCATCACTTTGGCAAGCCCACACTAGGGAGTCAGCCAACGCGATAGTCTGAGGATTGGATATCCTGAAACAGGAGTAGGGTAAAAATAGCCAGAAGATGGAAACAGACATTTGGTCCATTGGGTCCAGGATACAGGATAATAATTTTTTTCCACTTTGTTTTCCTAAAAAGCATTTATTATTTATTTTTATTCTTACCCTAGGCAAAAAAAAAGTTTTTTATTTAATTTTTTATTGAAGATCATTGCTGCTGCTTCCATATTTTGTTAATTCCACCCCCAACATTGAGATGGGTGCAACTTTCTCCACAATATCTCATTTATATACATTACTACGGACAAGCACAAAGCCACTATGGCGGTAAAGAGGGAGGGGTTGTGGGTCACTGGGGGGGGCTGGGAACACAGCTGCCATTCCACATTTGTTTTCCAAAAACACACATACAGAGACCAAAAAAGGGGGGGATTGCAAGCCCCCTCACTTCATCATACAACAAGAGGCAGATTCAAAGGTAAGCAAAAAGCACAAACCAAGGTTTCAGAATTTAGAAAATATGTATTAAAAGTAGAAAATGATCGTTCATGTTTTCTGTTTCCTAAGGCAATGTAGTAGAATACCTCTTTCTCTTTTTTTTTAAAGAAATATTTATTAAAGTTTTACAAAAGCATGAATACAAAAATACGTAAAAGAAAAAATAAAAATAAAAAATACAACATACAAAAGACAAAACAAAAAGTAAGAGAAAATTTAAAAACAAAACCGTTTTTCATAACTTTAAACTCCTTTGCTTGTTTCTTGGACCTCCTCACACCTCCCCTTTTTGTATTCCCATTTACATAATCAAATCAGCAAATCCTTGCCCTCTTTCATTTATCTTAACTCTGTATCTTAACATTTTTTAACTCTATATTTTCATCCATTATCAATTCATTTTTGCATATTCTTATTAACTTTGTTGCTAACGCCACTTATTTTCAATCCAACATCATTTTAACATTCATTGACTTTACAATATTTCTGCAGATAGTCTTTAAATTTCTTCCAATCTTCTTCCACCGACTCTTCTCCCAGGTCTCGGATTCTGCCAGTCATTTCTGCCAATTCCATATAGTCCATCACCTTCATCTGCCACTCTTCCAGGGTGGGTAAATCTTGTGTCTTCCAATACTTTGCAATAAGTATTCTTGCTGCTGTTTAGAATACCTCTTTCTCTATCCAAAACTTTGATAATTAAATTGTGGACATTGAACTTGGAGGAAAGCATAGCTGTCTTTCCTTCACACTGAAGTGTGAAAAAAGATTTAAAAATTCCTGACATGAAATGGCTGAGCCAAGTAATCAATTTGAGTAAAGTAGAGCAGATCTGTTTTATTAACAACATCAAAACTGTACCTATTCTGCCTGAAAGTGTTGCCAAGGTGGGTATGTCCCTTTTATTGACTCTGCATCTATACATCGATGATGGAAATTAGAGGCATCCATGTGAGATCTGTCCTTGCACATTGTTTGCACTGAAGGTTATATTCCTGGAGGTGCATATTTAGCAGTCTATGGTCTGCCCACACAGCAAATGCCCATATTCACTGAGCTCCCAACCTTCCCACTTCTCTCTCTCATCCTGCTGTACAGAGCTCTTTCAGAATTCTGCCTCCTGAATGTGTTCTGTAGCCTTTGGTTGCTTCTAAGTAGGAAAGCCTGTGCTAATCAATACAGGTACAGCTGCTGTGCCTTCCACTTGAACATCCTCATGCAATTTCAATGAAATGGGCTCTCTTTGGTGCTGTCAGCTTCTCACATGTCCTGAAAGCAACAATGGCAGCGGAAAGAGGGACAGGTGAAATGAAGAAGGGGTCTGTGGGAAGCAGGGCAGGGAGTAAATGAAGGGGAGAAGAGGATCTGCTTAATATATTGTTATAGATTTTGGGGACCTCCCCCTAAACCCTATAAATTAATAAATGGTAAGGTTTTGATTAATTGGGATATGGATGAAAGTACAAGCTGCAGAACTGTGCCAGACAAGGTATCCCTGGGCTGGCTCATGAAAACCAGCCTGTTAAGATGATAAAAGGTGTTGATGGGCCACCTGAGAGGGATCTTTTGGCCTGGGGAGACAGATGTTGCCAGGGTAATTGGGTATGAGGTGACAGGAAAAGAGAGTTTTTAGCAGGGTGTTCTGGGAAGAAGAAGGGGGGAGAAAGTCTGGGATCCATCTTGGGCAGGTTGGCTGAAGGTTGGCTGCACTGTTGTGGGGGACAAACCTCTCTTGAAATGACAATGCTGTGAGTTCTGGAGTCCCTCCATTTATACTGATGGTGTAAATATGTGAAGAAACTATACTTCTTAAAGCTAGCACAGTCTCTGCCATATCTCAATTCTCCAAAGGAACACAAACTTTGAGTGAGTGCCTGGAAACCCCTGGGATCTTGCTATCGCTCAACAGAGAGTGGGAGTGACACACAACTTTTGTAACAATATTCTTGTATCACACAAACACACATATACACACACATATAAAACCCAAGTTGACCTGACTAAAAGGGAATATTCTTCAAGTTACAAGGTGTGTGGATAAGAGGAATGGAGGAAGAAATTCCATTCAATTTGCATTTAAAGCCAAATTTATCAGCCATATTAATATTATCAACTATATCGATATATTAGGGAAAACAACATACGAAAATGCATCGTATTAAAATTGCTTGCAAAAATGTATGCATTAGTCAAAACCAGATGGGCGGTGTATAAATAATAATTAGCACTAATTAGCACTAAAATACTGGAGAATAAAAAAAAAAACCTCAAATCGCTGCAGAACTGTGAAGAACTGAAGTTAAGATTGGAAAAATGAAAAACCGAGAGATCCAGACTTTACAGATCTTTCCATCCCTAGTGAAAAGATGTTGAGGGGCAGGAGGCTAGGTGAGCCTGGCAAGGAAAACTCAAGTAAGAACATTTAATCATGAATATTTTTTTAGCTGGGAACAGTTTCTGTTATTTCGTTCTAAATCTCTGCTGTAAAATGTAAGCAAGTCGTTCGATTCACCTTTGACATAAATCAAAGCTGCGTAACCTTTGGCTTTCCAAATGTTCTTGGACTACAACTCCTATCATCCCTAGTCCATGCTGTCTGGGGCTGATGGGAGTTGGAGTCCCAAGAACATCTGAAAGGTCAACACTCCTGACCTAAAGCACCAATTATCCTATTTTCACATCTTTGTTTATTCATGGAGTTTTGAACCAGAGGATCTTTCTCTGCTGAAGCAAGCTCTCCTGTCAGAGGAAGCCCCTCTGAAACCAATCCAGAAGAAATGGAAGATATCCTTCGCTGAATATAATTGCATCAGACATAAGAGGATTTACAGTCTGGAGATTCAGTAATATCCAGGAACCAAGATATTTCTAGACATACCTTTTTTCCATAGTTCTCTTGAGCCGTCAAGTCTTCAAACGAAAGAAGAACCTCATGACAAAAGTACTGTTCCGTTTGCACATTGTTAATGATGGATCGTTTATATTTAGAACACGAGGTCTGCATTTGACAATGAATCCTCCCTCTCTTTTGTTTGCTATAGAGCTGTCATTAATAAAATAAAATAAAAAAACCCTTCTGATCTGAGCACGAAGTTTCCCCTCAGGAAGTTACTCTCAATATACTCTGTTAACCTCCCATTAACAGTATGAACGTTGCTTTCATTTTCCTAGAGTGGGAGGTGATGGCACACAATTCCTTTGGGGTACAACACTTCCCCAACAGCACCTCTATAATTTGTCTCTCTAATTTAGCATCACACATCAAACTAAATTGTATACAACAGTGACATCTTCATGGAAGTGAAGCTGCCCATTCCTAAAAGCTACTTCTTGACTTTCGTGTTGTAGATCTCAAGGGGGGGGGGGACTTAATATGTTTAGCTATAGAGATTTTCCATTTTTCACAGGTATTGTCACATAGCTTATGGGGAGATGAGTCAAGAAACCAGAAGAAAGAGTGCCCTGAGGATGTCTGAAGAGCAAAAGCCTGAGCATATTTACTTAGAAATAAGTCCCAGTTTGTTCAATGAGATCCGCAACCAGCTAGGTGAGTTCAGGGACTCAGCTATCCAGCTTCAAATATAATTCCTTCCAGTAGCACCTTAGAGACCAACTAAGTTTGTTATCAGTATGAGCTTTCGTGTGCATGCACACTTCTTCAGATGTGCATGCACACAAAAGCTCATACAAATAACACTTAGTTGGTCTCTAAGGTGCTACTGGAAGGATTTTTTTTATTTTGTTTCGACTATGGCAGACCAACACGGCTACCTACCTGTAACTTAAAATATAATGTTTTAAGTGCGATTTAAGTTCATGCTACAAATGTGACACTAGATGGCAATGGTGAGCTAATGGTGAATTCAATATATATTTCAAAACGTTTTTTAAAAAAGCATTTTCACAGTGTTTTTTAATATATGTCTAGATTCAGCCTAGGACTGCAGACCTATGTTTTCTTTTGTCTGTAACAAAACATGAATACATGGAGCTCCTCAATATTGGTTCAGGTCATTGATCCTTCTAGTCCAGTGTTGTCTACTGCAGTGATTCTTAATCAAAGTCATATCCACCACAAGGGATGGTATGTAACACTTCAGGGGGGCATTTGGGGTTTTAGGATTTCATGCAGTCCCTTCTACTCCTTTATTATGACCAGCAGAGAAAGGCTATTATATTGTTCAACCTGCCCCAATGGTAAACCCCCAGTTCCTAGGGTCCTTCCACTGGACCTGTAAAAAAGTAGCACACAAGAGCAAAGAGGAACCAAATAGCAATGTCCCCTCCCTACTCGGTGTAAGAAGGGAACAATACTGTGTCATCTGTTTACACTGAGGAGACCTGTTTATCAAGCATTCTTCCTGAGTCGCTTGCCAGGAGGTTCGACGAGGTTGGCAATTTATTAAACAAACACACAAACCATAAAATTTTCTTTTTTTAAAAAAAATTATACTTTTTAGATATATACATTTTACTGATTTTACATTCATTTGACATTTTAAAACTTGACTTCCTTCCCCCTCTTTCTGCGGTTCCTTAAATTTATTTTTAATATCTTCTGCATATCCAGATTAACTTAACTTACTCATTTATTTATCTTCTTTATATTTGTACTCCTATATAGCTGCAGGTTATTACAATAATCCTGCCAGTGTTTTCATCTGCTTGCAATTTATCTGTAAATATTCAATAAACCATTTCCATCCTTTTATAAAAAGTTTGTTATCTTGATTTCTTATTCTTCCAGCAATTTCGCCATTTCTGCATATTCCATAAGTTTTTGTATCCATTCTTCCTTTGCTGGGACTTCTGCTTCTTTCCACCCTGGGGCAAGTAGCATTCTTGCCACTGTAGTCGTGTACATGAATAAATTTCTATACAATTTAGGTAGTTCTAACCCTATAATTCCCAGAAGAAAGGCTTCTGGGTTTTTTTTACAAACGTTATTTTAAACAACCTTTTCATTTCATTATATGTCATTTCCCAGTAAGCCTTAACCTTACTACAAGACTACCACATATGATAAAAAAGAACCTTCTTTCTCCTTTACATTTCCAACACTTGTTTGATTTAGATTTATACATTTTTGCCAGTTTACTCAGTGTTAGATACCAACAATATATCATTTCCATATAATTTTCTCTTAAACCATAACCCATAAAACTTTCTGATAAGATGATATCTGCAGGAAGCCCTTGCTTGCAGAGTGCAGGGATCAACTGGATAAATAAGAGGTGAGACAATATTTCAAGTATCCTGGTCCCAAGCTGCATAGGGTTTTATACACCCAAACCAGCACCTTGAACTTAGCCTGGTAGCATACCCACTAACATCTGGGTGATCCAAACTGGGTGATCCAGACTGGGAAAGCGTGTTCTCATTAAAAGAGAGCACGTGTTGCGGTGGGGGCCAGTCAAGCCACCCCTCTGTTGCCAGGCGGGTTGGGATGGTTGGTCTCTGACAGGGATTGGTAGTTTGAGTTGCTGGGGTAATGTTGATGTTGCTAATTTGGGGGAGGGAACAGAGGTTTTTTAAGCAGTTCAGCTTTCTCTTTCGCTGCATGCACCGGATCACCCGCCCACCCTACCTTATTTTAGGTCTTGTGCGTTGACCTTGCTATGCCTGTCATGGGGTCGTCTGCTTTTGGGGCAGGGGCCTGGTAGGAATTTTGACCATTTGACGGATTGGCTGTTGCCATTTGGTTTTTGCCTACTGCGTCGCAAATCGTCACAACTTGTAAGGTTGTGGTTAGGCATTGGTTAAAATTGGTTGGAGGAGGGGTAAGGATTGGCTGTGCCTGCCCCTCCAATGCTGCTGCTGTTGCAAGGGAATTCCGTTAAAGGAATTCAGGGGCTTGCCATGCTTTCGTCCAAATCCGTGGAATTGGGTTTGGGCCATGTAAGCCCCTGGGAGCATGCAGGGAGAATGTGAGGGCCTGTGGCGCAGCTCCAGTTTCTCCCCAATATTGTTTCCCCTTACTGACTATTGCTGGAATCCGGAAGTCAGTTCTGTCCCCAGGCGGGGGGACAGATAGTCCTAACCAATGCCTGAGCAACCACTCACATCCATGTATGTTAATAAAGTTGTGGCCAAAATTATGCCAAAAACCTTAAACAAAAATTCTGTGTGTGTTATTTTTTTTGGGGGGGTGTCTTGGGGACCTCGACACGCAAGCTCAGTGTTTGGGTCCCAAGCTCTCACACAGCTGACTTGTGCCAAAGTGCTGAACCAAAAACGGGACACTCCGGGATCCAATCAGAAGCTGGGATGGCTTATGCAATTCTGGGGTGTCCCGCTCAAATTGGGACAGTTGAGTGGTTAAGAGCCACTCCACTCCCTGACTCACACCAATAGCAGCCCTTACAAGCCCTGCCATCATAGATCCATTTTAAACTGGGGATACCAGGGAAGGAGCACATAAAACAGGTGTTCTGCCCTTAGGTTATGGCTCCAAAGCCATAGAACAAATTAATTAACAATATCATCGCCATCATCAGAATGTATCTGTCAAGGAGAGTGAGAATATAAATGCAAAAGCGCACCCAAAACAAAAGCATTTCAACAGTGCAAACACTCAACTTTAAAGAGGCAAACGGGAACAGAACCCACAGTGCTTTAGCACCAGCTTTTAGGTGGTTCGTACAAATCATTTATCTGCCATTATCAACACAGTGGAACATTACAGGCTATAATGACTTCCTCTAAATAGCTTATGTTTTTCGCCTCCCTCCCATTCCCACTTCAAAAATTGTTATGCAAATGTCTTATCTCTGTGTTCATAAAACTCCAGAGGTTGTGGTGGTGATAGTGGTAGTCGTGGATTCTTGATATGGAATAGGTTGTAAAGCTCCGCTTTCCGTTTTTATGATGCACACAATTTATGGGGCAATTTGCATGCCATCCTATTCCTGGCAGCAAAAAAACAAAACCAGAAAAAAGACTTCATAATGTCATTATGATGAACACCCTCACAGAAGGTGTGCAGGCAACAGGCAGGAGGAAAGTGTGTGCTGTCAGGGTGCATAAATGGCTGCCAATGGGCCTGAATCATTGTTCTCATAAGGCTTCAACATGGCAGTTAACAGAAGGAAATGGGAAAGATATTGCACCCAGTGGCAAATCGAGCGTCTTCTAGCAAATTCTTCTATTTTACTGTCTATAACTTGTTTCACTTTTACCCACTGATTTATTCATTTTTACACAGCATCTGTACCAAGGTTTAGTGCTCGGCTCTTATGAACAGGTTAATTCGTTTGCCATAATTATGAGCAATAATAATAATAAAACTGACACCATTGCATTGAAGGCTTGTCACTTAGAACAATATTTAGCACTTTCTGAGTGTTCTGGACAGCTCACTTGCTTGTGTCAGGAATCTTTACTACAGCCTTCAAGCCAGGTGAGTGTTTTTTGTGTTATATACCTTTTGGGGCAAACCTCACAAAGCAGTTGACATTAAAATAACATTAACGAAACAGAACAACAAAGCTAAAGAGACAGAAGGGAACTGTTCTAGAAGTCTGCGTTCTCCTCTGCTCATGGTATTGGGGCAGGTAAAGATACGGCTTAGCCGAAAGGGGTTTGCAAGCATCGCCGATCAGCTGGTCAGGTGCACCTGCAAGCCCTGGGTAAAATCCCTCTGTACTGGGCTTTGCAAACCCCCAAAATCAGCTGACTGCCAGGTCTTGCATTACACTGTGGGTAGGATTTTGCAAGCTCCAACCATCAGCTGATTGTCAGGCATGGAGGTGCACCTGGCTTCACTAGCTCAGATGATCAGCTGTTGCCAGAGCTTTGCAAGTTCCACCCGTCATGTATATGCACAGATGCAAACTTATAAATAATGGGTAAGACAGTGACCGGTGATTTGTGTCTCTGCTCAGCCTGTGGTCCAAGTGCAAACTGCTGATGGGCAGCTGAGAGCTCCTGTCATTCTTTGGGAGGATCTCAGAATTGCACTACAGTGGTACCTCGCTTTACATACGCTTCAGATTACAGACTCCGCTAACCCAGAAATAGTACCTCGGGTTAAGAACTTTACTTCAGGATGAGAACAGAAATTGTGCTCTGGCCGCGCGGCGGCAGCAGGAGGCCCCACTAGCTAAAGTGGTGCTTCAGGTTAAGAACAGTTTCAGGTTAAGAACGGACCTCCAGAACAAGTTAAGTACTTAACCCGAGGTACCACAGTATATTGATTATTTCAATCGATGGCAAGCATTTTGGATTGCCAAATGGAACAACCTCCCCTTTCTCCCCCCTGCTCACTGTTCTGGGAGCTCTCTATGCCCTGAGCCAATTTCAGAGGGTATTGGGTATTGGGGCACATGGACAGACTTTCCACTGATGAGACTCATTAGTTGAATCCCACCCTTTATTTTTAAAACAGATTTGGAGCAGGCAGCCCTGCTCTGAAATGTAGAGCGCACGGCCCCCAGAGACATATGGGTGTACTGTCTAAACTGCCGTGCTGCATCATTTAATGGGTCAAAAATTAAGTTAATCCTATGCATGTCTGCTCAGAAGAAAGCCCCACTGATTTCAGTGGGACTAATTCAAAATTAAGTGTGTATTATTATTATTTAGTGCCCTTTGCCCGCAGGTCCCAGGACGGTTCACAAGATAAAATCACAATATAAACGCATAAAATACACAATAAAAACAAAAACAACCCAAATATCCTCCCCTCCTCAACACATTTTAAAAGGGCATTGGATGTCAATCAGCCAAAGGTCTGGTTAAAGAGGAATGTTTTTGCCTGGTGCCTAAAGGTGTATAATGAAGGCGCCAGCAAACTTCCCTGGGGAGAGTATTCCACAGGCAGGGAGCCACTGGAGAGAAGGCCCCGTTCTTGTGTTGCCACGCTCCGGACCTGGACAGGACTGCAGCCAATTTTAATAATTGGAGCTGCATGTTTGCTCTTTAAGGAATGAAAAAGAAAAAAAACTAATGATTGTCTTTACTTCCTGGGAGTTAAAAGGGACTCTCATGGAGACTGTGAATAGCTAACACACTTGTGCAAGGCAAGTCAGGTAGAAGAAATTCTTCTGAGGAACGCAAAGGTACCTTCAGATGCAGATTACCTCAGCTATGGCTTTTATAGCCACATCCATCATAGATGTGCTTTATTCAACAACAAAAACATAGGAGAAATAATACCATAAAATATATCTAATAAATAATAATAATTATTATAATCAGTGCTTTCCCCCCTAAAGTTTAGGGGTACTCTCATTCCGTTTGAGACTCAGGAAACATCGTGACAGGAAATGAGGCCGCCATCAGGGGTAGAAACAGAACTGACGAATCACCACACTAGAGAAAAACTAAAGAAATTTTAAAAATTAGTTTCTTCTCCCGTTAGATTCACAAAATGTTTAGGGGTATGCGTACCCCTGCGTACCCCCAGAAAAAACACTGATTATAATGTATTTTAAGATTACTTTGTAAAAAAAACAAAAAACATATGCCATTTGCCACTGAAATCATCTGCTAGGTACTCCAGCTAAATGCTTTGTCATTGATCTTAGTCCCAATGTTGATTTCTTCACAGGCCAACTGACTCAAATGTGTATATCGATAACTTGACCTCTGTAGGAAGCAATTTGGAAATTGCTTTTGAACTATTTTGTGATTAATGTTCTAAACTGCTTTCAATTAGCCTTCAGAAGTCCCTGGAGCTATTTATTACTTTGTGATGCTGCTTTTAAAATGATAAGTGGCCCTCTGTTAATTAAAGAGTCCCCGATGTGAAGCTGTTGTGGAATGTATTGGATTCTTTGGTTTACTGGGCTACAATGGGATGGTTTCATGTGGTTCTGTTTGCAGCAAAACACTCATTTATCTGAAGCGGCCGGAAAGCTTTGAATATTTGGGTTATGAAAAGCTTGGCTCACAGGAGATGCATTCACAGAACCTCCAAGTGTCCCTGTTTTCCAGGGACAGTCCCAGATTTACAGAAGATGTCCTGGTTTCTGATTTGATCCCCGAATAGTCTGCTTTTCCTTAGGACACCCCTATTTTCATCAGAGAAATGTTGGAGGGTATGGAGTTTTGTGACCCGCCCCCCAAGCCAAGGAAATAAGTAACTATACAACCTTTAGAAGACATCTGAAGGTAGCCCTGTATAGGGAAGTTTTTTTAATGTTTTATTATGTTTTTATATACAGTGGTACCTCGGGTTACATGCACTTCAGGTTACATACACTTCAGGTTACAGACTCCGCTAACAGAAATAGAATCTCAGGTTAAGAACTTTGCTTCAGGATGAGAACAGAAATCGTGCTCTGGCGGCATGGCAGCAGCGGGAGGCTCCATTAGCTAAAGTGGTGCTTCGGATTAAGAACAGTTTCAGGTTAAGAACGGACCTCCAGAACGAATTAAGTACTTAACCTGAGGTACCACTGTATGTTGGAAGCCTCCCAGAGTGGCTTGGGCAACCCAGTCAAATGGACAGGGTATAAGTAATAAAATAAAACAACCACAACAATAACAATAACAATAATTCAATAGGACGTCCCAATTTTCATTGGAGAAATGTTGGAGGGTATGCATTTGCATAATCTATGGCAACGTGGGAGAAACATGCTAATACTAGATCTCTGAAAACTGGGTCTTCTTGCACCTAAAGGCCTCTCAATTATAAATGGATGTTTTGCTGGATAACTGCTATGCCCTTTGATTGAAAAAGTTGACTGGGATGAGGGAAATAATTTAGGCCAGAGACTGGAACCTCAAGACTGATGACTAAACGTGGCCTACTAGACTCCTCTACCTGATTCTCAGGACTCTCCCCTGACTGATTCTGTTTCACTCTGAAAAATGTCATTGAATTCTGATAATGCCTCTTCTTGTCTGGATGGAGAATATTGAAGGGTTGAGGTGTGAGTTTGTGTGAAACTACCCTACTGTACAAAAGTGACATTCACATTTCCTGCTCCTTCCACCTTTGCCTCTGCCCATGCCCATTTTTGCCTGAGAAACATGGCATGTGGCAGGTTGCCCTGAGGGGAGGGCAACCCTCAGATTCCCCACTCCTGATGTAGATTATTACCGTCCAGATGACAGGAATTCTTTGATACTTTGTGAGGCCAATGTGCAAATTAATAAATTAAAAGCAATTATATTGGACCACGAGCAGCAGATAGAGCTATTGTGGTCCCCTCTGTTAAAAAATAAAATAAAAATCACATGCTGAGCAACTAAGGCAACATACCCTCTTGTTTTGTTGTTGTTTAGTCATGTGCGACTCTTCGTGACCCCATGGACCAGAGCACACCAGGCACTCCTGTCTTCCCCTGCCTCCCACAGTTTAGTCAAACTCATGCTGGTAGCTTCGAGAACACTATCTAACCATCTCGTCCTCTGTCATCCCCTTCTCCTTGTGCCCTCCATCTTTCCCAACATCAGGGTCTTTTCCAGGGAGTCTTCTCTTCTCATGAGGTGGCCAAAGTACTAGAGCCTCAGCTTCACTATCTGTCCTTCCAGTGAGCACTCAGGGCTGATTTCCTTCAGAATGGATAGGTTTGATCTTCTTGCAGTCCACGGGACTCTCAAGAGTCTCCTCCAGCACCATAATTAAAAGACATCAGTTCTTTGGCGATCAGCCTTCTTCATGGTCCAGCTCTCACTTCCATACATCACTACTGGGAAAACCATAGCTTTAACTATACGGACTTTTGTTGGCAAGGTGATGCCTCTGCTACATACCCTCTTATGAGGATGCAAACAAAGTTATTTTGCATAAGATTCAGAGTATTATAGAACTGTAGAGTTGGAAGGGTCCCCAAGTCCAGGCACCCCCAAACTCAACCCTCCAGATGTTTTGGGACTACAACTCCCATCATCCCTAGCTAACAGGACCAGTGGTCAGGGATGATGGGAATTGTAGTCCCAAAACATCTGGAGGGCCGAGTTTGGGGGTGCCTGATCTAGTCCAACCCCCTACAATGCAGGAATCTTGCCCAACATGAGGCCCTGAGATTAAGAGTTTAAAGCTCTACTGGCTGAGCTATCCCAGCTATCTAGAAAGAGCTTAGCATATCAGAACACATGGAAACCGAGGGCCCAATTCTATGATTTACAATATGTGGGCAGACTGTGCCAATTTCCACTATTTGTAATTGCATAATCTGAACTTTATTCAAAGGCCAAGCAGAGACCGTCCAGATCAGTCACAATACAGTCAAATTACAGAAAAGAGTGCTTGGTATTTAAGCTTTCATAGTAAGCTGTCTCCCCCTCTTCTCCCCCAGCGTTTTTCATGCTGAATACCAATCAAATATAAACATACTGCTGGCCGATTCAAAGAAGTCCAGGCTTTGTCACATTTCTCAGTGTTAATCATTGAAATCGATTGGCTATAATACACAGCACTGCGCACAAAGCTCTGGCTGCTCACTATCATGGATGAATGGCGCTCCCATGAATACAAGGGGTGTTGTCCCATGTTCTTGCCATCAATGGAAGAAGATGCTTTTCATCCACAGAGAGAGCTCATTAGATTGTAGTTCTGATGCATTCCTATAATTATTTCAGCGCAATTCTTTTACTGTGGAGATAATGAACAGTAAGGTTTTCAGCATATCTTAATTTTATTATTCACGCTAGGCTAGAAGGGGAGGGGGTGGCTTCTCCCCTAAGTATTTTTTTGCATCCCTCTTTCAGCAATCTTCCAGGGGGTCCCCCAAAAGGAAGTGAGAATTGCTTGTCCCTTACACAGGACCCCTCTTTCATGACAGGTGTCGGAGAAAGGAAACTGATTCTGGTGCGTCACGAAGTGCTATAGAAATGAAATTACAGCACAGCGCTTCAGGTTAGGTAGCATCTGTTGTGTCAACAATGAAGATGCATTTCTTCTCTGTTCTCTACCAGCCGTTCTGAAGGAGAACAATCTGTTTATTTGCTTTCAGTTATGTAGCCTAACCTGATTGGATCACTGGCACAGGCGGAGGGGCTGTGAGTGGGTGTTGGTGGGCAGGGGAGTGAAATGACACAAAGACTGGATCTACACTGACCTTTTTAACGTTATTAGAACAGCATTGGATACATCATTCTAAAACGTCGCAGGGCATCCTGGTAAATTAAAAGTAAATTCAGACCTTGTTTTCGCCGTAATAACACCATTTTCCTACTGCTGGTTCCTGGTTGCTCTGCAGTGCCCTCTGTTCAGTATGGTGGGATTTTATTTCATGAAGTTTAGTTTCAGATTTACAGGTATCTCTCTGTTTGCCTTCTAGAGAAATATAGGTGTCGTGATTTTAGATTGACTGTTATTATTTAATACGTTTAGATTTTGCATTCCCTGCCTTCAGTTGGACATATTATTGAGTTTTTTATTATTGTTTACTTGTCTCTGTGGTTCCATAATAATCTGAAAACTAATAAAAAGAAAAAGAAAAGAAAAGAAAAGCCTTCCAAGTCCCTCTCCTGTCTTTAAAAAATAAAAACAGGACTTAAGTTGCAGTGCCATTATGATGATAGGCACAATGCTTTCTTGATGGATCTTCTGTTTTTATATACAGTGGTACCTTGGTTCTTAAACTTAATCGGTTCCGGAAGTCTGTTCCAAAACCAAAGCATTCCAAAACCAAGGCACACTTTCCTATAGAAAGTAATGCAAAACGGATTAATCCGTTCCAGACGTTTAAAAAGAACCCGTAAAACAGCAATTTAACATGAATCTTACTATCTAACAAGACCACTGATCCATAAAATGAAAGCAATAATCAATGTTCTGTACTATAAAATAAATGAGACAGTATTGGAGATGATAAAAAAAAAAATTTAAAATTCTTACCTGCACTGATTATAGTCATTGTTTGGATTGTAGTCATTGCTTTTATCCATTTCTGCAGTCACACAATCAATCAATCAATCATAAAATGAAAAACAAGCCACAGTCACAAAAATGAAAAAGCCAGACAAACAAAAATGCAAAAAATAGCAAAAACAAAAGCACCAAATTGGGAAGGTTCTGGGAACTTTACCTTCCTCTCCCCACAAGGAAATAGTGTGGTAGGCTATGTTCTGGTCCCCACTACATTGCTGCCCCACGTGGTTGAGTTCTACATAGAAGATCCTATGCTTAGTGACTATCTCCCCCTTCAATGTAAATTTGTCTTTCCAACAAGAGTGCCAGAAAATTTAATCAATCCACTCCTCCAGGTACCGCATCCTCAGTACATAAGGATTTGGATTAACGCACATACTCTATCGTCTTTCCAAACCTTGGTGTATTCTGATAGTGTGATTCACTTTATCTCGGTAGGGATCTTTCTCTAATAGCTAGAGTTGCTTGGTTTGAGGAGCTTATGGACATCCTAATAAAGGTTTGATGATGATGATAGTTATTGTTTGGATTATCGTCATTGCTTTTATCCATTTCCACTGTCACACAATCAATCAATCATAAAATGAAAAAGAAACCACAGTCACAAAAATGAGAAAGCCACACAAACAAAAATGCAAAAAAATAGCAAAAAAAGCACCAAATATCACCTCAGAACACTGCAATCAAAAACAGAAGGCTTTAATTACAATGGGGGGGGGGACTTAAATTTGCCGCGCAAGTGTAAAATGGGATGAAAAAAGCCTTACTATGCGGGCGACTCAAATAAGCTGCGCAACAGTGAAAACGGAAGCTCAGGAGCACATTCAGCTTCCAAGGCAAAGTTCAAAAACCAGAACACCTACTTCTGGGTTTGCAGAGTTCGATTTCAAGTTGTTTGGGAACTAAGCTGTTCGAAAACCAAGGTACCACTGTATATAATTTTTATTAAGTTTTTCTATTTTACATTTTGGAATATTCATTTAAACAACCTTAAAATATCGATGACTTCCTTTCTTCTCCTTCCATGCTTCATTTTACATGTCATAAATCCCTGCGTATTTTACATAAACTAAACCATTCAGCATTCCATATCCATCAAACCTTATTTACACTGTTGAATTTATCTTAATGCTGCCAACGTTTTCAAATGTACACTATTTTCACCCATATATTCAATAAACATTTTCCATCTTCTTTAAACGTATGTTCTTGTTCTCTTATTCTATATGTTAAGTCTGCAAGCTGTGCATATTCCATCAGCTTAAGTTGCCATTCTTCTTTAGTTGGGACCTCGCTCGTTTTCCATTTGGGGGCTAACAAAACACGGGCCGCAGTAGTGGCATACATCAATAATCTTTTTTGACACCTGGGAATTTCATTCTGAATTATCCCCAACAAAAAGGACTCTGGGTTTTTGGGAAAGTACTTTTAAACACTTTTTTCGACTCATTATAAATTATTTCCCAATACTCTTTTACACTTTTACAAGTCCACCACATATGATGGAACATACCCTCAGCCTCATTACATCTCCAGGAATTATTTGATTTACATCTCCAGGAATTATTTGATTTAGTCTTATACATTTTAGCAAGTTTTGATGGATCTTCTGTGTTACCTATCACTCCACTCAAAACTAAAATGAACCCTCCATAATTTTGAGCTGACTGGACTAATAGGAGTTGCCACCCACAACATCAGGAGCTCGCCAGATTGGCAAAGTTTGCTTTCTAAATTCTGAACACAGACCCCAGCCCTTCCCTGTTTTATTCAAACATAGTGAAGTAGTTCATTGTCCCCTTAAATACAGCTCAACCCTCAGACATGTCCTCTCCCCATGCCTTCAGCCAGGAAAAACTCTGGGTAAAAAACTGTGTTAAGAGCCCTCTTCCAGGAAGCCATACATAACCTTGTAAAGGAAAAGAAAAGAAATCTATTAAGTTGTCAATACCTGCATGGATTCTGAATCCAATAAGCAAAGGTCAACAGAAAAGAGAACTCTCATCTATTACCATGCAAATGCCCTCATATCTGTGCCAACAGAGTGAGGATAGACCACTAGGGCAATGCATCAGTGACCGCTATTCTGCTGGGCTGGGAGGGACCTTATGAAGTGGCTGACAACTTTGTTTGGCTGAACGCAGCTGACATCCCTTGGATAATATTGCACAATATATCTGGAAGACGAGTGCATCAGCTGAGTGTGCAGTGCAAATTACGAGGTGTACAGGGGTGAAGTTTTCACATGCCGGAGCTGGATTTCACAGTTAACAAGGCAACTCAAAGTGGATCAGCGGGGAGGGGGGGAAGGGGGGAAATCTTTCACTTTGATAGGCAGGTCTAGGTTTAAATCACAGGGAGCGTCTTCTCCAGGATGCTCCAATCACAGTGATTTGGGGGAGGGATGCCGAAGTAAATAATAAGGGTTTGTTTTTCATGATTATTGTTCTCTTCCAACTATCTGGCTAGAAAAATTGAGAAGAATGGTGAACTGTTGGCTTCCTTCCCAATCTCTTTCTAACAAACAATTAAAAATCAACCCTTTGGTCAAACTGTTTTCATTCTCACCTCCCCTCACCCCAGTTCACATTGGTTTTGTTTTAAGTTTTCAAACTTTCAGCTCAGAACACACAAAAAAGGTATAACCATTTTACATTCCCTATAGGGAATAGAGGAAGAGCAGAACTTCAGATTCAATAGATTTAATTTGGTTTTGTATAATGAGTCAGGAAGACGTAGAGTGGATCTGAAACAAATTAGGTTGCTTCCCAGCACTAGGGATAGTGGTTCAAGCCAACTCTTGTGGTACAGCTCTTGTACCTGCTGTACTATTAGCAGTAAGGAAGTTAGACAAAACAGCCAGATGAAAGCTGTGCAAAAGCTCCAGAGAACAATAAAGAAAAGGTGACTACATTTTCCTGCTGAGTTACTGGCTCCTGCACTGAGAAAGAGCAGAAATAAAAATTTGTACTGCAACTATATTGTGTCTCCTAAAAAGAGACAGAGACAGTAAAGGGGAAACAAAACAAAGATGAGATGTCATCTAAATCTAAAAACAAAACAAAAATGTGTGATTGACTTATTTGACAAGGAAACATGACAGGCATGGAACACACTAGCTAGGGAGGTGTACAAACTGTTACTATGGATTTTTTTAAAAGAAAAATAAATAGACGAGTATCTGTCATGCATCATAGAGTTAGGATCTCTTGCTATATGAAAACTGGTTTGCCAGCAGGACCTGCAAGAGACCTTCCAACTCTAAGATGATATGAAATATAATTCAACTGGCAACGCATGTCTTCACGAAAACAGAGGTTCATGGGATGATTTAGCTTAACTTAAAAGCAAGCTAGCAAA
The DNA here is from genome assembly GCF_027172205.1 of Podarcis raffonei. Classification (NCBI taxonomy): domain Eukaryota; kingdom Metazoa; phylum Chordata; class Lepidosauria; order Squamata; family Lacertidae; genus Podarcis; species Podarcis raffonei. The sequence continues at coordinate 43,832,199 of NC_070612.1, forward strand.
TCCATGATTCTAAAGGAAAATATTGGCAAGTGAACTCTGCTGCTAACTAGGGCTATGCAAAGTCTAGTCTGGCCTGCAAAAATAGGAATTTTAACAGGTGCAGCTTTTCTGAGTCCAACCGCAACCCGCCCCCCAAAAAGCATTTATTATCTAAGAATCTGGCCTGCTGGAATTTCCTCTTCTGTATAACTGTTAAAGATTTAAGAGTCCAGTTATCTAGTGCATCAGTGCACCCTAGCCATATTTATCGTGAAACAATGGCAAGTACCACTTGCAAGCGCACACTGTAAATATTATGTTAGCACTTCCGTAAAATGCTAGGCCAGGTCTTACATCCACTCGCTGTGTTATTTCTTCATATTCTGTCTGCTAAAGATACAAACTTGAGTTGTGGCAAACAGACTCAACACTTTTAAATAACGTGATAATTATTATCACCCTACAGAGTTGGTACTAGCTCAGAGGATGGGTGATTATTTTTTGCTAAGTGATCAGCTCTCATTGCAACCCCCTTAAAGGACAACAGTGAAGGAGAGATGACTCTCTCCCCCTCCCTAACAATTTTCCAAATTAGGAAACTCAAATGGCTTACAGCTACAGCTGAATGAGACAATATTAAATGGATATCTCTTGCTCTACTTCTTCTGAATGAGTCACCTAAACTGTTAAAACAGCAGAGTGACATACACAAGTAAGAATGATTACTTCCTTGTTGGTGATAATTCAATTAAACAAAACAGATTAGTCACTTAAAAAGAATGCTGCTAGCATAGTGTACATTTAATTTTCCAAGTCAATTGTGATTCTAAGCGATGGATGCCTTCCTTTTACTCCATCAACTTTAGTTAAAATTTACAGCGGATGCTAATGAATTTCCACATTATAAGCTATAGTAGAGATACACGTCCCAATTCAGCTTAACAAAATCTTAAAATAATTTTAACTTCTCTGATCTATCTGATCAGATATTGAGGGGAAACTCCAGTTGCCTCCAGGTATGCACGTTAAAGAAGGTGGTAGAATATCTGTTGAGAATATGATTTGGAAAGGAGAAAGGAGCATGAAAAGGGTTGTGAACACAAACCCATTCCCCCCCCCCTCTCTCTCTCTCAATCTCTCTCTCTCTCTCTCTCTCACACACACACACAAAAACATAGTTGCACTCCCTGGAAACAGCTTTTCCTGTACCAAAAGTTGTCATGGGGGTTTCTGGTCAATGTTTTTATACGTAATATGTAGTTTGGGTGCAGTGGGAGCAGTTTGTCCTCAGAAAAGTACAAATAACAAGTGCTTTTTTTTTTCTTTAAAAATGTTTAGGGGTACTCTCATTTTCCTACTCATTTTGAAATACTGCCCCTCAATGAGGCCAAACAAAATGTTTAGGGGTATGCGTACCCTTGCGTCCCCCCAGAAAAAAAGCACTGCATATGACTAACCTCCTGGTGAAGAAGTGACAGTTGAGGTTTGCGGAAACCAGTCTGTCTCATTTGAGGCAACAAGTTGTTTGAGGATGCTACACACAAACACCACAGAGAGCTCTTCTCGCCTCCATTTTTGTGTGCCTTGAGGATAGTATGCAGTATGCTGACCTCACCCCAATATTTAATGGAGCAATGATTTTTTATAGGCGTCTGGTTTCTAGAGGCCCTTCTTTGCACAGAATCCTCTTGGATTCCTGCTCTCTGCTTGCAAATTGCCACCCAGAGCTAAGAGGGATGATCAGCGCTTGTTGGGTTAGTGCTGAAGCCTGCAAGGTTCTTCATGTAGAGCACTTTGTTCTTGCTCAAGGCTTCTTTGCCATCGCACTTCACATTCCAGGAACCAAATAAGAAATCCAGTGGCTGGCACACCACTTCAAACTGAGTGCTAATCCTCCACAGTTTAGAACAATCAGTGCAATGGTGTGGGATCTCATATCCCTTTTGGGGGGAGGGGTAAATGCCAAAAATATTTCCAGATTTGAAACGCCTCAGAACAAATTCGGCCTCCCTCTTAATTGCATTCCATGTTAATACTGCGCCACATGGGAATGGAGCACTTTGATCAAGCAAAACAAATCCTTACTGGTGGCCAGAGTTTGGGTTTTTCAAAAATATTAACTGTTATCCTCAGAAGTACTTGCCGCTCTCTCTCTCTCTCATTCTGTGGGCCTAGAGCTTCAAATCAAATTCCTCTCAGTTGAGTAAATTATTATGCCATTGAAATACAGGGCACGCTCATTTTTGCTTTAACAACAACAACAACAACAACCCCAAAGCATTCAGCCCAACTCTAAACTTATTTGAATAGAAGAAAAACTCGTTAATTTTCATAGAATTTATTCCCAAGTAAATAGGTTTGGATTATGGCCTCAGTGCAGCAGCAAGAATGCTTCTTGCCCCAAAATGGAAAGAAGCAGAAGTCCCAGAGAAGGAAGAATGGATACAAAAACTTATGGAATATGCAAATCGTTGCTCTGTGTGGAGAACAGGCAACCCTTTTCATTCAGCCTGCATACAGATCCTCTGCCGACCCCTAGCAGTTAGCCCAAAACATCGTGCATAGTTTTAGAGGGACAACTTTAGGCCTGTGAAGTGTTCTTTTCTTTGCTTTTATTTTAGTAACTTGCATCTTCTTTTCTTCACAAAGCAGCAGAAGTAATAAAACAACAATGCCATAAAAAAACACATGCAACGGAAACACTCAGCATCCTTCTGGTGGGTGGCAAAAGCGCTAAAATATCAACATATAAGACTACTAAGTCTGCAATCCTTACCTGAGAAGAAGCCCCATTGAATTCAACAGGGTTTACTCCAGTGCAGACATGGTTAAGGTGGTGTTGTGATTAGGTACAAACCTTCTGGAACAGATGCCTGAATGAATAAAGAGTCAAGGCCTGGTGATCCTTTCTAGGGATACCCAACATGGGTGCCGTGCATGTGGGTGGCGCTGTGGGTTAAACCACAGAGCCTAGGACTTGCCGATCAGAAGGTCAGCGGTTCGAATCCCCGCGACGGGGTGAGCTCCCGTTGCTCGGTCCCTGCTCCTGCCAACCTAGCAGTTCGAAAGCACATCAAAGTGCAAGTAGATAAATAGGTACCGCTCCGGCGAGAAGGTAAATGGCGTTTCCGTGCGCTGCTCAGGTTCACCAGAAGCGCCTTAGTCATGCCGGCCACATGACCCGGAAGCTGTACGCCGGCTCCCTTGGCCAATAAAGCAAGATGAGCGCCGCAACCCCGGAGTCAGTCACGACTGGACCTAATGGTCAGGGGTCCCTTTACCTCTACCTTTAACATGGGTGCCATTGTTGAAAACATTCTGCTCCTAGTGGCTGCCCACTGGGTCTCGTTCAGCAGTGATGCCTGCAGCATCTGGAACTGAACAAAGAGGAGAAGGTTATTGTCAGGGAGCTGACATCGGAGCGAGAGGCAGAGGCAAGGCTCCCAAGCGATGCTGGAGAAGGGCCCAGCAGGGAGAGAGGCAACTCATTGGCTGGGGAAGGAAATCAACGTAACACCGGGGATAAAGGGGGCCAGATGGGGGAATCGGCGAGGGGGCTCCAGGACTCCTCGCCAGAGACCAGCGGGGAGAGCACGGGTCCTCTGCTACCCACACCCACCCTGCGCAGAAGACTTCCGCGCAGGGAAAGTAGGCGGAGACTTGGCGTCAAAGAACTTCTTTGCTGGAAGAGGTTCAAGAAATGCCCACTGACAGATTCTGCTAGCGACTGAAACAGCCACGAAGTGAAGGGCTGTCCAGACAGGAAAGGTTCAACAAGGCAACCTAGCCAGGAGTGGCGGCAACTTACGCACGAGCAACCCCTATAACCATTACAGTTATGCATCACTAACTGTCTGTGAAGTTGGTTAGCTTCTTACCCACCGATATCTCAAGCCGACTCCATGGTTGATGACACGAAACAGGTAGCCCAACATAGTTGGGGAATTATTCAAAGCTAGTTTTGGAGGAAGCCCCAGCTAAACAGCTTGGTGCTGAGCCCAGGATACAGAGGTCTCCCTAACATAATTATAGACTGCAAGCGATCACGAACTATTAATTAGGAAATTCTTTTTACAGATCTGTGCCAATCTATGTTTCAGAAGTCTTGCATCTGGCTGATTTTTATCCAACTCTCCCACTTTCATCTGCCTGTGTGCACCTAGAATTAATTATAGCAACATTCAGCTAAATAAATGCCTGTGGCGATAATATTCATTTAATAGTTATCAATCTTAAGAGGTCTTTGTGACTGTGCCCAAATGCTTGAAGTTTTACCTCCAAACATCTATTTCAACGTTTTATTTGGCTCATCCCATAGCCAATAAAAATTATTCATAAACTGGGGGTGGGGGAGATAAAACTTTATCTTTCAAATCACGCCATCATCTATTCTGGGGGTTGTTAGCTTTCCATTCACCTCCTCTCAGGGGCGTAATTTATGGATTTGGGTATCAATAGACACATCTGATTGTGCTGGCAGGTAGCAAATAAACTGGCTTTTACTGCAAATTAAATAGTGTTAAAATAGCCCCACTCTTCAATCCATACTCTTATAAAGCAAGACTGCTGCCACATGAACCCATTAAATGCAACTCTGTGTCTCTTCTCTTGCATGAACAGATGAGTGGACTTGCGGGGAGAACATGTTGCTGAGCATCTACACTTGTAAACTTCACAGACGTCTTTCTTCTCCAGTGACCCTCTTCTCATCTGAGATAAACAGGGCAGCGCCAGAGACATAGGTGGGACATGCTGTTTCTCTCTTCAGGGCAACAGGCTTCAAGACAATATAATGTTATTGGTGTGTGTGGTGTCCTGGCTCCCATAATTTCCTTGGTGCCAAATCCCCACCCCTTAATTTAGCAGTGTAAAAATACAACTAACTCTGTTTTTTTTCTTTCCAGAAGGGGAATCCCCTGGCAGATAAGCTATTAAGAAACCAAGACTGGATATCTGCAAACCAGAGGCTGTGCCAGCCACAAATAGTTAGCAAAGACAATACCAGAGTCGGGAAGGAGATGTTTCAGAATTACTGTGGGCCTGAAATAATCAAACAGGAAACAGTGTCCCTTTTGCAAACTGGAGGGGCGGGGACAGAGCACAGGGCACACAGTCTGTTTTATGCTGCAGAGAAGGTAAGGCATCATGTTTGGGTCTCTTGGAATCTGAGGCTGCAGCAATGGGAGGAACAGGACCTTTTTGGGATGTGAATGCTATGAACTCTCTCCACCTAGATGCAGCCTGGATGCAGTATATGTGCAAATAAACCATCTATTATAAAGACACCACAGACTCTGTTGTGCCTCATTTCCAAAGGAAGCATGGACCCTGGGTAAGCACCTGGAACCTGTGAAATCTCGAACTGCTGTAGAGATTGGGGTGGCATGCAACAATATACTGCTAACACCCAACCCTGGTTTATCCCAAGCAGTTAAGGTTCACCTGAGCCGAAAGGTATATCCCTTTTAATTTTATTGTCTGTATTTATGGACTGTTGCTATTTTAGTTTGTTGTGGTAGTCTGTGTGCTTAATTCTATTTTCAATTTTTATTGTACTTTTATTGTTTCTAACTACTTTGTTAGCTATCCAGAGAACAAAAATAAATGAAAACTGTATAAAATAATTGATGATAGAGATAGATAGATGATAGATATAGATAGATAGATAGATAGATAGATAGATAGATAGATAGATAGATGATAGATAGATGATAGATAGATGATAGATAGATAGATAGATAGATAGATAGATAGATGATAGATGATAGAGATATAGATGGATGGATGATAGGATAGGCCCTATCTGTCAAATTATGGAGACAGGTTCATACACTACCAGTTTATCAAATCCCTTCCAGTGTAGAAGAAGAGATGTTGTTTCCTTCCCTTCTCACAGATATCCTGCCTATGAGACCTTGGACACAGAGAATCAGTTTGTGATATTCTTCACCCTCTAAAAAAATATGGGAACAGTTATGTACTGAAGTTCTCACCCTGGGCCAGCAGGGGGATACTGTAGATAGTTATGCAAATGAAGGATCGAAAGTGACGTTCAGTGATTGGATAGTTTGTATGCAAATGAAGGATCGAAAGTGACATTCAGTGATTGGATAGTTTTAGAAAATGGCAACAGTTACATTGTTCTGGAGCTCTATATAAGCAGGCTGACTGAGCTCCTCAGTCAGTTCTGTTCCAGCTTACAAATAAAGAGCTGCTTTGGAAGAATCGCTGTGTCGTCTGATATGTTCGCCCACAACTTAACAGGAACTATTATGGTAACCAGTCCAACATGTGTACAGTCACATGCCTGAAGCCATCTTGTCACGCTTTATGGTATTTGCCTGGTTCAGGAGAAGGGATGCATCACCCCAGTAGTTTTATGAACTGGGCAGAGGACAGATTGGGAGCTATAATTACAATGAACAGGGCTTAATTGTTATAGGAAAAGTCACTGCTGTTTTGCATTTCTCTTCTGCTTTTCTTCTCATTCCATTTCTTTGAATTTTTCAATCCACATGGTCTCCTATTACGACTAAATGCACTTTGCCCACAAGTTCTGCTGCTCAACATTGCCACAGCTCCATCGAAACCTCGCTTTTATTTGAATGCCAGGTTGTTGGGGGTTTTGTGGTCCCCACAGCTGAAAGGAAGGCGACTCAATAAAGAAGAGTTCTCACAGAGTTAATGGACCAGGTTGTGTTGATTTCAACGTGGCACACAAAGGGAGCTAATCACGATCAGCAGTAGTCCCGTCTCACTTCGGAGAAAGCCGCAGAGAGATTGCTTTGTATTATGATGTTCCTTTTCAGTAACGCTCTGAAAGAATGAATTACATATCTGCGTAAAGAAGTGCTGTTCCACAGACAGCCATGGCTGCCATTGTGTCGTAATACAAACAAAAACCTTATAGCAGCCGAGAATTGGTGTCTCAGAGCTATTTTGGAAAACTAGAATGGTCCCCATTACATGTGGGGGGAAAGCAAGGTCTACCGTTCAGGTCAAACCACAAACAATGCTGTTAGGTGGGAATACTTGTAACTGGGATCAGTGTAAGCTCTTTATAGACCAAAGGTGATGTTTCTTCCTTCCTTCCACTCCACTCAGTGAGACAGTGTTTGAATGGCTGAGTCACGAGTCTATTGACTTAGTATTGTCCGTTACAGCTTTGCCACAGTCATCCAGGATCTATCTAGAAAAGATAGTCCAACATCTAGTCCAACATCCTCTTCTCACAGTGGCTGACCAGATGTCCACAGGCACCGGCTTCCACCCAACTTTGGGGGGACCCAGTATGAGTGTGTGAGGTGACATCATGCAGCCAAAGGAGGCTGTGAGGCCCATTGTGGCTGCAGGGAGGCCAGACGGGGCCTGCCGAGGCTATGAGTAGGCCCTGTGAGGCCTGCTGCAGGCCATAGACTATTGGGGTGTTCCCCTTAGAGGGGATGAGACCCCTCTGTTCCCCCCTAGATGCTATTCAAAGACATAATGCATAGATTGGCAGATTTAGGTTATCCCTCAAGTCCCCTTCATGCATTACTGGGGGCTCTGCATGATGGAAGGGAATCTCCTGGCCCACCTCAAAATCACTTGTAAGGGTGGAATTCCACATACTCACCACAGAAGTCTGCAGAAGGGCATCTACATGAGCTGTTCCTCACCTTTAAATGTTCCATGCAACTGGGATAATTTTGGGGTACTGATTGCATGGAGTACTTGGGTATGAGCAGCTATAGTCATCGACACTTAACATGTGAATGTTGAAGACCAGGACCAGCCCAGCATGGCAGATTGGGGGTGGGGCCAGGAATCAGGGCCCCACTTCCTTTTTGGGGAGGTAAAGCCCCTTCATGTAAGTAATGCATGCAGCAGGCTTCAGAGTGGTACAGATCAGCCATATGGGCTGGTATTCATTTCACACGGTGCTTCAGCAGGAAAACTTTCAAGTTTGATTGGGCTCCATTATTAGGAGGAAAGAGCCATTCAAGTTGCTGCTGCTGCTGCTGCTGTTATTTATTAAATTTGTATACCATCCTATACCCGAAGCCACAGGGCGGCTCACAACATAAAAGTACAAAATACATAACAGAAATAAAAACAAAAACAGCCTCTCTGCAACACACTTTTTAATAAAGCATCAGACGTTTTAGTTTTCAGAGATTTCAGAAGCACAGACGATAGCATCACAGAATAAATTGTGTTTCATGGGACGCTGTACAGCAACCCCTCTGCCATCCAACATTTTTGCCAGATGTGAGATTTATGGAAGTATTGTGCATGTGCTAAGAGGAAGAGGAGGAGGAGGAGGAGGAGGAGGAGGAGGAGTTTGGACTTGATATCCCACCTTTCACTCCCCTTAAGGAGTCTCAAAGTGGCTAACAATCTCCTTTCCCTTCCTCCCCCACAATAAACACTCTGTGAGGTGAGTGAGGCTGAGAGACTTCAGAGAAGTGTGACTAGCCCAAGGTCACCCAGCAGCTGCATGTGGAGGAGCGGGGAAGCGAACCCTGTTCATCAGATTACGAGTCCACTGCTCTTAACCACTACACCACTGGCTCCCTGTGGTTGGTTCTTATCGAGGAGACAGTGCCTCCATGCTGTTGATTTCAGTGAGTGAGCATAGGCTTGGCTCCATGTCCTTCAGATGAAACGGTTTTTTAGATTAAGCTGACTGAGTTTTAGTACCGCAGTGCAAAATCCCTTGCAAGGAAGCTTAAACTAAACACTCAGAGTCTTGACTCAGCAAGTGAACTGCTGGCAAATCAGCTTCCATTAATTTAATATCACTAATGGAAGATGGATGTCAAGTACCTAGTAAGATGAAGAAGGTGGTTCTTGCTGCTCATTTTTCCAGCTAGGAACTGATAAAAAATTTCCAACCATTTTTAATTACTGTCCTCTGAGAGGGAATTTATAGTCTTGTTTCCTATTTAAATACCAGTAACTCTGCAAACATATTGGTCTAAATGAAATATTGAGCCTTCTTTAACTATTATATCTGAATATATAGGGCCGGGTACAGTGCTGAACTTCTGTATCAGGTTACATACAGAATCTCCCTGAAAAAGAGGTCAGTTCTCTAAGCTTTGGTTGCGGTGTCAATCTGTTGATGAAGTGCCAGGATAGTTTCCTCCTACATTACTTCCTCATCAGGTGATTGGTGCTTTGACAGCCAACATTGCCAGCCACTTCTTCAGTGGGTGTGCACAGCTCTGCTTAAGATAGGACAATTATTTGCACCATTTCCTAAGGCCAGGTGAAAGGGTTTCCCCCACTTACATGCGGAGTGCAAGACCCAGTTCTTGAACCCATTTCCTATTGCTGGATAGGGGCAATCCCACAACTGAGACAACTGGTTGTATCCAATGAAGTCAAAGTGCTCACACAATGTGTGGTATATAATGGTTAGAGTGTTAAAGTGAGAAGCTGGGAGACCAGGGCTCATACCTCCACACAGGCTTGAAACTGACCTTGGGCCAGGCACAGTCTGTCAGCCTAACCCATCTTATGGAATTGTTGGGAGGATAAAATGAGGAGGAACCATGTACACCATCTTGAGGGCCTTGGAGGAAAGGTGGAATATAAATGTAATAAGGCAAACAAACTTCCCTTCTATGTCCTCACCCCCAAATCTGCTCTGGGACTTCCCTCAACCCTAACCCTCCATTCCATGAGCACAATGACTTCATTGGCTACAACAAAGTGCTGGTGCTGACCTTTAAAGCCCTAAACAGCCTCGGCCCAGTATACCTGAAGAAGCGTCTCCACCCCCATCGTCCAGCCCGGACACTGAGGTCCAGCGCCAAGGGCCTTCTGGTGGTTCCCTCACTGCGAGAAGTGAGGTTACAGGGAACCAGGCAGAGGGCCTTCTTGGTAGTGGCACCTGCCCTGTAGAATCAGATGTCATGGAAATAAACAAGTACAGTGGTACCTCGGGTTAAGTTCTTTATTCATTCCGGAGGTCCGTTCTTAACCTGAAACTGTTCTTAACCTGAAGCACCACTTTACCTAATGGGGCCTCCTGCTGCTGCCGTGCTGCCGGAGCACAATTTCTGTTCTCATCCTGAAGCAAAGTTCTTAACCTGAAGCACTATTTAAGGGTTAGCGGAGTCTGTAACCTGAAGCGTATGTAACCTGAAGCGTATGTAACCCGAGGTACCACTGTATCTGACTTTTAGAAGACATCTGAAGGCAGCCCTGTTTAGGAAAGTTTTTAGTGTTTGATGTTTTATCGTGTTTTTAATATTCTGTTGTGAGCCGCCCAGAGTAGTTGGAGAAATAATAATAATGGGCATTATTATTATTATTACCCAATGTCAACCTTTGTGTCAATATCTTAGGAAAAAATCTAGTCAGGAGTTTTCAGCCACCTATGTGTCAATCGTCCTCCTCTTTTTTTTTCTCATGGCCATTTTTCCAGAAACCACATGTCAGGGAACTGCCATCGGAGCCAGAGGCGGAGGCAAGGCTCCCAAGCGATGCTGGAGAAGGGCCCAGCAGGGAGAGAGGGAGCTCATCGGCTGGGGAAGGAAATCAGCGTAACACCAGGGATAAAGGGGGGCAGATGGGGGAATCGGCGAGGGGGCTCCAGGACTCCTCGCCGGAGACCAGCGGGAAGAGCACGGGTCCTCCGCTACCCACACCCACCCTGCGCGGAAGACTTCCGCGCAGGGAAAGTAGGCGGAGACTTGGCGTCAAAGAACTTCTTTGCTGGAAGAAGTTCAAGAAACGCCCACTGACGGATTCTGCTAGCAACTGAAACAGCCACGAAGTGAAGGGCTGTCCAGACAGGAAAGGTTTAACCAGGGAACCTACCCAGGAGTGGCGGCAACTTACGCACGAGCAACCCCTATAGCCATTACAGCAATCCATCAGTCTCTGATGTTGCTTGTGTGCAGCGACAGGCAGGCAGCATGATGAGCCAAACCGGAGAAGCCGCCGCAACGGAGCAAGCAGCTGGAGTGCAAAATCTGGTGGAGAGGAACCGAGATTTGGAACAGCATGTGGCTCTCCTGACGGCGCGGCTGGACGAAAGGCAGACTCAGGATGCACAGGTCAGACCCACCCCCGTCACAAGGAAGGTACCGGGACTGGTACACAAGTTTGGGGGGAAGCCCCAGGACTATAACACGTTCCGAACGGAAATAGAGTACGCTTTGGAACTGCAGTATAATGACTTTGCTGATGATGGGGAAAGGGTGGCCTATATTGTCGGGCATCTACAGGATGGGGCCCGGGAATGGATCAGGCCCCTAATGGTGACGCAAAATGCTGCCTTGAAGGACCTTAGGAAATTCTATCAGGCGATGGATGCAATGTATTCCAGTGAAGTGGAGCAAAATGTGACTCGACGGGAACTGATGGGGTGCAAGCAGGGGAGCCAATCAGTTAGAGACTACTGGTCGCGTTTTGCGATGTTGATCCACCGGCTAGGGTGGAATCTGGACTCTGAACCCATTCAAATGTTGTTTGAGGAGGGGTTGTCCCCAACTGTGAAGGACGAGCTTTCCCGCGTGCCCCACCCGCAGTCGATGGATCAGCTGACCAAGGCTGTGCTTGCGATTGGAGTAAGACAGGAAGCGCACGCTCAGGAGAAGCGCGAAGGGAGAGGGGAACGTTGCCATGGCTACAGCATTCCTGAAATACCGAGGCAGCCTTCCCAGCCGGCTGAACCAATGGAAATAGATGGCGCGCACGCGAGGTTTCAAACTCCAGTGAAGGTCGCAAGAGGGAGGGAAAGGATTGGAAAACCACCAAGAAGTGTTTCCTCTGCCAACGGCCAGGACATTTTGCCAGGGTCTGCCCTCAAAGAAAGGCCTGGCAAGGGATGGTGGGAGCTGCTGGCTGTGAGGAGGAGGGGGAAAGGGGGCAGGCACAGGGAAACGCCAACGCTTGGCTGCCAATCAGCGGGCACAGCAGCCAAGCCAGCAACCAATAGCAGTGCCCCAGCCAGACCCCCCCAGGGCAGCTATAGCCATAGAAGTGGTGCTAGAACTCCCGAATGGGCACCCAGTCAAGGTGAAGGGGCTGCTGGATTCAGGCAGTTCCTGCAATTTCTTCAGCAAAGACTTCGCTCTAGAGCACCAACTCCACCTGCTGCCCCTGGATTTTCCCTTGCAAGTGACCACCATCGATGGCAGGGAACTTCTGGGAGGGGAAGTGACGCACCAGACCCCACCAATGAGAATGAGGGTTTCCAGGCACACGGAGACCATTGCCTTTCACGTAGCCACACTGGCAGGACCCCCAATAATATTAGGGATGAGCTGGCTGGCACTACATGATCCAGTAGTGGCATGGCATCAGCGGTCGGTCACCTTTGGGTCAGCTTACTGCTTGGAACACTGTCTAGGGGGGGAAAACCCAAGGATGACCGTGGCCAGGGTGGCTGGGATCGCTGTGGAGCCAAAAGGGGAGGTGCCACTGACGGATTCTGCTAGCGACTGAAACAGCCACGAAGTGAAGGGCTGTCCAGCCAGAAAAGGTTTAACCAGGCAACCTAGCCAGGAGTGGCGGCAACTTATGCACGAGCAACCCCTATAACCATCACACCACATTTCTACTTAGTGGTTTTACGTAAATTTGTGAATATTTTAAAATATCAGCAGATATAGAGGATGCTGGACTCCTGTTCCATTGAGATATTTCAGTCCGACTCTTCTTGATATGTATTTCAGCTTTGTGCCTTTTACATCTGCAGAAACTGAAATGAGCTGCATTCAGAAATTGTGGCAAGAAATTGTGGTTGCACTTCCACCTGTACTAAGAAAGCTGAGACAGAAGTAATGTTTTGTACATGGACTAAAGTGCCCCCTAGTGTTTCTTCTCTGAGTTCACTAGAGCTTTAGAAGAATAAAATTCCTCCTTAGACATTTTGTTTATGCTACCAGAGAAGTCAGTTACTTATCTCCTTGGCTTGGGGGTCACCTAACTCCATACCCTCCAAGGCAAATAGGGACATCCTACCATACCCTCCAACATTTCTCCAATTGCAATAGGGAAGTCCTAAGGGAAAAGTGGTACATTAGGGGATCAAACCAGAAACCGGGGTGGCTTCTGTAAATCCGGGACTGTCCCTGGAAAATAGGGGCACTTGGGAGGGTCTGTGATAACAGAGGATAGAAAAGTTCCTGATATTGCCATATCCCAACCAAAGAAGAATGGCAACTTAAGTTGACAATATATGCACAACTTGCAGACTTAACATATCAAATAAGAGAACAGGAAGAACATATGTTTAAAGAAGATTAGAAAACGTTTATTGAATATATGGAAGATAATTGTATACAGCTGAAAACGCTGACAGCATTAAGATAAATTCAACCATGTAGATAAGTTTTGATGGATGCAATAATGGAAAACTGATTGGTATAGTTTTTGTAAAATATGCAGGGATTTAAGATATGTAAAATGAACCATGGAAAGAGAAGAAGGGAAGTCATTGATATTTTAAGGATGTAAAATGAGTATTTGAAATTGTAAAACAGAAAATTTAATAAACAATTTAAAAAAGAAAAGTTGCTGGTATTTAAACTTTTTAACATAGGCACTAAAAGGTCTTATAAGTCTGCATATAAAAAGGTAAAGTGCAGAAAAGATACACAGTTTAAGGAGACGTTTTAAAATAAGTTCCATTTCCTGGTTCAGCATAAGATAGCATGCCAATCAGGAATAACAATAATTATTTCTGTATTTAAGAAAAGCAAGTAGCCATTCAGTACGTCGAGACTATTTTAAATACTGTGGCGCGAAATATTCACGTCACATTCAGAAGCAACAGCAATAGCCAAAGAATAATAAATTAAACATAGGTGTTGCATTCATGCAGGAAAACAAGATCACAGAGGTTATCCCTCCAATTTTGCAATGTGTGTAACAATAGAGAAAGAGGCAGGTTCAAGAGAGCAACCTCATCAGATGCCAATGCATTTGAGATGAGAGAGATAATCCAGGTGGGGGCACAGAAAAGGCCCCGGGGTTTATAGCATGCAAAAAGCCCTATTACTCTTTCCACTTTTGGCGCGTTTAGATCCAAACATTGTATTACAGGGACATCGGGACAAATGAATCCTGCCAACCACATTTAGAACAACAACAAAAAGTAAAAAAGTTGGCTTGACATCAGATGTGGGTCAAGAATTGAGTTTGCCCTAAGCAGGTTGGCTGTTTTGTTTGATAAGGACACTTGATTTGACGCCCAACGATACAGGAATTTGTTGGCTGTTTGGTTGGTTTGATGTGTTTCCTATTTTCTCCCATAGTCTCACAGCTGTTTACAGCAGTTTTTCCCCCTAAATATTAATAGTCCTAGTTCTTTGGTCTCGCAATCTTAATGGCTGTGCCCTCCCCGCCCTGGATGTGGTAAGCCTGAAAATGATCACACACACACTTAAAGAAAAACAAGACAAGATGGCTGAATGTTACACATTAAGCAGAGAGTGAAATTTGGCCCCAAGGCAATCAAATAGTTTGGTGGAAAAAAGCAGCCAGATGTAATGAAAGATCGAGGTTAGAAAAGCCACCAAATGGTTTGTTAAAGAGTTACAGTGGTACCTCTGGTTACGAACTTAATTCGTACCAGAGGTCCGTTCTTAACCCAAAACCGTTCTTAACCTGAGGTACCACTTTAGCTAATGGGACCTCCTGCTGCTACCATGCCACCGCCGCACGATTTCTGTTCTCATCCTGAGGTAAAGTTCTTAACCCGAGGTACTACTTCCAGGTTAGTGGAGTCTGTAATCTGAAGTGTTTGTAAACCGAGGTATCACTGTACTTCACAGTGGGACAGTGATGCTGTCTCTGGGCTGTCACAAAGATAGCAGATAGTTCTTCACCTGCTTGGGTCCATGGTGAAGATGCTGTAGATTAGGATGGGGTGGGTGAGGAGCAGAGCTCAGTTTAACTGAAAGAGCCCATGGATCTCATTGGTTGGTAGGATATAGGATTCAGAATGTGGTGGGTGTACTGTGTTGTTGGCATCTATCCATCTTGAGAGACAATGGAGGTGAAGTCAAACTACTGTGTTAGCAGCACTGAAGTGACCTCACCAGGGCACAAGTCTGGGCAGCATTCATGGAGGTCCTGGTCTGGCAGACAACAAGACCCCTCTCTCGGTCTCGCTGATGTGGTCCAAAGGAAAGCAGAGCAATACTTTTGGCACCAGCTTGGCTGCAGGAGTTGCCAGAGGGAGGTGTACAATACACCATCCTGTTGTCTTAGGGACTCCACTGAGGGTTTGTATAGGGTTTACACCTTAGCCTTTTCTTCTCCCAAAGATATCCCGCAAGGTAGTGGAGGTTAAGGATCAGAGTTTTCTTTCTCCTAGATGGGTTTGACAATCCCCATCTGCCCCTAGTGGTGGTTGTACTAGAGCAAGGATAATCAGTGTGACTCCCTCAGATGTTTGTGAACTACTTTCCGTTATTCCCAACCACAGGCCATTTTGGCTGGGGCTGAAGGCCAATGCAGTCCAACAACTATTGGAGGGTTGCCCCTATACTAGAGGTTGTGCAGGCACTTTTTATACTACACACAAAGCCGTAAACAGGGAAATAAACAAAACCTTTTTCATCCTGGACTCCAATGAAGAGACTATAAAGCTGCATAGTCCTGTGCACAGAGTTTCCTGGCTGTATGTCATGCATAGACATGTATAGGATTGCATTATTCTTTTGATCAACTTTGCAAATGGGAACGTTCAAGCTATGAAGTGTTCTGGGATTTTGACCTCCCTTCCCAGCTCCCTTATCTAGCATAAAACCATCTAGTCAAGTTTCCTTGGTCAACTTCTGAAAATTAATCATGAGTGAAATGCTATTACTACAAAGGCCTTTTTTAAAAAATAAAATATGGGGAGACTTTGTTGTTTGTTGCTATGATTTCTCCACAGACTATTTAAAAACCTTAAAGGACATGATTTTTTTGTCTGGCAACCTAACCCCAATGGTTGCTTTAGAATTTGCCAGTTGTGTTTGTTTGTCCCGAAATGATTGAGATATGCTTCTCTCTTCCGTGCGGTAATAAATACCAAAAAGCAGCAACTCTGCTAGACAGAAGGAATGGCTGTGAATGAAAATCATTCTTCCTTACTTGCTGCATGGTCGATGGTCACCATCTACTGGCAAGACCGAAGAACAGCAGAGAAAAGCATCTTGCGGTTGTTGAGCCAATATTACTGGGCAAGTTACATGGAGGATGTTTGAAGGTGAAGACAGAAGCTCTCCTCACAGTTGTTACTCACATGGAGGCCCTCAGGCACAGGAGGAATGAGGATGCCCCACTGTCATGTGGCTGATTTAGCCCTAATATCCAGGCCTTAAGCTCAGACACCTGAAAAGGAGCCCTTATGTGTGAGCAGATGCTATAGAGCAGCTGAGCTATATAGGGAGGGGGGTGCTATACATTTAAAGCACTATCCTACCATGGCATTCCCCCCAAAGAATCCTGGAAACTGTGCTTCATTAAGGATGCTTAGGGTCAACAGGAGAACCCTATTCCTCTCGCAGAGCTACAATTTCCAGAGTGCTTTAACACTCCTGGCAGGGAACTTTTGAGAATTGCAGTTTTGTTGTGAGGGAAATAGGGGTCGCCTAACAACACTCAGCATGCGATTCCCAGGATTGACCCTTAAAGTGACATCACAGTGCTTTAAAAATATTGTGCAGGTGTGCCTCAGTTTTAATCTCAGAAGAGATTGAAGAGTTTCCTTCTGAAACATCTTGCATGGGATGAGGGAGCCTTTAAAGTTCACAGGACACTCCCCAAACTTAAATCTGTCCTCTTCCTCCATGAACACTTGCTATAAGTGCCCCTGCAGACTGGGATGGCTTTGTGGGTATATTATTTGGCATATCATTGACACAATAATAGTGCATTAGAGGTGGGTTTATACTGGACTATCCGCACTTTATCAGTTGTTCTGCGATGCTCTCCCAATGTTAAGATATCTTACGCAACAGTTCAGTTCCAGAAATCCATGTATATTCAGTAGAACCTTGGTTTTCGAGCATTCGGAAGTCAACCAATTCAGAACTTGAACGCCAAAACCCCAAAAACGAATGCTTCCCTTTTCGAACGCACCTCGGAAGCTGAACGGCACATTTCTCCATTTTCTCCATTTAATTGCTGACTGGCAACTGTGCCTCGGTAGTCAAATGTTTCAGAAGTCGAACGGTCTTCCAGAACAGGTTACGTTCGACAACGGAGGTTCGACTGTACACACACAAAAAGTAAAGCCAAGAACACCTGGAACCAACCGCCACCCCACCCCCCACAAGGTGGAGGTCTGCCTACCTGGCTTTGGGGAGGTCAAGGGCTCTGGCAATGTTCCAGAGCCCTCCCACCACCTTCCCAAATCCCACGAAGCACTTGCCCAGCTTTGGGAAATATGCAGGTTCTAGAACCCTGCCAGAGCCCTCAAGCATTATTCCCAATGTGCTGCCAGAGCTCTCATGCCTTCCCAAAGCCAAGTAAGTCCGCTTCCGCAGCTTTGCACAGGTTGGGAAAATAGATAAATGGGAGTGTCTGTTTCCTCTGCTATAATAAATAAGACATGTAGCTCTTCAGCATATAAGAAGCCAATTGACTGGAGACAAATTCTGCATTGCCCCAATATGGAAAAGGAAAAACCCTTCAATTGTAACAAGTTAGTTAAGAAAAAAATATGGGCGAAAGCTTTAATGACAAAACTAGCATATCTATGAAAACTAGCATATCTACAAAAAGCTATAATAATAATAATAATAATAATAATAATAATAATAATTATTTATTATTTATACCCCGCCCATCTGGCTGGGTTTCAGGAAACAATCAGTTTGGATAATTTATTGAGATGGGCTTTCTTCATCCAATACTGTACTCAAATCACTTGACAGGACATCACTATTAGCTTTCCCCAACTCTATATGTTCCCACTGTTAATTGTTCATCTTTGTGGAATTTTTATGTTGATCAAATAAAAGGATATTTTATATATATAAAAAACCCAGCTTCTCAAAATTTAGCCCTTTTAAGAACATTACCAGCACCAATTCAGAACATCCATTGTCTTGAAAACCAACTCTTAATAGGACAAGGGGAAATGTGCAATCATCTTTTGCAAATGATTTAAGATAGTGTCAGAACCGGGACTAGCAAACAAAAGCTTTTATGCATTGAGAGCAAAATAAAACTGCATATTAGAATCTTTAAGACAAGCCAGGGGGATTATCTGAGCAAATGGAGAAGGGAAGGGGGTTGAGAGTTCTGGGACAGGGCATGTCTAACCATACGGGCTAGCTAAACAAACAAATCCTTTCATAAATAGTTGGACGGGTTTGATGTACTGTTTGGAGTTGGCAGTGTGCACAGAGAAGGCCTTATTGCAGGGCCATGGATCTAGAAATAGTCTCCAGCTCAAGTCAAGCCCAAACTTGTAAAGAACATCTCTTTTATGGGTCCAATCAGTAGGTTTGGGGCTGGCAGGCCAACAATGAGGAAGGAATAAGCTTTCCCCCTGCCCCACAAGACTGGGACGCTATGAATAGCTAATTCTCATGTCCAGGAATTGGAGTTCCTAATATTTTGGGGAAAGTTGCATTCCACCTGAATGAAAGGGGTGCAGTCTAGGAGTACCAGATTCCTACTGGCACTGAAATCTCTAGGAGTACTTATGCCCAACTTAGGCTGGTTTGTCAGCTACAGCTGTGCAGTAGCCTGACCTTATTTGCCCATGCTCTCAGTACATCCCACCTGGACTACCGTAATAGATTCTGCATCAGACTGCCCTTGAAGATAGTCTAGAGGCTGCAGCAAGTGCAGACTGCAACTGCTGGGTTGGTAAGTAGCAGGAACCTGTCGAGATCTTGCACCACTGACCCTGAAGGTGCTGCATTGGCTGCCAGTGAGCCCAGCTCAGAAGCCATAAACCACTTAGGACCCAAGGATCCAAAAGAGCAGTTCCCAAAATGTGAACTTGGGCCCTATAATCAGCAAGGGAGGTCATCTTGGCGGTGACACTACAGGCTGCTGCTCAGCTAGCACTGACTCATTACAGGGATTTATCAGTGGTAGTTCCCCATTTGTGGAATGTCCTCATTGGCTATATGCACCTCTCTCTCTCATTATTAATGTTCAGGAGGAACTTGCTAAATTGTCTTGTTTACGCAAGCATTTGAGAGCTACATTTGATACTGTTCCAGGTAACCCTGAAATTATGAGCTGTGAGAGTATGTGATTGTCCTTAATTTTTTGTTGTTTTAAATATTTTACTTGTTTATTTCTACACATTTAAAAAACAAGTATGAATCACAATTAATGTTGCACAATCAGTGCAAAATAATAAGCAAGTTTGAAATGTGTTTTGGAAATTTGTCTTGAGCTAATTAAATCAGTTGCTTTACTTCATTTTCATACCATTCACATTTTGAAAATGCAGCCAGAAAGCAATACGATATCAGCTTTCCCCACACCTAAAATCCAGTTGTCAACTGTTATTAGGGAGTTGCCATTATCATAGTAATAACAAAGAGTGTTTAATAAGGACATTTTTATTTGACATACTTTATTTTTTAAAAATCTTGAGAAAGTTACATTTCCACTTCACAATATTTTCAAACAAGGCCTTACGGTTTGCATTAAAGCTTCAAATATTATTATTTTCTGAAAATTGTCTACATGATGTACACTTGTATAGAGCTTTGCAGATCACACAGTAGTCCCTAACAGGTTTGTTAGTTATAGCAGCTATATATGAATGATCCACACAAGGTTTCACTTAGTCTGAATGTAAAGTGCTCTTTCTTTTCAGTAGAAACTGGATGGGTCCCCCCCCCCTTTCTAAAAAAAGACCAAACGAAACCATGACACAACATTCCTGGGTGGTTTAAAACTTTTCAATTTTAGTTTAAAGCAAGAAGCTCTGCATAGACAGGTAAGTATCTTTGCCCCTGGTCCCTTCAACTGAAGTGTAAGCATCACATTTATATTGAATAGGTCCCAAACGATCCACTAATTCTCAGTACTGATTGAAACAGTATGGTGCATAAAAGTAGCAGAAATGTCCAAATCCACTTGTTGATTAAATTATGATGGGGGGGGTTCTTTTTAAAAAGCAGAATATCACTTCACTGTACAATAAATAAGTTATGGCTTAGTCAGCATCTCATAAATAAACACAAGCTAAAAGTAACGCTTTGGGCTACAGTTTTATGATCCCAAATGATCAGCAGCTGCCAAACCTTGGGGAACCTGTTGCAGTATTTTTAAACAGTACTTAGCAAAACATATTACACAAATTTAATTCCACCAAAAGAAAACGATGATCAGAAGTGCAGTGCTTCACCAACCTCTGCTTAAGAGCGACATTTGCCACAAGCTAAGCAGACTATATGGAGCTTCAGTCAGTTTTGTATGGATTGCTTTCTAGCTAACACATCTAATTGACAAGGGCACCCTAAGGCAAAATTGTTCCAAACTTAATGGTCAGTACACTTTATTCTAAACACACTAAAAACCATTTTTAAAAATGAAGTTACAGTATAAACTACGCAAACAAAAAATGTTCACTTTTTCTTTTTTTTAAAAAAATCTATAATATTACCATTTGGGCCTGCTTTTTAAATCTCTCTATATGCAGTTTTCAACAGCAAGGTCTGATGTTTCAAGAGAAATTGCACTTATATTTAAATATACTGAAGTACAGTATGTAGGAAATAACCAACAACACTGAAAACACACATAAGAACCTTGCTATTGATCACTGATAGACAGACAGGTTTGTAAAAGTCAATTGCGTGAGTCACAATAAATCCATCTTGGCTACAATCATTGTGATTCACATCTATCTCCCAATTTCTATTGCAGTGTGGATTCACAATGTACTCTGCTCCCATGCAAATATAGTAACCAGGACACCTAACCACTCGCAATGTAGTGAAATAAGCTCCTTTTCAAGCAAGGAGCATACATAATACATAAGCATAAGAAATGCACTGTTACACAGGGCCCATTTCCATTTTAAAATGGAAGGTGAGTGCCAGCAAGCATCAGCTAAGTAAAAATTTAAAACCAGATAGCCATCAGACTTCCAGCTTATGAAAGGCAATGAGACTGCGAATCCATTTGATTTCTGAAGGCTCCAAAGGCATGCCAAAAGGCAGGTCAAGGGGTGACTCCAGAAAGCTCTTTCTGGACAAAAGAAATCTGGTAGAGATGGAAAAATTTCTGTGACACTTAAAAAACGAAACGAAAACAGAAAGACTCAAAAGCAGGGTTGCAGCAAAAGCACTTAGGAGATATGATGTAATTAAGACATAATGCTAAAGATGGGTCCTTGGGCATTACATGTCCTCATCTTCGTATTTCAAATATTTTGCTGCAATCGTTTCTTCCAGATGAATTCCTGCACTCCCCATCAATGCAAAAGCTGGATACATTTTACCAGAACAGTCTACCTGACGCTCATAAAGACATTTCATCCTGTCTGCGTCATAGAATCCAACTTTGCCTTTGTCATAGTCTAGGCAGATTCCAATGCATGATGGCAGGGGAAGAATTCTGTTCATAGAATCTTTGGAAGCAGCTGGAGCAGGAGAAACCTTAGGAATAAAGAATTTCTTCATGCCTAAGGTTACCAGTGTGAAAGGCTGCAAGGACTCGACAAAGATGTCTTCACTCCCACTGTCATGACCACTGTCTTGTTCATATCTGGAAGAAGAACACAACATTGATTGATGCACACTAGAAATACTGGAATATCTCCTAAAATCTTCAAAGTTTTCTCACAGTCCAGTACAGTAAATTTCACACAATAAAACACAGACCCTTAAAACATGGTGCATGAAGCCAGATTCTCTGCCATGCAGTCCCATAGTATGCTAGAGGGCAGCGAGAAGGTGTGCCGAGAATCTACATAGCATCAACACTAGGAAGATGTGTGCAGATTTAAATGAGAACTGCGTGCATGATCATGTGAGTTAACCACATTTTTTCACATTGGAAAAATGGCCCTCCTCCTGCCAGTATGGCTTGCAACCACAGCAAGGTCCTTGGAGCAGGATCCTGGCTTGTGTCCTTCGAGATACATTACATCCATCTCAAGTGATACCACATTCTTAAATTGATCTGTACTGCCGAAGGCCAAGACTCAAGGCAAGCAGCAATTACAATGCATATAGGGCATCCTGCCCCCCCCCATCTTGTTTGATGTGCCTTCCACAGGATGGAAGAAGTCAAAATGTGTTTGAAGAATGAAAATCTAGGTAAGTCAACTGTGAAGCAAGCTCAGGAAATTTGGACGAGAGTCACTTGTCTCTCAGCTTCAAGAGCTGTTGTAAGACTAAAATGCTGCTTTGATTTCCTCTGAGGAAGGCCAAGTACAAATGTAAACAGTTGAGAAAATAGTATACAAGGTCAAAGTTTGAGGCATTGCGTAAAGTAGCAACTTTGGTACTTCTGAGATCAAGAGGACTATGCTACCATGCTACAGGGTAACTTCTATCAGCAATGTTCAGCAAAAGAAACAAATCAAAGAGGATTCTAACCTTCTGAAACAGTTAAAGTGCCGTATTTTTCGTCCCATAGGACGCACCAAGTTTTTTGGGGGGGGAAATAAAGGGGGGAAATTGTCCTTTATTTCCCCCCCCAAAACCAGGTCAGGGAACAGCGGTATGGCGGTTCTCCGCCTTCCCCGCTGTCCCCCGAGCTTGTGGGGCTGGCCGATTTCTGCCCAGCGCGAGGGGTGCTCTGCTTCAGGGCGCCTTGCGCGCCGGGCGGCAGGCTGCTATCCGCAGCATGGGGAGCCCTGCGGGAGGTCCCGCAGGGCTCGCCACGCTGCGGATGTCTGCCTAGCACAAGGGGCGCTCTGCTTCAGGGCGCCCCGCACGCCGGGCGGCAGGCTGCTATCCGCATCCTAGGGAGCCCTGCGGAAACTCCCGCAGGCTCCCCAGGCTTGCTGATAGCTTCCTGAAGCCTGGAGAGCGAGAGGGGTCGGTGCAAACCAACCCCTCTCGCTCTCCAAGCTTCAGTGAAAGCCTGTATTTGCCCCATAGGACACACACAGATTTCCCCTTCATTTTTGGAGGGGGGAAGTGTGTCCTATAGGGCGAAAAATACGGTAATTCCTCTTCTGAAAACAGTATTTCAGTGACAGTGTTAACCAGCACAATTCTTATGTTTGAGGAAGTGAAGCCAAACAGGCTCTGACATGGTACAGTTCATGACAACAACAGGTTGTTGTTTCTTTCTATTTGATAGACAGCATGTACCTGGTCACCATCGTCCCCTGAACTATTTCCTCTGTGCAAAGAAACTTTCTTGGATTAAAATTTGCAGTGTCATTTACCATTTTGTTCTATGTCAAATGTTATAAATATTATACACCTTTCCTTTGTAATTCTGCTGAACTTACCATATGCAGGCCTCCAGTGATAAGTTCTCCTCTGCAAAAAATCACTATGAACTAGGTCAGCCCTAACACGGCTTCCAGATAATTGAGCACAAATGAGAGTAATTATCTGGATTCAAGAACCTTACAGCTAGAAGCTACTGCTGTCTGTGAACTGAGGTGGAGCAAATAACAAAGGAATCCCCAGCAGGTAAAGTAGGATCCTATTCTTGGCAAGCAGGAAACCCTAATGCTAGAATCTACACTCTTAGAAGTGAGCCATTGGATATTGGCTACCAGAAAACATGTACTTTAACTGCCAAGAGCAGAAAGACCAGGTCTAAATTGGAAATTATAAGCGTCTGTGTGTCGTAACGAAACTTCTTCACATTTTCTCTCTCAAAATTTTCACTGATCCTCCCCTATCCAATGACTCCCAAAAGCTTTTCCCAAGGGTTATGGGCAGTGCTTTTTTTCTTTAAAAAATGTTTAGGGGTACTCTCATTTTCCTACCCATACTGAAATACTGCCGTCAATGAGGCCAAACAGAGATTCACAAAGTGTTTAGGGGTATGCGTACCCCTGCGTCGTCGTCCCCATAAAAAAGAACTGGTTATGGGACACTCTAGAATGGTATGGACTAGAGAGGGCTTCCTCAAACTCGGCCCTCCAGATGTTTTGAGGCAACAATTCCCATCATCCCTGACCACTGGTCCTGCTGGCTAGGGATCATGGGAGTTGTCGGCCAAAAACATCTGGAGGGCCGAGTTGGAGGAAGCCTGGACTAGAGGGCTGCAATTGGCAAGGGGGATTAGCACAAAGGATTAGCCTTGGTTGGCCCCAGCAGAAGCACTTCTATGCAAAGTCACCATTGGATACAACTCTTTGTTTCTTAAGGCAGATGATGATGATGATGATGGATTTATTCTGTGCAGGTTATTACCCACATACTGGTTACAGAGTTTCCATCTATATCCCTGCGGACGAATTTTCCCAAGCTCACACTTGCTGATGTAACACCTCCCACACTCATGAAATCTCTTTGGCCTCCAGTTCTTTTCCCAAACAGGCTTCACTTCCATTTTTAAGTGTGCAACAGGAG
Source organism: Podarcis raffonei (assembly GCF_027172205.1). Classification (NCBI taxonomy): domain Eukaryota; kingdom Metazoa; phylum Chordata; class Lepidosauria; order Squamata; family Lacertidae; genus Podarcis; species Podarcis raffonei. The sequence continues at coordinate 43,856,642 of NC_070612.1, forward strand.
AAAACACTGCAGTTGAGTGTAGCGGTAATGGTAGTAATTACTAGCAGCAGCATTTGAGAGCTAGAAAGTATTAATACTCCATTTCACCTTCCAATTCTCTCTTGCAAAATCCCATGCACCCATGCTCGCCTTACAAAATCATATATAGAGAGAGTTGGAACCTTCTTCTAACATACACCTCCACCCTCAGTTGAGTCAGGATTTGGGGGAGGAAATCATTTTGAGACTCTCAAAAAGAAGAAGAAAGCACTCTGCAAATAATAGTAATTCCTTTTTTCAGGTTTAGGGAAGGAGGTTGAAGGAAAATTGTCTGAGGGATGGAAAGATGGCAGTATAATAGAGATCGGCAAACCCTTCAAATTCCTGCTTTGGGTAGTTCATTGTAAGTTGAAGAACCAAGGCTATGAAGGAAGATATTTAAAGTCAGCAAAAAATGCAGGTATACAGAGGTTGCGCCTAAGGCATGAATCAACCCTGGGAATCAAGCAACAGGTGGGAAGTCAAAATAGCCCCCATCTACACATGCTGAAGAGACCAGTCTTTGCATCTTTGCTTTACATTGGATGTAAAGTAGCTGGGCAGATGTATATATCTACTAGCAACAATCTGGACTGTACTTCTGAGAAATGTGCAATTTCAAACTGTATTAATTTTTTAAAAAATTGTCCACCTTTTTTCCATTCTTCCCCCCTCCTCCTCTTTCTGGCCCTTTTCTTCATGTTGTAAGATTTTTCTCTCCCCGACAGTGTCACGCAACTGTAATCTTTAAAAAAAAATTAAAACGGCACTTGTCAGTACTATTGAAGAGGGAAAACAAGGATTATGAACAAAGCAACTGATTCAGGACAAATATGGGCAGCCAGCGTTAGCAAAATACCCATCACAGCAGCCGCATTGGAATCATCATCCAGTGAAGGATTAGTTTCCCCAGATGCTGAACATGAAAAGAAGCTAATAGAAGTTGAAAAGGCAGCTTAGATCCTTTCCTCCTCATTTCCACCCCTCATGCTAGAAGCAGGAGGTCAAAGGAGACTGACCTGAAGGGTCTGAGCTGAGTTAGAAGAGTAGCCGTGAATGCATTGCTGTCTGCATGCATGCACATATTATTTCTGCTCAATTTAAGCAATGTATACAATACCGTAAAAAGGAGGCTTCTTGCCTGCTGGTGTGAGCTGCTGCAGTGCTGAGCAATGATCTGTAACAGTTTGCTTTTGAATCACACTCTATCGCACTTCTGAGCTGAATGCTTTTTTTATTGCTGCTGCTGCACTGAATAGAAATTTGGCTTGTACAAGCACGCAAGTCAAAACGAAACCAGCAATCTGTCCTTTTATGCCCATGTGCTTCTTGGAAATGCAGATAGATATTTGATACACAAGCGCGAGCACCAACTCTGATACACAAGTACTAGCATCAAATCTGTGTTCCTCTTGCCTACACAAGTTGTAGGAAACTGTACATTACAGTGACCAATATTCACAAGGGGGGAAAGGCAGGAACAAATGTCATGTTGACATGTGCATGAGTAAGCAATCAAAAGCATGTCGCTTTTTTAGAGACCCATTCCAATTGAAATCACTTGAAACAAAATCTCTAAAAAGAAACAATCACTCTCTAATAGTGAAATCTTGGAAATGGAACCAGAAAAAGGGCTGCCGAGAAGCAAGCAGGGTGTATCAGCATGCTTGGGGGAATCCCAAGTTTTATTTAAAACTTGAGAATTTAAAACCAGGAGAAAGAGGCAGACTGCCTTCCCCGTGTGAAGGCAGCTGAGGCAGCAATCCAGCTGTTACTTCAACCAATATGGCTTTTATCTTATATAACCTTTGCATTAGCCGTAAGAAAGAGCCGTAAGAAAGTATTACTTACCTTGGGCTTGTTAGATCACGAGAATTTTGGAACCATTCTTGGATCTTAGCATCAGATGCAACTCCTACTTTCACCAAATATGAATAGGGCTCCACGCGGAGAGCCCAGAAATGCTTCCCTTTCACAATACCGGTGTCTCCAACAACATAGTCTAATGTAGTGTAGCAACCAGCTTGGATACGTTCAGCTCCCAGAAGCAAAGGAAATCCAGCCCTGCTTTCCACAGCATTTCTCCTCGCATTCAGCATGAGGTGTTCGCTATTGTAGCCACACTTGTCATCGAAAAGGAAACTAAAAACTGAAAAATATGCATCCTAGATCAGCATCTAATGATTGAGATATTCCTAGTTTTTTTATAAAAAATATCACTTTTTTACTCTATCAGCAGACTGGACAAGGAATCTCAGACATAATTACTAGAACACATTAGTGGCACCATGACTCCTACTAAAGTGCAAGAAATTAACGTCACCTCCCAATGTTTTGTTTAGTTTTAATAAGCCTGATGCTAAGGATGCCCTTCTCCTTAAGACACCATAATTATGCTCATTTCCTTTTGTGGGCCAAATGGTATTGGCTTCTCTATATCGTAATTTTGAAATTGCCAACAACTGGGGCACTACATTGTCCCTTCTTCCCTTAAATATCTGATATTTTAAGAAACTGTGATTGCTACGAAGTTCTAATATTTTAAATAGTTTTGCTTGCTATGGTTTACAATCTCCTCCTTGGTTCTTTAGCAAGAAGGGAAAGGCAGTATGAGCTCTCAGGTGCTGAAGACCATCAGCACTAACTTAATTTTATATTCACAATTAATGTAGCCTTCTACTAATAAATAATCTCTGTGGTACGACGCTCCGGCTCTTCCTCTCATTCAGAGAACCATTCCCTTGGTTCCATAACCCAGTCCTCCTATTATGGATCAACTTTTGGCAGAGTGAACTTTTCAGTAATCTGTTTCTTCATCCCTTGTGCATTCTATGCTCTTTAAATTAAATATAATTAGTTTCGTTTCGTTTCTCCCTAAAAAAATATTCGGCTGGCATCTAAGGATGTTTTCTTTCTTCCAGATTCAAATGATTCAATCTGATGGTCATATTTCTTTACATTTGGCACTACTTATCTCCTTTCAGGAAGTACCTATAGAGGAACATCTATAGGCACCATTCAAATTCAAGTATATGAAGACCAATTGAGACTAATTTTCAACACTCAAGGTTTAGATTTTGTTCTACTACATACAGCGAAGGAATGCACAATTGGTACACACACTGACCAAATAGAATGTGTTATTTTAGACATAAACACATTATCTGAATATGTTTCCAATGTTTGCCGTTGTGTAGTGACAGCTGCATTTGTTACTGGTTACTACCAACTCAAAACTGAATCCAAACAAGATTGGCTAGCAGACCACAAGACTTATGTGGGATGGGTAACCAGCATGGTAAGGCGGTGCTGCGAAGCCACCCTCCCCACAGCAGTATTGCTGTCACTTACCTGAAGGGACAGTGGCCATCTCAGGGCACACTGGTGATAGTGCTGGAATGGTTCTGCCAGTGCCAACCTCACCACCCGCCTGCCCCCAGCCCCTCACACCCAGAAGCCTTGAGTGCTTCAGGTCTAGCTGTTGTACCTGGAAGCTCAGATGTTACTAGCAGCCAAGGGCATCACTTCCACTGCAGATACGCATGGTAAGAAAACTGCAGCCTATTCTTTCTGATGAGGCCCTGGTGTTCATCAGTCATTACCCTGAGACATGGTGACTGAGCTGACCTTGGAAACTATTCAGAAGTCTTGGTGTAGGGGAATGAAACTGTCCACCTTTTAACAAAGCTGAGTCATCAGGGGCACATTGTACTAATGCTTTTGTGATCAAAAGAGACCTCGCTTTTATTAATAGAGCTCTAAATGGCTACCGTAACTTCTCCTTTGTATTTCATTTGTTCCACTATGAATACTTGTCTTTTGGTCCTTCCTCTGTCTCCTTCAATAGCCATTGCACCTGGTCACATTTACGTAGCTTTATTAAACAATTAAGTATCTGTATTTGCTTGTTTTCATGTCCCTTGCCCCTCTGGTATTGTTTATCAGGTTGTATCTCTGCAAAGAGATGCTGTATTTTTAGTGTTTGTAAATGTTAAGTGGTTTATAAAACAGAAGCTAAGACTGCCTCCTCCTAAGATCAACCAAGTGTGTCATTCCAACAATACAAATCACTGCGTCAAGTTTAAATAGGATATGGAAACACTTCTTGCAGTTGCCCCCATTTATGGAGTTCACCTTAAAAGCTTGCCAAAGAGCAAACCTGTGCGCGTTTCAGAAATATTGCTAGAGCTACATGTTTGGGCTAAATATTGGGGCTCATGGTTAAAGCAGGCAGAGTGGGGAACTTAAAATATTAATTTAATGGAATTTTATTATAACTTGGTGATGGATATACTTCTATGTGAGTGTTCATATATGTATGCACAGCAAGACCTCAACCTTCCACAGCCACCAGTTTGGGAGTTGCAAAAATACGTGAATTGTACCTGGAGCTGGAGGTGTGTGCAAGATAACTTCCCTGCTCCAAGGACTACAGATAGATCCTTTATATCCTCTGACTCTGAAGGCATAGCTGCTGTTAGTGTCAAGATCAGAGATGATCTCACTCTTGCCGAAGACTTCAGTCTCTTGCCATGCTGGGTTAGCGTCTTCTCTGTTCAGTTTACGGTATTCAAGGATGTAAGTATCAGCTGAACCTGCTTTCTGTGGATGATCCCAACAGATCAAAGCTTTGTTATACATTTTGCTTTGTTCCTCATTGATTTCTGGTATATCAACACCTGAATTAAACATACAAGAATAATTTTTTTAGATTTGCAAACAAGCTTTTAACTTCACTAAATTAAAACAAAGACTTCTCCAAGTTGATAGCTGTTGGGGTGGGAGGGAATTCTACAGAATCCGTGCTGGACCTTATTCATCCTTGGTTGTCACTCACTCAACAGCAGTGCTGCTCATACCGTCTACCAAATCCCTTGGTAACAATACATTAAACTCCAGGGAAATCATTGGCTGCTCCTGCTAACACCTTTCCTGGACTCATTCCCAATCTAAATATGCTCTGAGATCAACTAGGTTACAAGAAAAAGCAACTCCAGCATGTGCATAACAGACAGCACACACAGCTGTGTCAAATGCTGACTTGACTTTGCCACACTATGATTACTTCTTCAATACAAAGGATCTGTTCTGTCTCTCCCAAAATGCCCAATAGTAGCAGGGCCTATTAGGGTATTTTCTAGTACTAAGAAATTCCCATAGTTGTTACAGGTATACAACTGACTTTTCAAGAACTTTGAAAACTCAGCTGAGAGCAAATTGTGTTTGGAAAGACTATGTTGGGGGGGGGGGTTAAGCAGAGCTTCCTTTCCAACTTACCACTCGAAAGGAAAGACATGTCCCCAAGAGCCTCCTGTGGCTTTGCTATGTCAAGAACAAAATCTTCAAAAGAAGCTTGAGCTGCAGGTCTGAAGCTCTTCAAAGATTCAGTTGCTTTTTGAATTCTGTATGTGGAAAAGTTTTACTAGCTAGATATATACATATGCATTCTTTCTTAACAAGTTAGCCAGTGGTCCTCAAACTTTTCTCTCTGGGCACACTTCCAGAATGAAAATTTGCTTACGCCACACCAATTTTTTTACTGATAAGAAATGCATTGGAAAAGGAAAAGAAACAACTTCTAGCAGTGTCTGATTTGTAACATATAATACAACTACTTTGTAATATGTGCTTGTAAGACATTCAGAAAGCATAAAACAATGCAGCTACATAAGAACATGAATCATTCACAAAATATAATATTGATTGTCCTTGAATCTGCCCAGCACACTTGCTATCTTCTACTGCCACATCAGTGTGGCTGGCGCACCACACTCTTTGAATACGACTGCTTTAGCCTCTTATAAGTGAGAGAAAGAAAAGATCTTGCAAATGAACAATACCTTCCAGAGACCCATACTAAAATATACAATCCTTTAGTTTTTGCTAATGTCTGGGAATGAATAAAACAAGTCACCTGCCAAAGTATACTTTTTCTTTGACTTTCCTATGCAACAGTGGAATTGAAATCCTCAATACAGTGGTACCTCAGGTTATATAGCTTCAGGTTACAGACTCCGCTAACCCAGAAATAGTACCTCGGGTTAAGAACTTTGCATCAGGATGAGAACAGAAATCGTGCTCCAGCGGCGCAGCAGCAGTGGGAGGCCCCATTAGCTAAAGTGGTGCTTCAGGTTAAGAACAGTTTCAGGTTAAGGATGGACCTCCGGAATGAATTAAGTACTTAACCCGAGGTACCACTGTATTTTATTATATATTGATTATTCAATTAATCAGAAACTTTATGATGCATAGTTGACATAAGCTAGTTTGAAAGAAAGTAGGGACACGATCTACTAGGATGTTCTCCTCTGCAAAGAAATTATAAGTGTATTGGAGCTACTTGAGACCCATGATCTCAAAACATATCACTTAGATCCAAAATACAAAAAGTGGGCAGAAAATAATTTTACTTCCACATGAGGGAAGTTGCCCCACAAGCAGATCTCTATACTCAAATTATGGTGAAGAACAAGGCATGTTTTGAAGTACAGTGGTACCTCGGGTTAAGTACTTAATTTGTTCTGGAGGTCCGTTCTTAACCTGAAACTGTTCTTAACCTGAAGCACCACTTTAGCTAATGGGGCCTCCCACTGCCGCCGCAGCATGATTTCTGTTCTCATCCTGAAGCAAAGTTCTTAACCTGAAGCACTATTTCTGGGTTAGCGGAGTCTGTAACCTGAAGTGTATGTAACCTGAGGTACCACTGTACATCATCTAAACATTTTAGAATATAAATGGCATACCTTTCATGAAGCTGTTTCGCTGTTTGAACAAAACAAGACTGGTCTGTTTCTTTAAGAACTTCTTGGGCATACCCTACAAGGCCATTATTTTCTAGAAGTCCCTGATACTCTTCTATCTGAGAATGCAATTTCTCCAGTCTTAGGTTTTTGGAAGCTTCAATAGCCCTGAGTGCAGTTGCTCGCCTCTCTTCCAAAACATCGAACAACTTATCAAAGCTGTGAGATGCTTCTTCCTTAGCTCTTTCGCCATTATGCTGAAAAACAGGAACATACTTTTCAATAACTACCAGAACAATTTCCAAAGGTAGCTAGGTCAGTCTGTTGCAGCAAAAACAAGAGGCCATACCTGCTAACATTTCAAGGATCTGAAGAGCAGTAATAAAATTTGTAGTCTGCCGGAAGACTCGTTCTTGCTTTTAGCAAAACAATGACATTGAAAAATCTAAGCTTTTGGTGCAAAGTGCACTTACATACTGTATTTTCAAAGTTACAAAGAACCACTTCCAAGCCAGGTTAATTAACACTTCACTAAACACACAGCTGTCCTGGCCTGAATATAAGAGCTGTTATTGACAAGTCAGATGTTACAAAATGTGTGAAGAGCTGCTCTCATTTTCAGGTGACAGTGAGGCTCACCTGAAGTTAGTTGTGTGAAAATACATCTAATTATAAATTTCTAATAAAAACTAAAAGAAAACTCCTAAATTTACTATTTTGTTTTATCAAGAGATAGATGTGGGACTTTAAAAAAATAGCAGTATTTATAATGCAAGACTTTAAAATCACTTTCATTGTCCCTTTGGTTACAATAAAGCTAAAATAATAACTCAGATACAGTGGTACCTTGGTTCACAAACTTAATCCGTTCCAGGAGTCCATTTGACCCCCAAACCATTCAAAAGCCAAGGCGTGGCTTCCAATTGGCTGCAAGAGCTTCCTGCACTCAATCGGAAGTTGCGGAAGCCGTGTCGGACGTTCGGCTTCCAAAAAACATTCGCAAACTGGAACACTTACTTTCAGGTTTGCGGCGTTCAGGAGCCAATTTGTTCGGGAGCCAAGCCATTTTGAGAACCAAGTTACCACTGTACTGATTTCAAAACTATTTCAATAACAGTTGGTTTTTGTTACACAAAAACAGTTGGTTTTTGTGGTTTATGCCAACAGTGTCCTTCAGCTCTCTATATTGGACAAACAGGCCAAACCTTACGCCAAAGAATAAACGGACATAAATCGGACATCAAGAATCACAAGACAGAGAAACCAGTAGGAGAACACTTCAATCTCCCAGGACATTCTATACAAGATCTCAAAGTAGCTGTTTTACTACAAAGGAATTTCAGAAATAGACTGGAAAGAGAAGCTGCTGAATTGCAACTCATTACCAAACTTAAAACCATGGAGAGACCTGGTCTGAACAAAGACATTGGATTCTTATCTCATTATACATGACAAAGCCATTTTTCACCTTCTCACCCCTTGCTTTTTCCTGTAAGACCTATTGCAGTCGTTAAGAGTCGTCAACAGGCTCATCACAGCTATCTGCCAATCACCCATTCCCACCACCCTTCTGAGTAATACCCCTCCCCACCTTCTCACTATATAGAGGGATCTGGCAACTTCTGTTTCAGTGTATCTGAAGAAGTGTGCATGCACACGAAAGCTCATACCAAGAACTAACTTAGTTGGTCTTTAAGGTGCTACTGGAAGGAAAAAATTTTTTTGTTTTGAGTTGGTTTTGGGAGGGTTTTCAAATATGCAAGTATCTGACCTCATTGAAAATACTGGTTCCAACCTAAATGGAAAATTACATTATAATTAAAGGTAAAGGTAAAGGGAGCCCTGACCATTAGGTCCAGACTCTGGGGTTGTGGCGCTCATCTCACTTTACTGGCCGAGGGAGCCAGCTTACAGATTCCGGGTCATATGGCCAGCATGACTAAGCCACTTCTGGCAAACCAGAGCAGTGCACGGAAACGCCGTTTACCTTCCCACGGAGCGGTACCTATTTATCTATTTGCACTTTGACGTGCTTTCGAACTGCTAGGTTGACAGGAGCAGGGACCGAGCAACGGGAGCTCACCCCGTTGCAGGGATTCAAACCACTGACCTTTCTGATATGCAAGCCCTAGGCTCTGTGGTTTAGACCACAGTGCCACCCGCCAAGCTAAACTTACGCTTTTTACCTAACAGGGCAAATACCAGGTGGTAAGTAGTGGATTCACACTAGAAAAAATGCATGGAGGGATTGGTTAAGCACAGGGGTGGCTAACCTTTTTGGGCAAGATGGTCACATTCACCCTTGGACAACCCTCTGGGGATCTCATGGCAACAGTGGAGGGTGGTCAAAAGTGGATGTGTGCTGCCCAGTCTTGCACTCTCACATTCATGCACAAAGGACACACAGGAAGATATACGCACAGACAGAGCTCAATCCACCATCTTCAGCTTATCAATGCAGACTAGCTGAGAAGAGGTTATTGTCCCCTCCTTGCTCATCAAATGCCTGATCTGGTGGTGACTATGAAGGATCTTCATCAGGTTCTGGGTTCTACTTCTACCTACCCCCAACCACTGTGTCTACATTATTATAATCATTTTGTCACTGCCGCCAAAATTGGTGGTATCAGGGAGGGGGAGGGAATTTGCTTGCAAAGGTGCATCACGATCCCAAACTGGGTACAACCTCTCACAAATCCGCCATTGTCTCCAATATCTCATGTGAGCACACACACAGGTGAAATGATTTTCCTTGTGAGAATGCAACTTTTCCATCAGATACTCTTGTTTGCAACAACATCAATATCTGATGGAATCTGTACAAAGGCTCCATGGAGAATGTTTCTACATATTTTCTTGCCTTAAGATTTATTTAAAGTCATTGTTGCTCTTGGAACATTGGTCTCACATTACTCTTCAGACTTCTTTCTTTACGAAGCATCACTTTCTTAAACTTAGAAACTCCAAAATTCCAGTATTCCAAATGTTAAACTTGCCTTCAGCCAAAATGGTTGCAAAATGGCTACCATCACCAATATAAGCCTCTCCCCGCAGTCTCGTCTGCTTCAGGATGTAACTTACCATTACTTGCTTTTAAGAAATGCATATTGGTTTCCTCTAACCCATGTTACAATTTTGTATTGCTTTCTGAACACTTTGCATGCAATACCACATTGTGGCATATCCTTCATCACAGTCAACCTTTTTTAAAAAAATCTGCATTATAAATGCCAGCCTACTGTGGTACATCTTTTCACCCCAATTCCTAGAATGAAGATAAATATTCTCTACCCACCTACTAACCAAATATGCCAGATTCTTATTCAGTTTACGTAATTTGTTTATTATGTTCTTTAGAAACACATTTATAGGCAACTCTGCCAAATAACTGGATGAATAACTGGATCTCTGTGACAAAACAGAACTGGGAAAGGGAAGTAAGTTTTGAAACTACCAAGTAAAACCTGAGGAAGACGGAGGGAGAATGGCTGATGGATTCATATTAGGTGCATTTACACCCCACTTGTCTTCCAAGGAGGGCAGGGTAGTGTAAATACATTGTAGTGTAAACTTAAGTTAGGCTGAAAGATAGCGACTGAGTTGCAAGTAATCCAGTGAGCTTTGTGGCTGAGTAGAGATCTGAACCAGAGTGTCATCACTCCTAGCGCAACAGCTTAACAATTATACAGTACCTATCTAGGAACCACTCCACTTTTAAAGAAATTTGTATGCAAGTATTTTAAATATAAATGCCTGATCTATGGCTAATATACATGGGGGGTTTTTTTAGGGAAAGCTTATTTATTAAAAATCATTTATTTACTGCCTTGAACAAAACACAACACCTAGCCAACTTGCATAAATTAACATTAAAATGAGCACTGTTAAAAATGAACACACATCACAAGAGAGTTTAACACATGCCAATAAATAATTCTTACCTCTGCCTCTTTCATTAAAAGACCAAGTTCTGTAATCTGGCTTTTCACCTGGCTCTCCTTACTAATGAGGTAGTTTATGTCTTTTGAAAGTTTCTCCTATTAAAAATAGCAGCAATTCTGGTTAGAAAAGAAGTAAAAACATTGCATAGGAATTCTAAGGCTAAATGTTCTGCTGCTTTTTGAAGCAGAATCTCTGAAGCAAACAGGGAATTTGGGGGCTCTTTTCAGAGGAATATCAGGATATTAAATAAATAAGTAAGCAAATCCCCTTCAACAAGCAACAGTGTCGTGCAAAATACCATCCCATTCAAGCGAGTGTTTAGGTGCTACTACAGCTAATTGCCACTGTCTGTGAGATACAAACAATGTATAATTCAAGTAAGTACAGCTAAAGCATGATGGGAAAGGGTGTGTGGTAGAACTGGTCATGATACACATGTGCACCGCCCTGAAAGTCATTTCTGCAACTGCAGTACAGGTGAAGAAAACCAGCTTTCGTTCATGGAAACCAATGCCACTTCATTCTATCAGAACATCTGTAATCACCAAACTGCTTCAGTCTGAAACAAGAGTAACTGAGAGTCTGAATAAAGGAGTACCAATCCACTCCTGTCATCAGAACATTGCTTTATTCAAAGTATGGTTCATACATAAAAACTCATCGTGACAAAAAGTCCCTACAGAATGAATTGAATTCAATAATTAAAATGTCATTTGTTCCACAAACACAATCATAAAACATTTGTCTATTTGAACAGCTGGTATGAGCCATGCTAGGAATGGTCAACAGTGTTAATCAAATTTAAACTTCCATGCTTCAAGAACATTAAACGTTTTATGAGCAATAACCACTACCTCTGTTTTATGGGTTAAGGCTGGCAACATCCAATTAAAAATGTCTGATTGTAAAAAAAAATATTGTAATTTGGTTAGTTAAATAAAACCAAAAACGATTTTACCTCTAAAGCTATCAAAATGGCACCACCATGGCTATTTCAAGAGCATGTGTTGGGCAGGCTGCAGCCAGGGCTGCTCCTAGGCCTTAAGGTTCCCCAGAGACCAGATCTGTTCTTCTGCAGCCCCATCTATCTATGCTATCACCCATTTCTATAAATCTCCTACAAGACACCAGGCGGCTAATGGCAGTGCTTTCTGCCATAGGAGGCAATGCCAGGTACTGGCTCTGGAAGGATATGCTATGCAAGCGGACTGTTCTTCAGAGCCACTGCCTAATACAAACACGACGTCTGCCCAGTGGATGCTTTGGCTCCCATTGCCACTGGAGCAATAATCTCAAGAATAGAATCCGACGTGGTTTTCAACACAGGCCCTTCCTAGTGTGCCCCAGCCAAGGGTAACCTAATGAGAACGGGCCTTTTCAGGGTAGCCCTGGGGCTGTGAAAGGGCCTTCTCAGCGAGACTCACCTGGCCCCACCTTTGCCATGTTTCATGCACCAGGCTAAGACCTTTCTGTGTACCCAGGCCTTTAATGCTGCCTCCTATAGTGGTGCAAATATCTTAGTGGGGGTTGGGACTTGGTTCTTATTAACATGTTGTGGATCACAGAATCATAGAACTCTAGAGTTGGAAGGGATCCTGAGGGTTATCTCAAGCATCCATGACAGATGGCCACCCAACCTCTGCTTAAGAACATCCAAGGAAGGAGAGTCCACCACCTCTGTAAGACTGTTGCATTGTCAAACAGCTCTTACTGTCAGAAAGTTCTTTCTGGGGTTTAGTTGGAATCTCTTGTCTTGTAACCATGGGTTCATGTCCTACCTTCCAGAGCAGGAGAAAACAAGCTTGCTCCATCTTCCATGTGAGAGCCCTTTAGATATCTGAAGATGGCTATCATATCTCCTCTCAAGTCTCCTCTTTTCCAGGCTAAATATACCCAACTCGCTCAACCGTTTCTCATAAGGTTTGGTTTCCAGACCCTTGATCATCCTAATGAGCGTTTTATGTACTGCGTATTATCGGTGATTAAAAATACTTCAGGTTTAAAATTGTTTTTGTGTGTTGCATTTTATTCTTGTCATGTTGCGTTGAGACTTTTTGTTATAAAAAGCAAACTGATAAACAAAAGAAACGAAAAGTGTGCCATTTCAACAGATGGCGCCTACATTTGCAAAAATGAGTCTGTATGCAAATAATCTGTGTGTGTGTGTCTGTGTTAAAATACACCAGGAAAAAAACTTCATGATGCTTTTGTTACCAAAGATGAAAAAAAAGAGCATTCCCACTTACCTTGAGTGTTTTGTAGGCACTGCTCATGGTAGTCACTCTATGGTTTGCATGTGAGCCACCCAATTTGCAAAGATGACAAACAGGCCTTCTGCATATTTCACAATACATGTTTACTCTTTCCATTTCATGTTCCGGACACATCAAAATCTGACAAGAATAAAATAATATAAGATGTCTTTCACAAACTGCCCAGCAACACGGGTTATTTATTATTCAGTATGTTATATATACTCTTCTGTGTATGACTGTGCTCATATTTTAAACTATGCACACAGCATCAGGGAAATGTAACTTAAAAACAAGATTTTAAAATATATTTAGTTTTTGATAAAGCTAATTAAAAAGCACAAAGTCAAGAATCCATATAGCTATCATACCTCAGTCATCCAACCAATTTCTTGCAAAAAGAACATTTCAGAAACATGATTTTAAAAGGCTAAGTCTAGTAGCCATCAAAAGTCAGCAATATGGAGGGGAAGAGATACAAACATGTTTCAATCAAATTAAGCCAACCATATGTGATAAATAACTGAATGTCATAATTTCTGCCTAGAGAATGACCCACTGTAACAACTAGGAATTTTGAAGGATAGCAGCGAATTTAATTTTATTGAAATTCAACTATTTACTAGTTGAGAAAAAATAATAGCGGAATAAAACATACTACAACTACTGTGTGTTCTTAACAGCCACATAGGTTTGGATTCTTTTATTTGTTCCATGCAGAGAACATGGCTTTCCCACCTCATTTCTCTATCTGCAGCTCCCTGTGCCCACTGAAAATCCACTGGGCTTGGTTGTGAATAGGATGCTATGTGCAGGAAGAGGGACTGACAAAATCAGACCCCACAGACCCACACATAAACGGACATTACTTACACTCAATGCAACAGAACTTTAGGAATAAAATCAATTTGCTGTTTCTACTTGTGGTTTTTCCTTACCAGGAGCCTCGGTGTTTCACAAAATGCATGAGAGAAATCTGGATAAGAGATGGGCTTTGTGTTTACAAAAATGGGGAATCAGCTGCTCTTATTCCAGGATCCTAGGTATACCTGATACCTGCAACAAGCTAGCTGAGATCAATCCAGACTGCAATCTCCACCTCCTGATCGAGTTTAAATGCATACATCAAGGCTTCAACATCCAGTATAATTTCTTATCCCTGCTTTGAGTAACTTCTAGCTGAATGAAAAGTTCTGCAGAACTCAAAAACCAACTTTTTGGCCAGCCTTAATTGCTCAACTAGATTTTGAAGTGTTTCCCTCTTGTGGACTCCAGAACTCTGTTTCAAAATCAGCTTAAGAAGGTATGTATCAACAAGGCATGTTAGATCTTTTCAGGAATAGGTGCAGATGACAAACTAGCCTAAACTGGACAAAAGGACCCCCAGCCACAGCTGCAATCTGGACATCCAAATACAAGGCCAGGTCTGTTAAGTCCCTGCCCACTACCTACAAACTGAAAACCCCCCTTTTTTTCCAAAGAAAGTGTTGCATCTTTCAAGACAAACTGAATCCCTATTCCCTAATCAGTAGCACTTACATCCTTATCTGGATTAAGCCCCACTTTATTGGCCCTCAACTAGTAATGCCCCCAGGCATTGCTCTGAAGCATGAATAGTTGTATCCAATGGTGTTGCTCACTTGCCAGGCTTCTGTCAACAGAGCAGCAAAGAGAAGCAATCTTCAGAGATTTCCCCCCTGCTGTGGGAGATTCCCCAGCCCTTTGGAGCAGATTTGGGAGGTGGAGGGGCAAGGGAGAGGTGGAGATGCCAAAAGTTTCTCTGTTCTGTTGACAGAAGCCTTATCAGCTAACACTGTTGAATACAATCCAAATAGTTTTTCCAGAATCTGATGTCAAGGGAAACAGAACTGCATTTTAATGGCAATGCACTCAAAATTCCCGCCGAAGAATTTATGCTTTTGAATTATGGTGCTGGAGGAGACTCTTGAGAGTCCCATGGACTGCAAGAAGATCAAACCTCTCCATTCTTAAGGAAATCAGCCCTGAGTGCTCACTGGAAGGACAGATCCTGAAGCTGAGGCTCCAATACTTTGGCCACCTCATGAGAAGAGAAGACTCCCTGGAGAAGACCCTGATGTTGGGAAAGATGGAGGGCCCAAGGAGAAGGGGATGACAGAGGACGAGATGGTTGGACAGTGTTCTGAAAGCTACCAGCATGAGTTTGACCAAACTGCGGGAGGCAGTGGAAGACAGGAGTGCCTGGTGTGCTCTGGTCCATGGGGTCACGAAGAGTCAAACATGACTAAACAACTAAACAACAACAACTCAAAATTCCAGTTGTTCACCATATATGCTAAGCAGCGTGGGGAACAAAACCGACCCCTGTAAGATACCATATGGCAGGTTTCCTCAAACTCGGCCCTCCAGATGTTTTTGGCCTACAACTCCCATGATCCCTAGCTAGCAGGACCAGTGGTCAGGGATGATGGGAACTGTAGTCCCAAAACATCTGGAGGGCCGAGTTTGAGGAAGCCTGCCATATTGCCAACATTTTTCAAGCAGTGGGTTGGCCAACGAGTCTCAGTTCACTTTCAGGTGGGCCTCACTGCCACAGCCAACCAATGCCTCCTCACTTGTCTGCCTCGTCCCCTGGTCCTGTCACAGTCTTTTGGATGAAGCCATGCCAGTATTACAATTCCCAGCATGCTGAACAAATGTGGCAAAGGATCTGAAATTCAGAGTGAGGGAGGCAGGCATCCCCTGAGGGGAAAGGGCCAGAGGAAGAGTGGGTGGAAAAGAGGCGAAAGAGAAATAAAAGAGTGTATTTTTAAATATATGTATAATGGAATAATAATAAAATATAACTGGGTATAAGGCAGTTTCCATGTTCTTAACATTTGCCACACCCTGCCATAGGCCAATGGCCAAGAAGTCAAACAAGAGTCCTCAGCACCACTTTCTGAAATCAAGCCTTCAGAAAGAACTGGAATCACCATAAAAAGCCATCCAAAAGGATTTGATGGCCAACTCTGCCAAACAATTTTAAAAGATATCACTGCTGATGGCATTGGATGCTTATTAGTTAAAAGACTGTGAAGGAAAACTGGTGAATAAATGGAAGCATTAACTGCCAAAAAAAGTGTTTTAGAAGCAAGCCATCTGGCTGTGCAAAGGGATGGAAAATGTTGTTTCTTGCATTTGGTTTTCTTTAAAAAGTAAAGCAAAATTCAAGCTAGTTGTTTCACCTAATTATTTGTTTTCCACGTTACAAAGATTTGCTTTTTTCACCTTACTCAGTTACAGCGATTCATATGATTGTTTACAATTTTAAATAGCAGCTAATATAAGAGACGTTATAATTAGATTGGACTAAAAACCCACAGCAGCCTTGAATTTAACATTTTAAGGTTAATTCACTTTAACAAGATTACAAGCAATTACAGGATTCCATCTGCTTCTCTTTCTTCACAGAAGAAAGGACAAATAACCATTTAAAACAGTTCTCCTGCAGGTGCTATGGATGGGAATTAGCTCAACAATACCACTATCTTGCCTGAAATACTGTAGGTAGCTTTCTTTTAAAAATAGTTTTCCTATTAAAATTATAATTTTACAACGATGGGGCTGAATACAATGCTCTATTTGTGCAAATGAAAGGCACTCTCACTCGCACAAATGTATGTACCAATTTACACACACACAAACTGTAACTCCTGCACTGCACCACACTCCATTCTGAAGAATTCCCCAACTCTCACAGAACTTTTCAGCTTTTCAGTGGATAGAAAAGCACCATTGCATTCACACCATGCCTTGCAATGGGGTTTTTTGGGACCCAAGCCTATATTTAGTCTAAAGAATATGTTTGGATTGGGAAAAGCAGAAAGCAAACACAAATAAATAAACTCTGAGTGATTTATAAGCTGGAAATTGGAAGGAAGTTGTTAACTATCCAGGGAATTAAAATCTGGAACACAGCCCCAATAAAGCTAAAAGCAAATAACCTCATTTGTTTTCCTAAGCTGAATAGGCTATATGTTTTGTACAGCCAATTTTAACCTCAGGCGTTATGAGACAGCCTCTTAGGGCAAGAATGAT
Source organism: Podarcis raffonei (assembly GCF_027172205.1). Classification (NCBI taxonomy): domain Eukaryota; kingdom Metazoa; phylum Chordata; class Lepidosauria; order Squamata; family Lacertidae; genus Podarcis; species Podarcis raffonei. The sequence goes on from NC_070612.1 coordinate 43,873,653, forward strand.
TCTCATTCTCATTCACAAAGCCATTTCCGACATTAAATTAGGTCCCAAGTAAAGATATCCATATACTGTGTGAAAGTAATACAGTAAAGGTGACAAGCAATGAAAACTCCTGAAGTGAAATAAATGATTAAGATCCAGCTATGCCCATGGGGTACAGCAATTATAGTGGAGGCACCAAATAGGATTGTGAATTCTCTTTTTTTTTCCTTGGCGTTAAACGCTGTCACATTTAGAAATGTGAAAATGGGAGGACCTGTGTCAAATTAGTTTTAAACACTGCACATATAACACAGCATTCTCAACTACAAAGCTGGGAAAAAAGTCAGCCAACCCAAACGAATGCTGAGCAGCAACTTAGAGGTAGTTTTGCTTTCCCTGTCATGTACCACATAGCTTGATTACTTGAGCCTTGGGGCTAGTTACCAACTGACTTTGCAAATGAGGTGAAGAAGTCAGACCATAAGCCAGATACTAAAAACACCATGTGACAGCAGCAAAGCCTGATAACCTTAAAGGTAAAGGTAAAGGGGCCCCTGACCATTAGGTCCAGTCGTGACCGACTCTGGGGTTGCGGCGCTCATCTCGCTTTATTGGCCAAGGGAGCCGGCGTACAGCTTCTGGGTCATGTGGCCAGCATGACTAAGCCGCTTCTGGCGAACCAGAGCAGCGCACAGAAACGCCGTTTACCTTCCCGCCGGAGCAGTACCTATTTATCTACTTGCACCTTGACGTGCTTTCGAACTGCTAGGTTGGCTGGAGCAGGGACTGAGCAACGGAAGCTCACCCCTTTGCAGGGATTCAAACGCTGACCTTTTGATTGGCAAGTCCTAGGCTCTGTGGTTTAACCCACAGCGCCACCCGCGTCCCGAGAAAGTAGAGAAACACTTTCCTCCCTCTCTTATAATGCTAGAGCTTATGGATATCCAATGAAGATGAATGTTGAAAGACTCAGGACAGACAAAATAAAGCACTTCTTCACACAGTCCATAAACTATGGAATTGGCTCCTATAAGTAGTAGTGGTTGCCACCAACTTGGAAGACCTAAAGCAGAGGTGGGGAACATGTCGCTCTTCAAACTTCCATTCCTATCAGCCCCAATGAGCATGGTCAATGGTCAGAGATGATTACAGGAGTTGCAACCCAACAACATCTGGTTGTGCCATAGGTTTCCCAACCTGTCTTAAAGAGAGTCATGTGGCTCTGGCCCACTTGATTACCTCGGAGGGAATATGGCTCTTCATACAGAAAAAAGTTTGCCCAATCCTCATATATAAGGTTAAAAAAACCTGTAAAATACTTAAAATTACAGAGTTACCATCACCACCCCAAAATATCCCACTCAGCATAAACTATATGCTATGCTAGATGCGTAATAATAATAATACCAACATAAGTAATAACTACAACAAATTTAAACTTTTAGTAGATTCTTAAAAGTTTACAAAACTTGAAAATATCTGAAGACAGTTATCAGGAATAATTCAACAGTAACAATGGTGTACTATTTTCAAAATAAAACCTGTTCAGCGCTATGCTCAACATCCAATTTCTGTTTGGAAATTACATTACACAGTTCTCTCTAAAATGCAGCTCATCAACAGTCATAGCAACAGAATCAGAAGACAAAATTCAGGAATTTAAAATCAAGAATACTGAAGTAATTGTTATGCAGCAACAGCTAGCATACAAATTGTATGTGCACAAAGGCAAGCCAGTTCTATTACACATTAAACAAACTCACTTACTTTAGGCCTGAAGTTCGTAGTTGGTCCCACATATTCATGTTGCGCTTTTACAGTTCCCCAGGGATGATGTATTTTGAAGCATTCGTTGCAATAACTTGCACTACAATCCATGCAGCTCTTTGTGGATTCTTGCGGTGGAGGTTTACAGAGATCACACATAATGGCTGTAGCTGCCCTTGCTGCCTGCCTATATCGTTCTACAATAGTTTCCAAAGTGAAGTTGCGAAATAGGCCATTGATGCCACGCTCTCCCAGGTCTATGTCATTCCGGCATCCAGGACAAGGGAAGGTAGTTGTCTTAGGAGTCAAGGAATTGCGTTTCCAACCTGTGCAGATGGCAGGAGTTGCAATGTTGATAAGGAAAATGATTTGGCAGGTGAATAAACGATAAGCTACTAGATCTTTATTTAGAAATTTCCTTTAATGCATATGCCATCTGGCTGCCATACTTAGTAAGGTTGTAAATAAATTGCACAACTTTGCAAAAGAAAGATAATATGGAAGCTAGAGCAAAATGTTTGACATTTCATCTTCTGACAATCCTCAGACCAACTTGAAAAATGCTGGAGTTGTTTTTTTGTTCAGTAAGAACCTTACTGGAAGAGACATTATAATTCAAGGGAGAGAGGTCTGGGAATGGCAAGTCTCTGTTCAATTTTTGCTCAGCCTGAATTTCACTTAACATCCTCTGTAACTCACTGTCTCCCACCATAATCCATTACTGTTTTGGTGAGTTGATGAATATATTGCTATAGCACATGCTGAGTGCAAGACAGGGCAGGATGCAAATCTAAACAAAAAATACAGTGGTGCCCCGCTAGACGAAAGGGTTTTCCGTTTTGGAGATGCTTTGCAAAACGAATTTCCTATGGGCTTGCTTCGCAAGACGAAAATGTCTTGCGAGTTCCTGCAGGGATTTTTTTTTCTCCCCCCCCCCCTTTTTCCCAAGCCGCTAAGCCGCTTATCAGCTGATCCGCTAAGCCGCTTAACAGCTGATCCGCTAAGCCCGCTAAGCCGCTAATAGCGCTAATCCACTAATGGGCTTGCTTCGCAAGACGAAAAAACCGCAAGACGAAGAGACTTGCAGAACGGATTCTTTTCGTCTTGCAAGGCACCACTGTAAACCCAACTGTAAGAATATCCTGAATAGCAAGATGAGGCTAGCTCTTCCAGCATGCTCAGCAGGCTTAAGTTTAAATTCATTCCCAACTGCAAATCTTGGCTGAAGCATAATAAAAACAATTGCAACTACGAAAGAGAAAAGGAACACCGGACACTTACCTTGAAGGTTCTTTCTAGTTATGTTGAACAGGCATCCAATATGCTGGCTGGGTTTAATTTCTCCTATCCTATTCTCCTATTCCTATCACCCTGGAAGGCAGGGAATACGTGACAAACGTTTGGGCCAGCCATGTCACCCTAAGCTTCTCCACCAGTTCCATCTCATAGCAAAGCTTGAGACAGAAGTGCCGAGAAGAGTCCAAACCAAAAAAGAAACAAAACCACAATGTGAACCTAGAAAAAACAGGTGGTGCAGAATCCTCGTTCACAGGAGAATACCCAATACAAGCTGGAGATTGAGGGACAATGACCACCAAGATATGTACTGTTTAGTAAAGGCAGTGGGGACGTCCATGGGGCTGCCCAGCAGATTTCTAGGTAGGGATCATTAGTGTAAAATGTCGCCAAAGAGTATGCTGTCCTGCTGGAGGGGACCTTGATATGTTGAGGTTTTGGGAGGTGCTGTGAATTGTAAGGCAAAAAGATGCATGTTTTGCACCATCTGGTCAACTGCAATACTAGATATTTTTTCCCCCAATGACCTTTAGTGGAAAGAGACAAAGAGCAAGTCTGATCGGCTGCATTTGTTCAATAGAAGTTTGTAGGCCCCTCCTAATGCCTAGCTAGTCCCAAATTCTCTCCATTAGGTGAGAGGGTTGCAGGCAAGTTCAGCTCTTGTTCCCTAAGGAAGGCAGAGTTAACCATCAGTGGATCCATTTGAAAGATCTGAAAAATGTGCTTAATGTTCTTTGACCAAAAGAACTTCCAGATCTAAGAACTTGCAAGTGGTGGTAACTGCCATTAGAAAAGGAGACCTTTGGGGACAGCAGTCTTAATGGATCATCCTTCAGAGTTGCAAAGGGAGGTGCTGTGAGAGCCTTGACAATCACATGCAGGTACAAGTTGGAAATCTGTGCACCACCAGAGGGCAGAGGAGAGATGCCTCCTTCATGAAGCGTCATAGGTGTGGATGGGATCCTAAAGCTTTGGAACTGCTAGTATCTACTGGGGGAAGGAAGAAGGTTTAGAACCAACAGGACAGTTTTTTCACCTCTAATGACATCCCATTTCCTTCGCTTGTCTGACAAACTAATACGCAAGGTCATCAATCACTGCCTATTTCATGCACTGAACAAAACATTTATCCATAAGGAAGACGAAGAAGGCTAAAGCCTGTAGTCCATAAAGGGCCCTCAGAAGTTTTTGTGGCCCACTGAGGATCTGCTGGGAAAAGGCACATTTGATACCTACTGTATCTATGAAAGAAAATCTCAGCTGCTGGCTCCACTGTGGCTGAAGTAGGCATATTTTATCTTTCCTGCATCACTACTCTTCATTTACTTAATATATTCTTTGTAGCTCACGTTAATTGCTTGGCTGAGGGAGCTGTGGAAGAGGAAGGAAAGAGGAGGAGGAGGAACAGAGCAAAAAGGAAAAAAAACTATTCCTTTTGAAGAGAGGAACATGGAAGTAGGCTAGGCAAATGAGCAAGCCATGAGACGGTAATCAGAAAAGAGTAAAGATAATAGTTAAGTGCTGAGAGAGAAAGGAGCAGCAAGGAAAATGGGTCCTGGGTCAAGGCAGGGAACCAACTGAGGGATGAGCTTAGGGTTACATGGCTGGCCCAAATGCTTGTCATGTGTTCCCTGCCTTCCTAGAATTAATCCAGATGATTGGATGTCTCAGTCACCTCAACTGAGAATAGACTTTTATACATAAATGAGAAATATTCATATGTCGCTTTCATAACTACATTCTGGCTCGGCAATAATAATAGTGACTTGGAACAAACTGCAACAGAGCCCTCTTCAGTATTAAGCTCTTGACACATGTTCTCTATGCAAAGAGAAAACCCTGACTTTTTCCAACACACATTACAAACATCTAAATTCTATAAGCAGATTTCTATAGGTGTCACCAACTTTCACACATTTTAAACAATTTGTTTCCAAGATCAAGGTTTTCAAAGAATTTGGATTGGGGGGGGGGGGGAATAGGAGAATAGAAGAATATAAATTAATCTTAAAATGAATGATGTATACTATGAAAATAAATCAGGAAGTTGTCACCAAAAGCCCTGTGGAGTCCTATTTTTCATTCTCTTTGGTTTTTCCCATAGCACTTAAGTTCTATTTTTCTTTTTCCAAAAAATTTACAAAAATCTCAAGATATCAAAAAATAAATATAACACTATTTCACATTAAAAATAAATACCAACTCAGCATATATACAAATCCACAATCACAGTCAATAATCAATACAGTTTTGACAATGTATTCTTACCATATAGAGATGCTATTATATTTTTCAATATCCATATTATATCTATTTTTCATATATTCAATCAACAGGATCCATTCATTTTTAAAATAATTCCTCTTTTGTCTTCCATCATGCAGTCGAACCAACTCTGAGTTTATACATTTCTACCAGTTTCCAAAAATTAACTAGACATTCTTTAATCGTAAGGGCTCTATTTCCTTAAACCATGAAACTTGGGGTCTCGGGATGTCAAAACTTGGCAGGAAATATTTCTCAGATATAGAGCATTTCTGCATAAGAATCTTTCTCCAAAGCAAGCTGAGGTACTGAGAAGAGTGCAGATGCTTTGCAATTCTGCTTCTTCTGCATAGCAGCCATCTCTCAAAAATGAGGAGCCATTTCTCAAAAACGAAGATATAACTTTGTACAAAAATCATGTGATTCAGCCAACTGAAAATGAAGGTGATACTACATTGGGTTCAGGAGACACATAGTTGTTATGCTCTGCTTCTGGGATGCAAGAGTGAATTATGGTAGTGGTTGCGGTGTGCAGTGCAGATTGAGGATGTGCTAGAATTGTGAATTCGAGTGTTTATGTGTTTGATGCAAGACCATTGATCCTGCAAGGAAGGTGGACAAAACTGCATTTAGATTCCATGGGGCTGGGCATTTGATGGGGTTGGTTTGTTTAATCGTTTAACTGATTTGGCGTATGGTGGTTGGGAAGTATGAGTTGATTTATCTTTTGCCTAAATATCATTATTGGACATTATATTTATTTTCAGATGCAATCTATCTGCTGATGTTTAGAAAATACTTTATTTAGCATTTACTACGTTTTACAATAGGAGTGCCTGGCCTGCTCTGGTCCATGGGGTCACAAAGAGTTGGACACGACTAAACGACAACAACAACAAATGTTTTACAATATACACTTTTCTTTGTATTTTGCGGCTGATTTCTATGCTAAAGAAGACACTCTGTTTAGTTAATTGTGTCTCATATAATGTGTAAATTCTCTGGTATTTTTGTGTTAGTTTTTTATTTAAAATGTCTTAAATCTAGGTTGCAACCCGGCTAAACATTACTTTAAATAAAAGTGGTATATAAATTGTAAATAGTAAAAGTAAATAAAATTCAGGATTGGCTTCTGTGACTCTGCAGCAACCCTATATACAGGAAACATACTGTCACCCCTACGCATAGTAGTATCACAGCCACAAAGTGGCTACCTCCAAATTAGTTGGTTAAAGTATGCAGAGTATAAGCCAATATAACTTTTTCCTAGTTCTAAAGCTATATTTTAAGAACATTAGGCTTTATCTTGAGGGCTCCTTCGTCCCCGACACAAAAAGAGAAATCTGGATCCAACCCTATAACAGAGAATTGGCCATATGAAATATTTTTTAGTAGAAAGTTACTCCTCAAAACAATATTTTCTATTAGCTGTAGGTACACTTCAGAACTCAAAACTCCCTGTATGTGAATTATCAAGGGTAAAAAGGTGAAAACAGCTCATCCAAGACCGCACTCCAGGGAAAGATGTCTATCCTTAGATTCATAGACAAATGTGCAGTTATAGTGATGAGTGCATTATAATTTGATCACGAAACCCTAAAGCATGCCCGTACATTAAACAAGTTTAATCTCAAGAGCCACATGCCCTACAAGGCATACATGCAGTATATTAATTGCAGACACTGAATAACTCAAGACCTTTAAAGTAAAAAAAGAATGTAACATGCAACATGCAATTAAAAGCAGCAGTCATATGTTGGCTAGTACGGCAGGCAACTAATATCACTTATATTCAAACTATTGACTATTTAAAATGGCAATTAAGCAAGCAAATGTAAAAAACAGAATCCGATTTTAAAAAAATAAAGAACTGTGATGCAGTGGTCAAGTTTAAACAATGCAATCTGAAATGCGTAGCCAGTAGCATGCTTCTGAAGTGTTGGCAGGTGTGAACCCTATAGTTCAGGCTAAAATATAGAGTTAGATTACAGTTATGTGGCCTTTATATCAATTAATTAAAAATAAGGAGAAGCATGATAATGAAGGCATGCTTTTACATACATACTGGTGACACCATGCTGATGATTCGTAAATATAAAAGATCTAAGATGTTCCATCCCTTTTCATGTAGTCTATTTATCTTTGCTTAGACAAAACTTTTACATAGCACTTTACTCTGGTTCACACAGCTGCATAAGAGCCCATTTAATAAAAAAAAATTGGGGGAAAGCACCAGAATTGGCAATCCTCCACTTTTAGTAGGGAAGCCTCTGGCTACTTCCTTTGCTTTGTTATTTGCTTTTGAGAATATGATATGATTAAGGTGGTAGAATTTAGTGTTAATATGCACTGCTCATGTTATATTTGCCTTATTTGCCTTCAATCATATTTCATATCCAAAAACAGAAGCATCTGTGACACCTTAATGGCAAAGTGGGCATTAATCCACAAATCCTTATGCCATAACAAACGGGTACATTTTTCTTTAAGTATCACATTACTTTTGTTGCAGACCAGGGCTAGCCAACATGGCGCCCTCCAGGTACTTTGGACTACAACTCCCATCAGCCCCAGGCAGCATGGCCAATTAAATCACAGAGCCTAGGACTTGCCGATCAGAAGGTCAGCAGTTCGAATCCCCACGACGGGGTGAGCTCCCGTTGCTGGGTCCCTGCTCCTGCCCGCCTAGCAGTTCGAAAGCACGTCAAAGTGCAAGTAGATAAATAGGTACCGCTCTGGCGGGAAGGTCAACGGAGTTTCCGTGTGCTGCTCTGGTTCGCAAGAAGCGGCTTAGTCATGCTGGCCACATGACCCGGAAGCTGTACGCCGGCTCCCTCGGTCAATAAAGCGAGATGAGCGCCGCAACCTCAGAGTCGGTCACGACTGGACCTAATGGTCAGGGGTCCCTTTACCTTTACCTTTATGCAAGTTGTAGTCCAAAACAAGGCTAAACTTTTTTCATATCTGGTTGATGAGAGTTCAGAAACTTCAACTGGTTCAGAACACAGCAGCCCTATTTTTAACTTAGGCAAGCCATGTCATATTGGGATCTTGATGGAGTACTTGAAAGACTGTTTTCATCCGTATGGACCTGTCTAACATTTATGAGTACTGCTACTGTGTTAGATATCCTCAGGTGCACCAACCTTCAAGGGGTTAAGTAAGTAGCAACCAGGGAGGAAGTTTTCAAATGTCATCCCTTCTTGCAGACAGATTTGGCTGGCAACAAATATTTTATCATTAGGCAACAAGCTAAGACCTTTTTATTTTCCAAAGTTTGAGTGACTACTACTTTTATTGCCTTGCTCTGCTTTATATGATTTTAAATCACTTTTTACAGGGTTTTGTTTTGCCAATTTTATTATTGTTTTATAATTAATTTTGCTGTAAATTGCTTTGGAAATTTGATTAGAAAAGTACTATGTACATATTTTAAACACAGGAAAAAAATATTGCAATAACTGTACTCTCCCCACTTTTTTCCTCCATGCAAATATAAATGCAGAATTTGACAAAAAAAAACCTTTTTTTGCTGCAAATAGGTCCTTACTACCACCTACTTTAATCTTCTTCCCACATGCATGGCAAGGGTAGTATTAATAGCTGCAATTCATGCTCTTTTACACATATGCAATGAGTTTACGAGAGTAACAGAGTCTTCCTGTCCCCACAATAGGTTTGTGGGAGGGGGTGTTTTTTTCTTAAGAAAAAACATTATCGCTGTTTAAAAGCATGATTTCCTACAGCAAAAGCCAGAAGAACTAGAAAAGGGATAACACATCTTTAATTCAACTTACATTTTTTATTAAGCAATATCACCAGCATAATGAAGAATAAAGAGTAAATTTCCAGGGTGTGTTTTGAAACAAAAGTATGTTTTAAGGTCAGCTGGATTCAAGTTCAAAAATGAATGCTTGCTCTCCTCAGATAAAATATTTCCCTTAAGGATACGCAGGTATTCAGTGACAGTTTAGGAATCAAACTTTGAGAAACCTTTATTTACATTATGGCGATGTTGTTTTCCTTGAAGGTTAATAAATTTTACTAATCGATCTAGCATTGGAACCCTTTTCCAGTTCCATTCATGTCACTCTGGAATGCATTCATCCTCACAAGATGCACTTTAAAAGGAGAATATATATGTATCGGTAAGTCAAATATTTTGTAATCTGTATTTTCAAGCACAACATGGAATATCAGTGAAGTAGAAAGTACCATATTTTTCTGTGTATAAAATGCCCTCATGTATAAGACAACTCCTGGCTTTTTTAACCCAAAATTAAGAAATTAAGTTGTTTAGCTGGGGGGGTCACTTCTGCCAATCGCTTGCCCGCCTGCCTGCCACTGCCGATCGCTTGCCACAGCCACTGCCGATCGCAAACCTCACCGCAGCCACCAACTGTCTGCCTGCTCACCGCCACCAACAGCCCCCCCCCACTTGCCACAGCCAATCGCCTGCCTGCCTCGCCAAAGCCCCCAATCGCCACAGCCACATCCAATCGCCAGCAGGCCTTGCCGCAGCCACCAATCACCCGCCCAATCGCCGCTGCCAATCTCCTGCTTGCTGCTCCCATTAATCACACATCCTACCTCTGCATTCACTATCCGTGTATAAGACGACACCCAATTTTTGCCCAATTTTTTTTTTTTTAGCAAAAAGCATTGTCTTATACACGGAAAAATACGGTACTTCTGACAGTCTTTAATGGTAAGGGGAGACTGAAAAACAAGCAATTCTCTTGTTTGGAGAAAAAGTGCTTGCCTACAGATATGTAACAAAGGTGTCAGGCAAGCCTCCCGGGGGGGGGGAGCATTCCACAAACAGAGAGCCATAGCAAAAAATGCCTGTTCTCCTGTTGCCACCCTCCAGACCTCTTGTGGAGAAGGTGGGGTTAGTGCAACAAGCTCCCCCTGCACCCTCCCCAGATCTGCTCAGGAGGAGAAGCCCCAATATAGCATGCTGGCGGAGGACATTGCACTGGGCAAGCAGAAATGCTTCCATTCTGATGGAATGATTTCCTTAGTGCTATGCTGAATTCCACCCTTTAAGTTGGCTTGTGTACACTAAAAATAGTTAAGATTAAGCAGAGTTTGTCCAACAAACAATAATATTATTTTAAGTTTAGCCAGCAATCTAAGTGTGACCTTGCCAATGGGGCTGCAATACTATACCATTTATCCAGCAGTAAACTCCATTAAATTCAATGGGACTTACTCCTCAGTATAGAAACACAGAGAATTGCATTGTGGTTATAGTTATTCCTAAAGGATATTCTTTTATTTGTATTGATTTTTTTAGATCATGCAATAAGAGCTACCAAGTTGCACTCTTGAATCCAGTTGACCTTCGTATCTGTTCCACAAAGATGAGAGTAATAGTTCCTCAACAATATTACCTTTATCCACCCACTAAGCTTGGACTTGACCACTGATGTCTAAGAGAAGTATAGGCAAACATATTTATTACAAAAGCCAAATACTAACTATTGCCATACAAAAGTGAAGCATTTCTACCTCTGCACCCAAGAGACCTCCTCTGTGAGGCTGTAAACAATGAACAGAAAATTGTTTTTAGAAGCTGGTTTACTTAAAATAATGGGTCAGGTGCCCTTCTTCCCACTGCAGAACAGAAAAATGGATTAGGTTGTAACTGCATGCACACTTACTTGCGTGTAAGTTCCACTGTGTTTGAGGGGACTTACTTCTGAGTAAACAAGGACCAGATCAGGCTGCACAATTGTTATGAGGCATTGGGGGGAAGAGAACTTGATTTCATCTTATCATGATTACTAATATCAAGTTGTCAATAATAAATTGGAGAATTTATTATTGGTTAATTATAATACCATTTATATTGTCTTGGACAATCAATGTAACCTCAGACTTACTTACCATAAGGTGATTATTCATAACTCTATATCCAAACACAAACCCAGAACCAGTTAACTAGCCAATAGTTCATAGCCCTACTTAGGCACTTTATAACAGCAGCAGCACATATAGATTTATTAAGTAAAAGTTTAACATATGCAAACAGTCATATAAGCCCTTTTGAAAACACAAGGTATTCCAGTTATGGCATCTACCCCAGTAACAATACTAGTAAAATTTAGTTTCCGGTGTGTCAGGACTGCAACTACCAAAAGTACAAGGAAGAACGCAAGATCCCTGGGAAATCTCCAGTTAAAAGGATCAGATAGCAGGTGATGGGAAAGACCTCTGCCTCAGATCCTGAAGAACTGTTGCAAATCAAAGTAGGCAATACTGTTGTCTACATAAATGGCAGGTGGACAAATTGTCTTACCCAGTACAGTACATGTCTAAAATATATCTGGCAATTTTAGTTGGCTTTGTGAACAATTCCAGCATCACACGGCAAACCAGATATAGTGGAGCGTAGAAATGAGTGGGGGATTAAAGCCATGATCCTAAACACTCCTTTTTCGAATAATTGATGAGCAGGGCTTATTTCCAGGAAGATGGATTTAGAGGTGCTATAAAGGGTATAGAAATTAAATCAGCACAAACACAAAATATATGCTTAGCAAAGTCAATTATAGGGAATGTAAACCCAATTGCAATACTACTAGAAATATACAATGGGCTCTGGTTTATTAGGGCAAATGGGGAACTGCCAAAATGGACTGCCCTCAGTCAGTCTCTACCTGCCTATCTTCTTACCTACAACCAGTCGCAGCAATGCTCTTGTAAATTTCAGCAGGGAGGAGGATGGGGACAAAATTGGCCTGTCATTGGCCTTGACTTCATTACTTTTGGTCTCCCTGCCTTCTGTTCCTTTGGGGACCAGCCACCACTACATATGTGATCCGGCCCACTTCACTGCAAATCTAATACTAATATTAATACATCTTGACTATAATAAGAACTACCTATAGAACACTAAGGAATGTTACAATTAAAAAAAAAAAAGATTTGGCTTGTTCCAAATAATTTTTGCAATCCACTAATCACAGCGTTACTTTTACATACCTGATCTATTAACCCTGTCAATTCTATCCAAGCTAGGGGAATGCATTCGGTTGCGAGGGCTACTTTGATTGGAGGTCTCTGAGGCAGCATCATTGAACGAATCTTCAAGCGTAAAGTAAAGGATTTCTTTTACGCATTTGTGGCAGATACTATGTTGACAAGGGAGTATAAGTGGATGGGTAAATAACTCCTTGCATGCTGGGCAGATGAGCTCTCGTTCAATATTCTTAATGGTAACCTGGAAGCAAACAACAAGGAATGAAAAAAATTATAAGCAGCAGTGAGGCAACTACATAAACAAACAAAATACATATACCCATTTCATTTGCTATTTCAACCACAGAGCTTTTTTTTAAAAAAAAATGGAAGAGCAAATATATTAAACTATATTTATTTGAGATTCGGTGTTCAGAAAGACCACACAGGGTCCTATTGAACTTACGGATAAAAGGTAAAGGTAAGGTAAAGGGACCCCTGACCATTAGGTCCAGTCGTGGCCAACTCTGGGGTTGCGACGCTCATCTCGCTTTATTGGCCGAGGGAGCCGGCATACAGCTTCCGGGTCATGTGGCCAGCATGACTAAGCTGCTTCTGGCGAACCAGAGCAGCGCACGGAAACACCGTTTACCTTCCCGCCAGAGCGGTACCTATTTATCTACTTGCACTTTGATGTGCTTTCGAACTGCTAGATTGGCAGGAGCAGGGACTGAGCAACGGGAGCTCACCACATCATGGGGATTCGAACCGCCGACCTTCTGATTGGCAAGTCCTAGGCTCTGTGGTTTAACCCACAGTGCCACCCGTGTCCCTTGAACTTATGGATATGAGTGCACTAAAATAAATCTTAATGCCACAGACAGGACAAATATCCAAAGGAAAATCTCAGCAATTCCTATGTATTCTGAGGGTTGCACTTTCAGTGATGCCATGGTATGTCAGTAAATACCGTAAGAAGTTACTACCAAAATGTTTTTACATACAGGAACAACTTTATATATTAAAGCAGTTGTATAATCAATTACTCTTCAAATATTCCATTTATGCAATTATAGTAAATTATCTCATTAAATTTTATTTCCTTGCAAGGCAAGTTGTATTTGGTAACCAAAGCACTTAAAATAAAACTGCCCCTTAAATAGACACTACTGTGCATGCTGCAGTTTGCTTTGCCTCTCTTCCAAAAGGACTCTGAAGAACAAAAAAGCACATTGTTAGGTAAGAGAGAAGAGATGTTTGTCCCAGTTACAGCTCAGTCAGAATAAGTTATAGCCTGGTTGAATAAATTAGGAGACAGACTCCGCAATGCCCGGCTCTTCGCCTTTGGGGAATAGGGCTTTGCGAACTGTGCTGCCAAAGCACAGTGAGTGATGATCAACCCTCCATTCATTCTTCAGAAACAAAAGCTGCACCTTCCTCTCATCCAAAGAGGGAGAAGAGAGATGGCGCTGAACATTAGTCGTAACACACTGACTGGAGAGAGAGTAGTTTTTAAGCCAGCTGAAAGTGGTCTGATTGGAGTAGCATTGCTTATGCTGCACAGACTCATTTCTCTTGTGGTACTATTGTTCTAGCTAAAAAGATTTTTGAAGCATTCCAGAGTCATAGTTCAACACTGATCATTCCAGATCCAACTGTAAGTGACTACTAAGCTACCACCCATCTATCAAGGTACACAAGATAATTTAATATGGATTCATTAGTCAAAATACTTTCCCGCTCTTTGAGGTGTTCTCCCCCCTCTACATTTTCAGTACATCCCAGAAAGGGGGCAGAGGGGAGACAATGCAGCCTGTACAGGACATTCCAAATTAACGTGGATGACAGACATCAGCCCATGGATACCAGATCAGGCTGCATTATCACTGCTATGTTTCCCCCATGCCTGCCACTCTCAATTACGAAGCTTCCACAGGTGACCCTAACACAAATGCATCTACTTTATTCCGCACACAGAGAAAAGCAGGGATTGTTCACAGCTTCTCAGCATGTGCAGCGAGCACCTTTGGCACGCCTCTCGTCCTCTCCAATGCGCACCATTGTCTGATCCCACCCACGCCCAGAAATCCCTTAAGAGATCTGAAGAGACCCCTGGTCAGACTGCAGCAGCTGACAGCTCCTCCTTGGGCCAGAGTCCACCCAGCGGTCAACTGCAGCAAGCATGAGTTTGCACAACGCTCTGGGCGCACGGTACATATAGCGAAAGGTTACACACCCAAGTACTGCTTATTGTACGTGTCAAATCGAAGAAGAGATGGAGGGGGAGAAGTCACGTCCCACGTAGGAGAGAATGACAAAATATATATGACAAAACCAGCAGCTGTAAAGCAAATGCTGAAAGGAGGAGGCTGGGATATCTTTTTGCAGGCAGACCAGGAAGGCTAAAGCACTAAAAGGAGACAAGGAAGAGATTCGCTTGACAAAATACGACTCCACCTGAGGAGTGGGCTTCTCCTCCTGCCTCAAGAGCAGAGGACCCAACACAACTCCGAGGGGCCTAGATCCCTCCAGCCCCACCTCAAATAAAATATTTGATGGGAGCACCTTCCCCCCACCCCCAGGTTGATGGTCATTATTCCCTTTTAAATAGTATGCACTGTGTCTTGTGATGGATTATGCAGGTCATACCTACCCCCCATGTTTTATTCAAGTTGGCACCCCTGATCAAGAAGCAAGGCACGTGGGCGTAGCTGGGGTTTATGTCGTGGGGTGGGGGGCAGGATTCATATTAGGGCGGGGGCAGAACCTAAGTATTTTTTATTTATTCGCTTGATTTGGGGGTAGAAGGGCAGCTGTCCCTTTGAGGCCCCCCCCTTGCCCATGGCTTTGAGGGAGGCACCTAGGTAGGTAGCTCAACTACTCTAAAACTGGAGAAGAGCATTTCCTCCTCAGTCCCTGCAAATCTCCCTCACACACACGCGCGCACACACATACATACGTGCCCCCCACCCCGCCCACCCGTCTCCCGCCAGCCCCCCCTCCCTCCCTCCCTCTCTCAGGGTTACTCACGGCGGGTTCCATCCGGTCCCCTTCCATCCTGGACACGCCACCGCCCCCCGCCGCCTCCGCTGCTCCCGAAGGGTGCCCGGCGCGCGCGTGTGCCTGCTTCTCTCTCTGCTCGCTTCGCTGCCTCTCTCGGGACCGGCGAGGTCCGCCCTCCCCGCTTTGGGGAGCGCGCGGCGCGAGGGAGGAAGACAGAGGAGGAGAGAGGGGCGCGCGCGAGAAGCGGCTACGAGGCGCCCAGCAGCTGCCACCCGACTGCTGCCTACCCCCCTGAGGAAACTCCGGCGCTGGCCTGGAGGGTGGGGCGCGAGGGGAGGGGGAGGGGCCTGGCGCGGGAGGGGGCGGGGGCAGGGCGGCGGCGGGGGCCGCCTGGCAACCACGCCCACGACACAATGTGGGAGGGGCGGCACCTGGCACCTTTGTTGGCCACCTCAGCCGTGAGGCGGGTTGGCGGCGGCTGAGGGACTTGACTCCTCGAGAGGGGAAATGAGGCAGGCTGGGCGGGGACGACACGTGTACACGCGTACACACACAGGCGCCAAATGTGTGGCGGGAAAGGGGAAGCGAGCTACGGCCCGCCCCGTCTGTCCCCTTTCGCAAAAACAAGTGCCAGAATCACGTTCACTCCGGAGAAAAGTTGCTTGTTCGCTCTTTCTTGCTCTCAAATCACCAAACGCACGTGCACACGCGACTCGTAGCCAAAGCAAGATGCCGGCCAGTCTTGCTTCTCCCCGGCCTTGAGTTGCAGCAGGGAGGGCTGCTTCTTCACCT
Source organism: Podarcis raffonei (assembly GCF_027172205.1). Classification (NCBI taxonomy): domain Eukaryota; kingdom Metazoa; phylum Chordata; class Lepidosauria; order Squamata; family Lacertidae; genus Podarcis; species Podarcis raffonei. The sequence continues at coordinate 43,889,721 of NC_070612.1, forward strand.
CTTGAGTTGACGCCACGTGCAGCTGGGTTGACTGCAGGGGAGCTGAGCTGGGACGCAGAGGGGGGCTGGAGCTTTTCAAGCCACATAAACTGCTTTCAGGTTGCTTTGCGATATATGAACGTGATATACATATAAAAGCGATATATAAACGTGAACTGAGCTGCAATCGTTACTACTACAGTAAAAGGAAGCCCGGAATGGCTTAGGGGCCTAGGAAAGTCTCTAGGCTTGAAACTTGTCAAGGGGAAGGGTGTTGTAGTGTTTGGGCTTTGGGGAAATTGGCGCAGCCCTGAAAGCCCCATGCAAAATGGGTGCTTCTGGGCATGGTGAGCCATCGACTTTGCTTGGCTGGAAAGCACCACAAGGGCTCGGTTGCCTTAGGGGCAATGGGGATTGTTCCCCTTCATTCAAGACAATACATCCCAGGTGGCGGGTTATCTTTGCTGTAGTTCCTCTGCAAATAAAGTCAAATTATTTTGGCAAGCCCGTTTTCCAAGCACAAAAGAATGATCATGGAACCATGGAGGCAAAGGTGAAGCTTTTTAAATAACAGTTTGTGCTGTGTCTGCACAAGAGTAATGAGTTGGTTCAAGTGAGTCACACAAACTTAAGACTGATAAGACTGTATTCTCAACAATGCTTCCCGGGGAGCGATCCCTACTGTATCTAGTGACCTGCCTCTAAGTAAACATACGTAGTTTTGCAGGGCTACCAACATCAGAGAGCCCAAAAAGAGGAGGATGAGGAGCAAATGGGCTGTACTTGTCTGTTTCTATCACTGTCAGTTCAATTACATTAATTCTTAAGCTATCATTAACCATTCAAAACAGAGGGAAACAAATTCAGGGAACTCTATCTGAAACTAGGCAGCAGACCTCTCCTTTATCTACATCTAGCAAACTGAGTCTCTCCATCAGGAGAAGGAGAAGGAAATACCATCTGTGCTTCCATAGGGTTCAGCTTCTAAAATCACATTGGATAGATTTTCTTTTTAGACTGAGAGCCATTGTGTTTGGCTCACATTTTTGGGAAAGGCTTAATTAAAGCATGTTGAATTAGAGTCTTAACACAAAGCGGACTTGACTACTCATCTTGACTTAGATATTTCTTTATGGAATTCATTGTTTTGATAGCGTTGCATTTTCCTTTGCCAGTTTTCTCTTTTCCTTCTACAACTATTCAGATTGTTCACACTCCTTGGCCGCGCTGGATCTACAAATTTTGCCTTAAGGAGCAAAGCTCTGCCTAGCTGCCCTCCCCCGTCTGCCCCTGAAAGAAGCATAGAAGGGGAGGGCTGGAGGTGCAGGCTTTCATAAAAGAGGAAAAGGAAGGCAAGAAGCTGCCAGCAGCAGCAGCAAAGGGCAAAGGCAGAAACTCTTTCTTGCCTTCATTGTTTTCACAGATGAGACCAGGGCAAGACAGTTGAGCTTGTGGGAATCCTGACAGGACAGATGCTGGGAGGGACAGTTGTCAGGCTGTGGGACATTTTTGTGACCCAGGTGGTAGAAGGGGCGGCTACCTCCTGCATGGCAGACATTAAAGGCTGCATGCCTGGCATCCTCATCATGGCAGGGGGCAGCCCACCGCTTTTAAGCACCAGCCACCCTCTCACTTCCCCTTTATGTTCCTGCAGCTTCAGCAAGAAAGTGAAGGAGCACTACAGCGTGTGAGTGTCACTCCATTGGCCTGCAATATATGCTCAGCGACATTCCAGCTGGGTTCTGCCTATTAGAACAGGATGCTGCTTTTGCTGCCGCCCACAACCTGCCGCCTGAGGCAAATGCCCCCCCTTGCCCCACTCGATCAGGGCCTGCTCCGTGAAGTACGGTATTTAAGTTTGTAGGGGCACTTGATTCCACCATTGCTTTGCAATTCCTACCTAGACCACAGGACGATGATTTTTAAAAATACATTGTTTAGGGTCACAAGAGATGGCGTAGTTTTTTATATTTTCCACACTGCAACAAAGCACTTCAACTTTCTTATTAACATTTTGTCTGTTTGGCAAAGCTCCCTGTCCAGCACTGTGTTTGTTTTTGAAAGTTTACATACATATAAAGAGATGAACTAAAAATATTACTGGCTCCAGAGACATGTTCAGTCTCAGAAGAATGAAATTAGTCACCACTGCTTCAAAAAAATGGGGGAGGGGGCTGAAGAGGCTGGGGAAAAAGACTTTCCACATTAAGCCTCGAAGTTTTAATCTTTCATATGCAAAAATAAATTAGTTTATGGCTAATTTCAAGAAAAACAAGCAGCCCATTCCCAAAAATCTGGTGCATATAGTCTTACTTGTGAACTTGCAAGAAGTTTGAGAATGCTAGAGTATTCCAATAGCCAGAGTATCCCAGTGGGATTATTTCATAGTACAGTGGTACCTCGGGTTACAGATGCTTCAGGTTGCATACGCTTCAGGTTACAGACTCCGCTAACCCGGAAATAGTACCTCGGGTTAAGAACTTTGCTTCAGGATGAGAACAGAAATTGTGCTCCAGCGGCGCAGCAGCAGCGGGAGGCCCCATTAGCTAAAGTGGTGCTTCAGGTTAAGAACAGATTCAGGTTAAGAACGGACCTCTGGAACAAGTTAAGTACTTAACCTGAGGTACCACTGTACATAAGTAGTACCCATAGATACCATACGCCGCCTGTTAGTTTTTGAGCTACCAATAATATTCAAGGTTAACAGCAACAATCAATTGATATAGAATCATTGCTCAGTTGTTAGGGACCATTAAAAACAAGTCTTTCTTAGACTGCAGGGTGGGTGGGTGCACAAAGGCTGCTTGAGCCTTAACACAACCAGTATCTATCTATTCACTGACCACAAGGCAACAATAGCTGCTTTTGCACGCACACAGGCACAAAGTAGATTCATTATAAAACTGGCAGATTTCTTTGCGGTCCCTCCCAACTTTTGTTATTGTCAAAACTCCTTTGTGAAAAACTGCTTGCTCAGTCCTGTCACTAACAGATCAAAGGGATTAACCTGTTGATATGTTTGTTTGTTTGTTTTGGATTTAAGGAGCTCAATTATCTTGCTCTACTACGCAGGTTAAAACTGCAATGAATTAAAGGTCATTTTACTTTCATAGGTAACAGAAGCATATTTTAAACCACCTAGGACCAGGGCTATTGTGTAAGTATCTGCTATTCTTAACTGTTTCAGCAGTAATATAATTTAAATTTCAAAGCTACTTGTAATATAATACCTTGAAAAGTTTGGCAATCCATTATTATCTCAGCAGAAAGACTAAGCACAAGCCAAGTAGTTACAAATTCTTTTCTTGTTCTCAGATGCTCCAGATAGTCAATTATCCTGTTTTGCTCGAGGAGAACAAAGCATCCACAAAACTTCCCTAAGAAGAACAAAGGCACCATCCTTGGGTTGCATTTTGACGGAATACTTCTATTGTCTATTGTTTAGTGTCATATTTGAAACCAATTCAGGGTTTTAATCAGCAGGTTGATCTTCCAGTCCACAGCAAACTGTTATGTAGGGATAAATAACACCACCTTTCAGCACAAGACTCCCAGGAAGATGTATACAGTAATTTAAAATAGCAGAACAAGTACAGTGGTACCTTGGTACTCAAACGGCTTGGCTCCCAAACAAATCAGCTGCCGAATGCAGCAAACCTGGAAGTGAGTGTTCCGGTTTGCGAACGTTTTTTGGAAGCCGAACGTCCAGTGCAGCTTTCCATGGCTTCCAATTGAGTGCAAGAAGCTCCTGCAGCCAATCGGAAGCTGCACCTTGGTTTTCGAACCGTTTTGGGAATCGAACAGTCTCCCGGAACAGATTAAGTTTGAGAACCAAGGTACCACTGTACAATAACCCCTCCCCCCAAAATAATACAAAATATCAGAGCAGCAGCTGTAAAACCATTGAGGTCAGTACAATCTCGCAAAAGCTTTAAGAATACAATGAATAGTGCAATCCTACAAATAGAAACAAGCCCCTCCGAGGTCAATGGGGCTTACTCAGAGGTAAAAATAGATAGATATACAGAATTGCAGGCTAAAGTTCAGCTCCCACCCTGGACACACACATCTAATTTCCATTGGGATTCGACAAAGCAATTCTGATTCAGCAAAGGTCCTGGAGACATACACTGATTGTTCTGTTGTAATGATTACATTAAGAGCAGCATTTATATCTCTTGGGGGAAGGGAAGGCTGGCGTAAGAAGACACAAAACCACAGAATACACACTCCATCCAGGGCAGAAGACACACAGACAGCACAATCTGCCCATCTTTACTCAAAAGTCTCAGGGCACCAGCCATTTGAGGGGAAAAGGGATTCTTGCAAAGTTCTTGAAGAGAGCTGTATCTGTAACTTAATTATTTACAGGAACAATAAGCAAAGGTAGCTGTGTTGGTTCATGAGGAAAAAAATCCAAGATCTACTGTCAGGCAATATATTTATTTGGATATATTATTTTATTTTATTATATATTTGGATATATTATATTGTCACAAAGAGTAAGCAAGAAATTATTTAAAATGCCTTTGATAAATAAACTTTCCATTTTGACATAAGTCTGAAGGGGGGAAATCTCTATCTTGCGTCTCTGACTCAGGAAGAGATTCTGCATTCATATATTCAGCTGGATTTTGAAATATTAATCTAAATGTCATCAGAGAATTGGGAGTAAACATCATTTCTATTTGTAGCCAGTTTACTATGCTCTTTTGTTTATTACCCTTGTTTGTTCAAGAACCTCACAAGTACACAAGTATTTTAGAATACATCCTATTTCTCTAATATTTGGAATCAACATTTCACAATACGTCCGCTAAAAATATTTAAATTGATTGCATAATACTGGGGAAGCTGTTATAGCCCAGAAGCCTTAACCAAGCTTCCTGTATTTGAAACAACTTTTTTTCAGCTTCTCTGCTACTGTTGTTTCTGGTTCCTACTGGATAGAGTTAGGCTTGTGCTTAACACATGCCCTAAATAAAATATTTTGTCAAGAGTTTTACTTCCGGCATCATAACCCCATAAGCCCATGCCCAATCTTGATATGGAAAACTTGGAAGCAGCTTCTCTCTCCTGCAGAAGTGGACAGAATTTTCTTGTGGGTGTAAAATCTTAGTTACCAAATAATAATAATAATAATAATAATAATAATAATAATAAATGAAATATGCTGCATTTTTGCTGGTAACATTATGCAAAACTTTTCTTTTGCTCTCTGTGCTGCAAAGTTAAGCACTCTATCCTGAAGTGCACCGGAATATGAGCTGTCATTCCACAAGACAGTGCATATCATATGGTGTGCGTTTTAAACTCCTGCTGCAACACAAAGAGCAGCATTAATTTTAAATAACATTCCAGACAAGCAAACTTTTTTTCCCTGCAAGTATACTTTATGAATAAGCTGAGGAAGTGGTTTCTCCCTTAGCCCTCTTAGCCACAATTCATATTGAAGACTAACATCAAAAAACTAAGGCTTCAAAGCAGCTGCTGATCAGAGACATGTTCTCTCCAACATGAAGCAAGACCTTGCTTGTCTTTTATTTTGGGTCTTAGTTTCTCTACAGCAGGGTTCCCCAAACTTGGGTATCCAGCTGTTTTTGGACTCCAACTCCCATCATCCCTAGCTAGCAGGACCAGTGGTCTGGGACAATGGGCTTGCAGTCCAAAAACAGCTGAAGACCCAAGTTTGGGGACCCCTGCTCTACAGAGTACCACCATCTACTACAATCCCTTGATCCGAAAGCCTAGACTTTTAGACAATGGACAGACAACTCAGAGCGGGACACAGAGACGACAAGATATATAGAGCCAGATTGTAACAGCGCACACAAATATCAAAGAAATTAATGTCAGCAGTATCATTATGCTACCTTGAAATGAAATCACTTTGGTTATTTTAGCTGAGAGCTTCATTCCCATTTAGTTACAGTCTCTCCTGCTGCCTTGCTGCCTCTTTTACATGAATTTGTGCAGTTGAGGCATGTTTAAGAGGATGTTCAAAGGGCTCCCCCCACAAGAAACTTCATTTTTAAAAATGTAATTACTAAAGGAGCAATTACCAAACAATTACCAATGGACTTTGTTCATTAAACTGGGCAGGGGAAGTGCTTCAACCGCTTTTCAGACTGGGATGCAGTGCTCCCATTTTTCACATTCTCACCAGCAGTGGCGTGGGGGGGCAGTTAGGGCCAGAGGAACCAGCTTATGGGGGCAATGGGGGGGAAGCTGACCTCACGATGTCCTTATTCTATATGCATAAGCATCGCGCCCCCCTCCCTAAGCTGGGCACAGGTTTCCCAGACTTTGGGAAGGAGGCACCAAGCTTTAATACTTTAATTTACCAGGAACATTTAGAGGACTTGCCTAGTCCCCTTAGTCTACTGACCACACACCACTGCACCAAGGCGAGTCCATTCGCTAGGACACCTACGCTTCACTAGAGTCAGCAGAACTAGTGTAGAAGAGGGCACAGAATGCCCTCATAGGACAAACACACCCTTTGGGAATGATGGAGAGCCCCAGTGGAGGTGATTGAGCCTCAACAAGAAATGTTTGGTTCAGGAGTGGGCCCTGGAGATGTTGCCGGACTCTCAAGTTCCATCAGCCCCACCAGTATAGTCAATGGTCAGAGTTAAAAGGAGTTAATAGGGCCACAGGTTGAGCCCCTTCACTGGCCAAGCAATAGGAGCAAGAACAGATTCAGGGGCATTGATGCGGCAGCAAAGTATTGAAAGCAACTTCAATTCCCCCAGGTTTTATAGGCTGCTGGTTGCACACTTTGTGAAGCAGCGAAGAGAGAAAACCCAAGTTACTATAATAGGTGATATCACACTAGGAGGAGTTTGGTTTTCAGAGTGTGAAGAAGATGCAAACACCCTCAGTTTCCCCCCTGGAGCTCCATTTACAAATCATTTCCTGAAAGATGACAACTTTTCCCTAACATATTCCCTATCTGTTGCCACAGAATGAGAAATTATTTTTAGGAGTGTCACTTAGCAACATGGGACTATTGCTTATGCATACACTAATCCTCATGATAGCCATAATTAACTTCCATTGGGAGTGGTAAGCGCTAACAAAACTTATACACAACTCCTCCACAGGCTAAGACGAATTTGTAGGCATGAAAATAGCAGAAAATTTAGCCAGCCAGAAAAGTTTTAAATCAACAGTGTTTCTGCTGTGTCCAACACACCCTTTTAACCTCATATTCTGTGGAAATCAAGCTGTGTTCAGGGAAGCGTTAGGACTGATAGGTTTTTGAGCAGAACCAGGAAAAGATAGACATAACATTTTACAAGGACAGGAAGAAATATCACGGACAGAATAACTGCCACACACAGGAAGAACAATGATATCGTTTGAGTTCCTCACTAGTAAAGGTAAAGGGACCCCTGACTGTTAGGTCTAGTCGTGGCAGACTCTGGGGTTGCGGCTCTCATCTCGCTTTATTGGCTGAGGGAGCTGGCGTACAGCTTCCGGGTCATGTGGCCAGCATGACTAAGCCGCTTCTGGCAAACCAGAGCAGCACACGGAAACGCCGTTTACCTTCCCGCTGGAGTGGTACCTACCGGTATTTATCTACTTGCACTTTGACGTGCTTTCGAACTGCTAGGTTGGCAGGAGCAGGGACCGAGCAATGGGAGCTCACCCCGTGACGGGGATTCGAACCGCCAACCTTCTGATCAGCAAGTCCTAGGCTCTGTGGTTTAACCCACAGCGCCACCCGCGTAGCTTTATACAAATGTGCCCTAAAAGGGTGGCAACCCCTGTGTTATGCAATACAGTGGTACCTTGATTTACAACCATAATCCGTTCCAGAGGTCCATTTGTAAACCAAAACAGGTTGTAACCCAAGGCGCGCTTTCGCCAATGGGGCTCTAAAAATACATTGTTCGTAATTCAAAAAAAAAAAGGGTTGTAATCAAAAAAAAGGTTGCAAAGCGGGACACGCACGTCCAGGTTTGATGTGTTTGTAATCTAAAACATATGCTAACCAAGACGTATGCAAACCAAGGTACCACTGTACTTTGACTTGTTTTTGGTTTTTGGCTTGCCTTTGACTGGACTTAACCATCCAGGGGTCCTTTACCTTTTACCTTACCTGCAATACAAAATACACATTTGCCACTGCGTGCATCTGCAACAAGGAGCCATGGCTAATCCCACCCCGCTGGTGCCTATACCTGCAAGATATACTGGGTTGGAAGGATGCATTTGTCAGGTGCTTATCTCCCTGGTTTGTAAGGAACATGCAAACTATTGAGAGGGAGCATTTCCAAGCCCTGCAATCTGTGCTGTCTTAAGAGTGTCTTGAAGTAAACACAGCCAGTCAGATTCGAAAGGGGGCACACACAGAACAGTTAAATAGCCAATTGGTTAGCATAGTGCTGATAATGCCAAGGTTGCAGGTTCGACCCCCGTGAGGAACAGCTGCATATTCCTGCATTGCGGGGGGTGGACTAGATGACCCTCAGAGTTCCTTCCAACTCTGATTATGTGATCAAATATAGACTCCTCCTTGCTTAGAAGCTTTGCCCCTTTGCCAAAAGCTCTTAGCTAGCGTGGGTCTTGAGTTTGCAGTAATCAAATTACTGAGCAGAAGGGTTCCAATTTCTCTTCCTAACCTAATCAGAATTCAGCCAGCTAAGATTTATTTAAATAATGTTTGCTTCGGGCTAAGGAATATTCTCTGTCAACCTCCACCCCAGACATGTTCAAATCAACTTATTCTCAACATAAACTACATCTATTCCTGCTTAATTCTAATTTAATCCAGCAGTCACAGTCAACACTTTAGAACAGAGGAATTACGGTAAGTATGGGTCCAGGAGAAAGCAGCTACAGTGGTACCTCAGGTTAAGAACTTAATTCGTTCTAGAGGTCCGTTCTTAACCTGAAACTGTTCTTATCCTGAGGTACCACTTTAGCTAATGGGGCCTCCTGCTGCCACCGCGCCGCCACCGTGCAATTTCTGTTCTCATCCTGAAGCAAAGTTCTTAACCCAAGGTACTATTTCTGGGTTAGCGGAGTCTGTAACCTGAAGCGTATGTAACCCGAGGTACCACTGTAATGGGATCTTCCTTTGCCTAGTAGCACAAGTCTGCCTCATGCTGATTTGTCACTTTTAATAGTCCAGTCCCTCCAAACAGAGAAGTTCCCCTTGAATGCATGAAAAGCACAGAACAGGCTCTGACTAGCAGGGAAGGTGAAGAAACCGTACAGTAGCTAACACCCCAATAGCCCCAGTAATGGAAGCGAGAGGCTAGGAGAAGCTGTTTGCAACCTCCCTCACACAACAACCATATTGAAAGGTAGGCCAGTCCCACCCCAAAACTATCCAGTAATCGCTGCTGTTTCCTCCACCCCCCCCTCAGATGAGATAATTCTGGGGTGCTGGAGAAAATACAGTGGTACCTTGGTTCTTGAATTTAATCCGTTCTGGGAGTCCGTTCAACTCCCAAAACAATTCGAAAACCAAGGCACAGCTTCCGACTGGCTGCAGGAGCTTCCTGACTCAATCGGAAGCCACGTCACCCGTGAAAAACGTTCGCAAACCAGAACACTCACTTCCGGGTTTGTGGCAACTGGGAGCCAATTTGTGCAGGAGCCAAGCTGTTTGACTACCAAGGTACCATTGTACTAGAAACCAAGACTCTAGAGACAGCAGCCACCTTCCTTGACACTTTTCTCTGACCAAAGCCTTCCCAGTACAAGAGAGCAGACCTGGCACCCAGATTTCTCTCTCAAATAGATCCAAGTGGTCTGCTTTTCTCTGAACCCCAGTCTATACCTCTGCAGCATAAACTAAGTGGCTTATTCTCAGGGATGCGAGGTTCATACTAACCCTGTGAGTTGGCAACAACTGAATTGTTCAATTATATTAATAATAATAATAATTTATTATTTATACCCCACCCATCTGGCTGGGTTTCCCCAACCACTCTGGGCGGCTCCCAACAGGATATGAAAAACATGAAACATTAAAAACTTCCCTAAACTGGGCTGCCTTCAGATGTCTTCTAAAAGTCAGATAGCTGTTTATTTCCTTGACATCTGCTGGGAGGGCGTTCCACAGGGCAGGCGCCACTACCAAGAAGGCCCTCTGCCTGGTTCCCTGTAACCTCACTTCTCGCAGCGAGGGAACCACCAGAAGGTTCTCGGCGCTGGACCTCAGTGTCCGGGCTGAATGATGGGGGTGGAGACGCTCCTTCAGGTATACAGGATCAGGGCCGTTTAGGGCTTTAAAGGTCAGCACCAACACTTTGAATTGTACTCAGAAACGTACTGGGAGCCAATGAAGATCTTATTATGAAGATATGTTCTTATCCGGTTTTCAGGTTGTCTCCACCTCCAAATCTGGCCCGTGCATGAGGTGAGTTGAAGCCTTCCGCCTCCAGCGGCGGATCCAACCCTCGCCATCAGACCACTGCCAGCCCCACCAGGGCTTCACTCTCATCACTGCATCCACAGGTGAGGGTACATTTGCAGGCTGATGGTAGTGTGGCTGCTACAGTGGAGAGAGGGGGCCCATGTCTGCATGGGGGGCATTGTGGGGGCAGGGGCAGCACTGGGCGTTTTGCCTGCAGCAAAATGTCTTGGGCTGGCTCTGGATATAAGAGAGAGTTTGGTACACTTTAAAGCAGCTTTCCCCAACCAGTGTCCTCCATATATTTTGCACTACATATCCCATCAACTTATTGGCATGCCCAAACGGCCAAGCATGTTGAGAATTATAGCCTATGGACTATTCGGAATTGGCAAAGTTAACAGCCAAAATAAGGGACCCTAACGATGGTTGTTTGGCATAAGAATGGAAGCCTTTTCCCCCGGACTACTTAAATACAGTGGTAAAGATAAAGGGACCCCTGACCATTAGGTCCAGTTGTGACTGACTCTGGGGTTGCAGCGCTCATCTCACTTTATTGGCCGAGGGAGCCAGCATACAGCTTCCGGGTCATGTGGCCAGCATGACTAAGCCACTTCTGGCGAACCAGAGCAGCGCACGGAAACGTCGTTTACCTTCCCGCAGGAGCAGTACCTATTTATCTACTTGCACTTTGACGTGCTTTCAAACTGCTAGGTTGGCAGGAGCAGGGACCGAGCAACGGGAGCTCACCCCGTCGCGGGGATTCGAACCGCTGACCTTCTGATTGGCAAGTCCTAGCCTCAGTGGTTTAACCAACAGCGCCACCCTGAGGTCCGTTTTTAACCTGAAGCACCACTTTAGCTAATGGGGCCTCCTGCTGCTGCTGTGCCACGGGAGCACGATTTCTGTTCTCATCCTGAGGCAAAGTTCTTAACCTGAAGCACTATTTCTTTGTTAGCGGAGTCTGTAACCTGAAGTGTATGTAACCTGAAGCGAATGTAACCCGAAGTACCACTGTACTCTAATAAGATGAACTAGGGAGCAGTTCATAAGCAACAGATGGGATTGGAGATTATAGTATTGTTATGGTATAAGAGATAGAAGAAAGGGTGCAGAAAAGGGGGGGAATATTAAAACAAAAACAATGGAAAACGGGGTGGCAAGTCGACAAATATGTAAATGCCCCTAGAGGGCGCCACGTCGGGGAAGGCTGCCTTAAAGACCGAACACCTTTTCTTATGGAATAAACTCCGTGAGCGAAAAGGCTTCAGCAAGTGCCACAAGACCTCCGCTCCAACAGATTAGCAAAGCTCCACACACACACACCCCGCTCGGCCCAGCCGGGGACTAGACGTGCGGTGGCCCCTTGAAAGCCAAGGGAAAGGATCCGGCCTGTCGAGTTCCTTTATAGATATGGATATATTTGCATAAAATAACCTGGCGGATATATGCACCAGGAGCAATGTCCAATCCGCCAGGTTATTTTATGCAAATATATCCATATCTATAAAGGAACTCGACAGGCCGGATCCTTTCCCTTGGCTTTCAAGGGGCCACCGCACGTCTAGTCCCCGGCTGGGCCGAGCGGGGCGCAGCAGGGAGACCAGCCGGGGCTTGGCTGCAGTCTGGCGGCTTATCCATTCCTTGGCAGCGCCCAACCTGTTGCCCCAGGGAACAGCGCGGCCTCGCTTGATCCCCTCGCTTTGCACGGGATCGGCGCTCCCGTTTCGCCTGCCACGCCCGCCCGGTTCCGCCGCCCACTGCCAGCCCCCTTGCAAATGCAAATCGCCCGCTTGCAGCCCGGCAAAAAAAAGAAGACGAAAGCGACAACGATGAACAAGTCGTTCTTTTGCACCCAGACAGACTACCCTTCCTCCTCTCGGGTTGTATTCCCAGCCTCGAGGGGGAAAATGACACGGGGAACAACTCGGCAAGTCCTGCCGCTCCCGTCGCACATTGCAAACTGGAAGAAAATAAACAAATGCGCCCGATCCCGGCCGGAGCAGCAAGAAAGGCGCGCGCCCAGTCCCGCCTTTGCAAGGGGGAGTGCCTGCAAGGTTCCCGACTCGGAAAGAAGAGGAATCGGGGTTCCTGGTTTCGTCGCCTTACCTTGCCTTTTTCCAGCAGATCCACTATGTAGCCAAACTCACTCCCTTCCTCGGGCTCGGACATCGTCAGTGGAAAGAAACGAGGAGGCGGCTAGGAAACAACCCCGACGTCCTTCCCCAACACAAAAATAAAAATATTGTAGTCAGGCTCCTTCGTCACTTTCACTTGGCGGGGCTTTCTTTCTTTCTTCCTTTCTTTTTCTCTCTCTTTTTCTTTTCTCTCCTTCCCACCCACCCCCGCCGTCGGAAGAGAGCGCGCGCGCGCCCTGGCCGCTCCGAGGGAAACCAGACGCCGTTGCCTTAATTGATTCTATTTGCGAGCCGGTCAAGGCTGAGCTAACGGAAAGAAGGAACACACGAGAGGCTGGAGGGATGTGAAATTTTCATAAGCTGAACTCCCATCTCGGGATATTTAAGCTCCGCCTCGAGGCGACGAGATGATGGATCCTCTTCGCTGCCCCGCCAGCCTGGCAGGGGGCTCGCCAAGCGGGGATCAAGCGGAGGGGGGCGGCGAGGAGGGTCGAGGCATCCCATCTATAGGCGCCCATTTATATAGAACCCAAATCGGCCCGATCCGATTCATGTTTACTCCTAAGCAACTTTCACTCTTAAGTCTAGGGGGATCTTCCTTCCAGGTAAGGGTAGCCCAGAGGCGGAACAGGCGCCTTAAGAAAGCGGGGAATTTCGGCCGGTGAGGCTTCTATGGCTCAGCTGTTAAAGGTGCAGAAGCCCCATTGGATCAGGCCACTCTCCTCCCAGGTAAGGGATGTGCATAGGTCTACAGCCCCATACCTTCCAACATTTTCCCGATGAAAATAGGGATGTCCTATTGCATTATTGTTTATTGAATTTATATACCGCCCTATTCCCCAGGGGTCTCAGGGCAGTTCATAGAATAAAATCAAGATATAAAAGCACAAAATACATAATAAAAATAAAAACAACAACCCAATAGCCCCCCCCAAAAAAAACACATTTAAAAAGGGCATATTATTATTATTATCATCATCATTTATCCTCCCTCCCGATCTGGGCAGCTTCCAACATATATATAAAAAAATTAAAACATTTATTTATTTTTTAAAAAAACTTCCCTATACAGGGCTACCTTCAGATGTCTTATATGGTTACTTATAACCTTGGCTGGGGGGTGGGTGCATTTTGCATAACTCCATACACTCCAATGAAAATAGGACCCTCTTAAGGAAAAGTGGGACATTTCAGGATCAAAACAGAAACCAGGGTTTGGTGGCTTCCATGACTCAGCTGTTAAAGATGCAGAAGCCCCTTTGCGTATGGTCACCCTAGGTAAAAGGTAAAGGGACCCCTGACCATTAGGTCCAGTTGCGGACGACTCTGGGGTTGCGTGGTCATCTCGCTCTATAGGCCAAGGGAGCCGGCATTTGTCCACAGACAGCTTCTGGGTCATGTGGCCAGCATGACTAAGCCGCTTCAGGCAAACCAGAGCAACGCACGGAAACGCTGTTTACCTTCCCGCTGGAGTGGTACCTACCGGTATTTATCTACTTGCACTTTGACGTGCTTTCACACTCTGGATGAGTTCAGAATTTGTAGATTACCTCAGGATTCCTAGTTTAAGGATGACAAGCGGGGCAGTTGCCAGGGCCCACCGCTAATGTCTGTCCTGCGCCCCACCCCTCTTACTGGCGGCCTAGTGATCTGAGCAGCACCAGACTGCTGAAGCTAGCTGGTATTTTAATTCCCCACTGTTCAGTTTCCCAGGTGTAGCATCAGCCTGGGGCACTGTAGGAAATGAAAATGCAGCCCTCAGCCACGCGGTGTGTGTGATGGTGCTGCTGCCCACCACAGACACAGAAGCGGGGCTACTATGCCGCAAGTTGTCCAACCACCCCCCAAAAGCTGGCTCTGCGACAAGATTCAGTAAATAACAACAAGGTCACAATGAATGACGAGGCACTTAACCGCAGTCAAACTAGCATTGTATTGATTGAATAGATCTTTTAATGGTTGGGAGCTGAAAGTGGTTTGTCCTTTTTTTTTTTTTTTTAGGCACACATACTGTAGCAAATGGCTTTTATAGAATTATCTGCTGCTGGGTGTAATGATGTTGTCTCTGCACTACAGCAAAATGGAGACAGCGCTCGAAAAGAGTGTTGCAGCCCAACCCTACCCATGTTTACTCAGAGGCAAATCCCACTGATGGGATCTGTCCCCAGGTAAATTTGCAGCCTCAGATTTATATATGCAACATTGCTGGAATTACCTAGATAATAGAATAACTGTAACTGTAACTCAATGCCATAAAGCAGGTTGAGGAATCCACGAGCTTCCACATGTTGCTCCTATATTCTGCAACCAGCATACCCAGAGATCAGAGATGAGGGGATCTGGAGTCCAGAAACTTCTGGAGAACTGCAAGTTCCCATCCCTGCCCTAATTTATATTCTTAATCTGTTCAGTTACAGCTTCAGTCCTAGGAACAGGATTATAGTAGAAGAGGAGGACATCCTTAGTTTTCACTGCACATAATGGGTGTGTGAGGATTGATTCCCATAATAACCAGTAAGGCTCATGGTGGCTGCTTGAAACAGATGCATAGGTTACCTCCCTGCCTGCAACCTGCAGGTTGCACACAGATGTTGCCACATGCAGAACTGGTTTTGTTGCTTGTATACGACTGTTAACATTCTAGAATGCAGGTTTGCAGAAGTATGCAAATAGCATGCAAATGACATCAGTTGTACATGACCCACAGGGAAAGTAGCCAGTGTACCGAGCAATATCAAGCAGATGGTTATATGAACCGTGCATTCCAATAAATGAGTGTTTTCATCCTCCCAAAATGCATGCAACTTATAAGCAATTGCAAGGTTGTTGGTATTTTGGATTAAAGTCCCAGAGTGGGTAGTTCGCTTTTAAAAACGAATTCCCTAGATATCAAGACTGTGACTAGAAAATGCCCACGTTCAGCCTTTTGTTGTTGTTGTTTAGTCGTTTAGTCGTGTCCGACTCTTCCTGACCCCATGGACCAGAGCATGCCAGGCACTCCTGTCTTCCACTGCCTCCTGCAGTTTGGTCAAACTCATGCTGGTAGCTTCGAGAACACTGTCCAACTATCTTGTCGTCTGTCGTCCCCTTCTCCTTGTGCCCTCCATCATTCCCAACATCAGGGTCTTTTCCAGGGAGTCTTCTCTTCTCATGAGGTGGCCCAAAGTATTGGAGCCTCAGCTTTTCCAATGAAAATAGGGACGTCCAAAGGAAAAGTGGGATCAAATCAGAAACCGGGATGGCTTCTGTAAATCCAGGACAGTCCCTGGAAAATAGGGACACTTGGAGGGTCTGTTATATCACTTTAAAATAACAACTTCCTCCAAAGCATCCTGGTAACTGTAGTTTGTTAAGGCTGCTGTGACCCTCATAGAGAAGAAAGCATGGAGCTGTGGAGCAGCCGCTGAAAATGTTCTTCTTTGTGAACTTGCCATTCAGTTATCATGGATGGCTAGCACTGATTCAGTGGGCATTCCTTACTAACAAGGAGGAATCTGTAGAACTGAGCCAAGGCCATCTCAAAGAGGCTGGTCACTTACCTTATGAGAAGGCCCCATTGTATACAATGGTGCTTATGTCCAGATACATATGTTTGAACTGCACAGTAAGGATGACTCCTCATAATATTATCCTTTAAGAACACAAGTCCATTGTGTTGTGGGGTTTACATCAATACTTCAGCTGTATTTGAATGTTATGTTGAAAGGTGCCCTGTCCCTGAGGAAACTTCCTCTTCCCTTTTTCAGATTTGCAAATCAAACTCTATTTGTTTTATTTGAAAGATATTTGCATCCAAAGGAGTACCATGCAAATTTGCAGAACTAGAATTCAAGCTGTTTGTGTAAATAATAAGGCCCTAAACAGCCTCAGCCCAGCATACCTGAAGGAGCGTCTCCACCCCCATCATTCAGCCCGGACACTGGGGTCCAGTGCCGAGAGCCTTCTGGCGGTTCCCTCACTGCGAGAAGTGAGGTTACAGGGAACCAGACAGAGGGCCTTCTCAGTAGTGGCGCCCGCCCTGTGGAACGCCCTCCCATCAGATGTCAAGGAAATAAACAACTACAGTGGTACTTAGGGTTAAGGACTTCATTTGTTCCGGAGATCCGTTCTTAGCCTGAAACGGTTCTTAACATGAGACACCATGTTAGCTAATGGGGCCTCCCACGGCCGCTGCGCCACCGCAGCGCAATTTCTGTTCTCATCCTGAAGCAAAGTTCTTAACCTGAGGTACTATTTCTGGATTAGCAGAGTCTGTAACCTGAAGCATCTGTAACCTGAAGCATCTGTAACCTGAAGCATCTGTAACCTGAGGTACCACTGTACTCTAATATGATGAACTCGGGAGCAGGATTTGAACTATAAGCAACAGATGGGATTCTGACTTTTAGAAGACATCTGAAGGCAACCCTGTTTAGGGAAGTTTTTAATGTTTGATGTTTTATCATGTTTTTAATATTCTGTTGGGAGCTGCCCAGAGTGGCTGGGGAGGCCTGGCCAGATGGGCGGGGTACAAGTATTACATTATTATTATTATTATTTGCACTTTAGCAACACTCAGAAGTTTCCAGGCGTCAAGAGCAAAGCTGAACCAAATACGCATCTGTAAGCAAAATATAACTAGGTTGGTAAAAGACACTGGTATTGATAACAAGAGTCCCATGGCACCTTCAAGACAAACACATTTATTGTGGCCTAAGCTTTTGTTGTCTTAAGCCCACCTCTTCAGATGTAGCACCTGAAAATGTATTGGGACATACGTAAGCTTTCATGGACTCAGGCCTACCTGATCACATGCATCTGACAAAGTGAGTACGAGTCCATAAAAGCTTATCCTATAATACAGTTACTTGTCATCATTGGTGAGTCATCATCTTAGGAACCATCACCAAGGCTGAGCTTAGAGGCGATGGACTCCTAGAACAAACGAAGGGGTGTACCATGTCAGACTGCAGGTAAGATATACAATTTTAATGTTTTCTCCCAAATGTTCTGCAGACAACAAACAAAATTCCCTACAAACACACTTCTGTTCTCAACAAACAGCTGGGCAGGCTCATATAAAATAAATAAATCCTTCAAGTAACCCATCTTGTCTGAATTAAGCTTTAATTTGTTCTCCTCTAGTCTGTTACTGTTAACTGAAGTTGATTCAGAACATTGACAGTTTCCTTGATTGTGATGGAAAGGAGCGATAGAGTTGGGTCGGCTCCAAACTCTAGATAACATCTACATTCAACTGCTGCAGGAAGTTAGTAAGTCTTGAAGAAGATAGAGTAGAAACTCTGTGGGAGACCACAGGTCCATAGCCAAGGTGTTAACCAGAAGCTCCCTAGCACAACCATCTGAAACCAACCCTCCAGAAAGGCCTGAAACCATCAGAAAACAGTGCCACCTGGTTTCCATCCCAGCTATGCAGTCCAGAAGGATACCATGGTTAATGGTATCAAAAGCCACCAAGAGGTCCAAGAAAACCCAACAAGGATGCACTCCCCATATCTACTTCCTGGTGCAGTGCCCATCACTGTGGGAAGAGCTGTCTCTGTCCCATAACTGGACCCGAAACTGGATTGAAAGCAAGGAATCTAGATAATTTGTGTCATCCGGGGAAGTAGGAAATAAGAGTTGGGATGCCACCAAACCACTGAGCACCTTGCCCAAGAATGGAGCACTGGAGAAATTGCCTGATACAAAGGAGTTCAAAAAGGACTTTGTTAACTCAGTCTTTACCTGGACCAGCTCTTTAAGGCTGAATGGAACAGTTCCCTCTCAAAGGAACATTGACCCTTACTACCTTGGCGAGTCTCCCTTTGGCAGTACCATGGTACCTTGGTTTTAGAACAGCTTAGTTTATTAACAACTTGGAAATAGAACGCTGCAAACCCAGAAGTGTTTTAGTTTGTGAACTTTGCCTTGGAAGTGGAACATGTTCCACTTCCTGTTGAGTGCGTTCCGTTTGTAAATTGAGTCCCCCGTTGCTAATCAGGCTTTCTGTTGACTGTTGAGTCCCGAGCACCCACAACACAGAAGTGATATTTTGAGCTTCTTTGTTGTTGTTGTTGTTGTTCTGCATTTTTGTGTGGCTTTTCGTTTTTTGACTGTGACTTGTTCTTCGTTTTATGGGACTGACATGTGAGTGTCGCTTGTGACTTCGTTTTGTGACTGTGGCTTGTGGCTTCGTTTTTGTGTCTTGTTTTTGCGACTGTGTGGAACCCAGTTCAGCTACAGATTGACTGCAGAAATGGATAAAAGCCCCCCATTCAAACAAGGACTATCATCAGTGCACGTAAGGGGAAAAAAATATTTTAATTTTTATCATCTACAATACTGTCTTATTTATTTTATAGTACAGTACGTTGATTATTGCTTTCATTTTATGGATCAATGGTCTCGTTAGATAGTAAAATTCATGTTAAATTGCTGTTTTAGGAGTTGTTTTTAAAAGTCTGGAACGGATTAATCCATTTTGCATTACTTTCTGTGGAAAAGCACGCCTTGGTTTTAGAATGGACTTCCGGAACGGATTAAGTTTGGGAACCAAGGTACCACTGTATCTATAAGCCAGGAAGGACAAACTTTATGTATACATTAATGGTGTGTATTTTATGCATTTTAGACACACAGAATTGTAGAGCTGGAAGGGATCCCATGGATCATCTAGTCCAACCCCCTGCAATGAAAAAGGAAATGGAAGACTCCCATGCTTTGGCCCTCAGCCTCCTGAATCTGGTGTTAGAGGGGATATTTCTTCGTTGTTCACAGGGAGAAAAGATAGAAGAAATATACAAGGAACAGTAAGCCACTGTTCATTCCTCACCTACCTCATTCCAATTATGTTGTTTCTTTTAAAAAGTAGATTTCTAAAGAACAACAACAGCTCTGATTCTTCCATGCTCAGAATCTAGGTGTCTTCTGCCTTCTGAAGTGCCATTATTCTCTGTCCTTTCTGAATCTGAACATGCAGTACCATAACTTTCCCAACAGGTTTGAATGCCTGCATAGCCTCAGATTTTCTGTAGAAAAATAGCTTATTCAGAGACTGGGAGTTGAAAACCTGACCCGAACATATTATGTAACCTCTCTAAATCTATCCAAGGAGTGTGTCCACAGGTTACTTTAGAATGGCAGAATGGCCCTTTTCAGAGGCTCTTGTGGTTAAGGTTACTGTAGTAACATTACTCCAGATCTTTTCTACAGGTTATCCCTGACACAATATACCCTTTATTTCTCTGGAAACTGAGTGCATGAATAGCTATCAAGCTCATTTGTTACGAGATACTGTGCGCTTCCATTAGATAATTCATTAGCTAAATAGCTTGCTGTTTGAATCTCTCGGCACATCTCCAGTACTTTTTTTCAACACTGTCTTCTGTGTTTTCTTTTTGTGACAAAGGATCCAGATTAACAACATGAGCACAGAGAGAAAGAAGAACTGTCCTCAACCAACACAGAGGAAAAGACGTTCATAAAGGCGGTAACTTTATACCGCTCGTTGTGTTTGGACCTAGACGGCAAAGCAGATCGATGCAGTTCTCTCCCACAAGGGAGGTGGGGGCCTTTCCTCTGCTAAAGTCCTGTCACCTCATTCTAACCTATGACAGTGGTCAGAGCGGCTGGACCTGTGACAAATTGCTTTCTTCTCCTTACAACAGTTCCTGCTGGGCCCGAGGCAAAGTTGCCACAAGAGGAATATTGGGCAACAGCATTTTGTTTGCTTGTTAAAATTTCTAGCCCACTCCCTCGTTGATTAACGACCCCAGCATAAAAAGATGCCATCGCAGTCAAACAGTCAACAAAAGTAAACAGAAGATGCAAGATTAAAATAATCATATTCTAGGCTGCATCAACAGAAGTACAGCGGTACCTCTAGTTGTGAATGGGATCCATTCCGGAGGCCCGTTCGCAACATGAAAAGAGCAGAACCTGAAGTGCCATATCTGCACAGGTGCACGGCACAATTTGGCGCTTGTGCACATGCACGAAGCACGTTTTAGCGCTTCTGTGCATGCGTGAGTGGCGAAACCCAGAAGTAACCCTTTCCGGTACTTCCGGGTCACCGCAAGACGTAACCTGAAAGAACGTAATATGAAGCAAACTTAACATGAGGTATGACTGTACAGTGGTACCTCGGTTTACATATGCTTCAGGTTACAGACTCCGCTAACCCAGAAATAGTACCTCAGGTTAAGTACTTTGCTTCAGGATGAGAAAAGAAATCGTGCTTTGGCGGCGAGGCAGCAGCAGGAGGCCCCATTAGCTAAAGTGGTGCTTCAGGTTAAGAACAGTTTCAGGTTAAGAACAGACCTCTGGAACGAATTAAGTACTTAACCCGAGGTACCACTGTATAGTGTCCAAACAAGGGAAGTAATAGTACCACTCTATTCTGCCTCGGTGGGACCACACTGGGAATACTCTGTCCATTTCTGGGCACCACAGTTTAGGAAGGTGGTTGGCAAGCTGGAACATGTGCAGAGGATGGCAACCAAGATGATCAAGGGTCTAGAAGCCAAGCCTTATGAGGAACGGTTGAAGGAGCTGGGTATGTTTAGCCTGGAAAAGTGGAGACTGAGAGGAGATACGCTAGCCATCTTCAAATATCTCTAATGCTCAACTGCATCAGAATGGGTGCAGCAGCTGCAGGTGGTGCAAGCCTTGGCCCTAAAGCAAAGATCTTCAGGGCAGTTTGCCCATCCTGGCCATACCTCCTCTCCAATTGCTCTCTTTTGGCATTCCCGGCGCTGCCTCTTCTTTGCTTTTGTTTCCTCTCCTGCCCAAACATGCTTTGCCAACAGCCCAATCAGGATGTGAGTCCCTGCCCAATTCAGCCCTTTATTCAGGATACACTCAAAGGCAATACACCCCCCTAAAATTTACCAGTCAATTATGGGCCTAGTATGAAATCTGAGCTGAATGAATGCATGTCTAATAGGAGGGGATATTCCTGCAGCTAAGGAGCCCTTTTATGTTGCTTTAATTTCAAATACCTATACCAAACCGAGGATATGGAATCCTTCATATTGTTGCACTGGACCCCAATCTCAGAGTGGTGTGAGATCCCAGGGGTCCCAGGCACTTAGCCAAGGGTTTGTGTTTCTTCAGAATAAGACACAGTGGAATCTCTGGTGTCCTTATGATATATGGTTTATTTGCACATATATACAACTGAATGGAAGTGAGAGCTGGACCATAAAGAAGGCTGATCGCCAAAGAATTGATGCTTTTGAATTATGGTGCTGGAGGAGACTCTTGAGAGTCCCATGGACTGCAAGAAGATCAAACCTCTCCATTCTTAAGGAAATCAGCCCTGAGTGCTCACTGGAAGGACAGATCCTGAAGCTGAGGCTCCAGTACTTTGGCCACCTCATGAGAAGAGAAGACTCCCTGGAAAAGACCCTGATGTTGGGAAAGATGGAGGGCACAAGGAGAAGGGGACGACAGAGGACAAGACGGTTGGACAGTGTTCTCGAAGCTACCAGCATGAGTTTGACCAAACTGCGGGAGGCAGTGGAAGACAGGAGTGCCTGGAGTGCTCTGGTCCATGGGGTCATGAAGAGTAGGACACGACTAAACGACAACAACAAAATATACAACTGAGTCTACAAAGGATGGGCTCACAGCATCAAGACCCCAAGTGGGTCATTCTTCTCCCATAGCCACCACCTTGGAGTCAAGAAGAAACAGGCATGTCTTTTTCTCCCAGCTGCCCAGCCTGCAGTCTTCCAGCTTCTAGCTCACATCACTCAAAACTCCCAACTCTAGCCTTTGTCTTTATAACTTTGTCTTCTGGCACAGAGGCACTTCCTTAATGGCCCACGCTTAGAGGGCCATTACCTCACCAGGAAGCTAGCCTGGCTGTTCCAGGAACTGAATTTGTGCTGGATCTAGGAATTAGAAGTGGGCTCAAGGCATGCAGCCTACCCCCACCAACTCATAACAATATGTTCAAAGCTCATTTGGGCATCTTCAGAAAAACAGTAAACAAAAAACATACCGGATCTTATGGCCAGAAATATCCTGAGATGGCACAGGGGAAAGTTAAGGACTGTACGTCAAACGACAGTATCGGTCAGTGTTCTGGAGGAAAGGCTCATGAACAGTCCAGTTCCTTGGAGGAAGGGTGGGATACAAAATATGGCAAACACTACAAGCAAGAGCAGAAGATTCATAATGGTGTAGCAAATGTTTTTATTGTCCTCTTATGTGTAGGATTAGGTTATTGCCAGGCAACAGAAGGATCCCATAGTGGATCAAAGAAAGCAGTAAAGTATCTCAGTGCAACCAGCCTTCTTGCACTTAGGAATTTTCTTCTGTTCAAACAACAAACAGTGTGAAGCATTTTAAAGCTGAATCTAATCACAGCTACATTTCACTCTCAAGTGCAGAAATGGGTTTGCTTTATATTCTGCCAGCTGCATTAAGAGAAACGTTCTGTGCTGCTGCGCCCAAGCCATTCGGAGCATAAGAGCATTCGCATTAGTAGCTTATCAATTTTGCATAAACTATTGTGGCTTTGTAGAGGGCCTTTGATGGAGACTGGCAGCAGCCACAAGAAAACAAGACTCTTCTTTCCCAGTGTGCTCAGGAAAACACGAATAAAGACAGCAATGCAGATTTCTCTGGTTGGTAGGGCTAAATCTGTCCTTGTGGCCTTCCTCATTGGCCACTACATCCTTCAATGCTCCCACTGTTAGTCTGGGTATTTCAGCCTTTGGTAGGAGATGGAGGTATATTGGTTAGTGTGCTGTTATAGGAACAGTGGCATCTGAGGCCATATTGCAATGATCACATAGGCACTTCATTCAATTTTCCTGATGTTTCCTTACCTGACAATTCCCACTTCTGAAAATCTAGGGGAAGTTTAACGCTCATTTCTGTGTTGTTTCCAGGAATAAATCTGTTTCCAAACCTGTTAACTCCAAAAATGAGGAGTAAGGTAAAGGGACCCTGACCATTAGGTCCAGTTGTGGCCGACTCTGGGGTTGCGGTGCTCATCTCACTTTATTGCCGAGGGAGCCGGCGTACAGCTTCCAGGTCATGTGGCCAGCATGACTAAGCCACTTCTGGTGAACCAGAGCAGCGCACGG
This sequence comes from Podarcis raffonei, assembly GCF_027172205.1. NCBI lineage: Eukaryota > Metazoa > Chordata > Lepidosauria > Squamata > Lacertidae > Podarcis > Podarcis raffonei. Next base: position 43,913,291 of record NC_070612.1, read on the forward strand.
AAATGCCGTTTACCTTCCCGCCAGAGCGGTACCTATTTATCTACTTGCACTTTGATGTGCTTTCGAACAGGTTGGCAGGAGCAGGGACTGAGCAACAGGAGCTCACCCCATCACAGGCACTCGAACCGCCGACCTGATCAGCAAGCCCTAGGCTTTGTGGTTTAACCCACAGTGCCACCCGCGTCCCTATGACAGTATTGCATTGTAATTTCATGTGGCAAAATTTGGGGTGGTATCCCAGCACCCACTTCTTTTAAATTCCGCGTGACATGGCGGTATAGCAATCAAAAAGCCATAGTTCCATAATGCAGCACATACTGCAGTGTAAAAGGAGCATTAGAAACTAGGAGAGAAATGCTAGCATTATAACCAGCCAAACTAACACAAGAAACCCCACATCTGAATGCAGCCGTAGTTGTTTGGTGTTTTTGCCCACAGTATCTTCCCACAGTATCTCAACCAGATGCCATATAGTTCAAGGCATTGGTGCAATTACTTAAACCATACAGTATATAACCCATCTAGAAGGAGGAAAACTCTGATCCTAAATCTTTGCGGCCTTGTGGGTTATCTTCAGGAGGAAAAAAGGCTAAGGAGTAAACGCTACACAAATCCAGAGTGGAGTCCCTAAATGGTTTGGTTCAACTTCACCCCGAGAGGGGCAACTTCATTGTCTCTTGAGACAGATGGACGCCAACAATAACCATCCACTAAAATTTATCAGAACTGAAAGGGGTGCTTCAGTTGGTTGTTGTTGTTGATAATAAATGAATCACTCACCCTTCAGCAGTCACCACAGGTTGGGATACAACGTTTTAAAAGTCAGTATTAAAAACACTTTAAAGAAATTACAATCAAAGGAACAAGAGGACTCCTGAAAACACTTATCTCAGGTGTCAAAGACCAGGATAATGTCAAAACTACATAATGAAGGTGCCAGACACACCTCTGTGGGAAGGGAATTCCCAGAAAGGAAATGTGTAGAGAAGTAACTACTGAGAATTACCTTAGACATGCTTGGAGTTTGAAAGTGTTTTGTTTGTCATTCACCACAATGTTCTCAGTGGAAGAACTAAATATGCGTGGCCAGAATGTTGGGAAATGCTTAGTGACATAGTGCATCAAAGGTTATTTTTAAGGTACATTTTATGGTTATTCTGGCATTTTTATGGAAACTGAGATACCAATGGGAAAAAGCACATTGACGTCCTAGTGATTTCTAATGCAGCTCTTGTAACTGTGTATATGATGTGGCACCAAAATACTAACTGGGAAGATCTTTTGTGCATCTATATATACAATAATGCAAGTTCTATATACAGTAATGAAAAAGCCGTCAAGCCTCTGGCATTTAAAACCTATTTCTCACATGGCTAACCTTCTCAGCACGTTGGCATTCATCCATGGAAAAACCCTTTCCCCCGTTATCACGTGCCCATGCGAGAAGAGTTCATGTCAGAAATGTGGGTTAAATATGTAGACCAATATGAATATTTCATGCATAATTTCCAGGGCGCTGTTACATATTTATAAGCAGCAAGCCCCATCTCTATAGCTAGGCATACCATACATACGCAGCAGCATTAAAAAAAGAGGGGGGGCCGTTTCTTGGCAGATGAAGTTAACCGGAGCTGCAGCCCTATGCATGCTTATTGAGTTTTTAATGTTTTGTTGGGCGCCACCCAGAGTGGCTGGGGAAACCCAGTCAGGTGGGCAGCATATAAATATTAGTAATAAAAAATAATAATAATAATAATAATAAGTGGGAGTTTCTCCTGAGTACATATGCTTCGGATCAGGCTGCTGTCAGAAAATTGCAGGTGCACTGAGGGTTAAAAATAGGAGTCGACTTTAGATGTGTGTTGGCTGAGTATATTAATTGTGCAAAAGAAAGCAACATGGTATCAAAGATTTATGGAAAGTGGCCTGCTGGGCAATTAGCTGTGCCCCAGGGCCAAGGAAGGGTCTCTCGGCTGCTTTTCTAAGATAATCAGTTTTCCTTTGAAATGCATCAAACCCTGGGACTTCTCCGCTGAAGCACAATTCCAGTGAGCAAAGAGTTATGTTATTGGGCCTTCTTTGATTTACACCCCCACCCCAATGCTTTTATTCACCCCTTCTCTGTTTTTATGACCTGTTCTTAACACACTCTTTATATTTCCTTGCATGAAGCAACACAGGTTATTTACTTCGTTTTGGAGAGGAACTCGACAGCTACATAATCTCCTGCTTCTCAAAGGACACCATAGCATTATTCAAGATGCAGAAAAGGATGAGAAGAATTATTCAGGAAACTGAATACCTTCTATAAATAGAAAAGGCCAGCGATCATTGACTCTTCAGGCGAAACGAAACAGCAAGGACACTTTTATCAAGGAAAAATGCTTGACAAGAGAGGCCAGCAGGTATGCCCCCCCCCCCCGCTCTACCTACCATAAATATCTCCTCTCCTACTTCTTGGGGCATCACATTGTCTACATTGCCCTGGGAACAAAGGGCATCTTGAGCAAATGTTTCTGAGCACATCAAGCACTGAAATTCCCCTACAGCTATAGCTTTGATGTCTTTCGCAAGCAATTTAAGACATTTGCATATTGGTGGGTGCTTGAAGGCGAATAACCACACAGGATTATTTTATTTAATGAATGTGGGTTGCATTGTGAGCTGGGCAGATGGGGCAACCACAGTTCTCTCAAGCATATACTTAATCCAGTAGCAATGGGTGCACCAAACACCCACACCCACAACATGCAAGGATTGGTTAGATGAAGTAGCCAAGTCTCTTAAAAAATAGTGCAATTTCTCGGTTGCGAAACATGGATCCGAGTCAAGCGCACCTGGATTACAGCAGTGGTTCCCACACCTTTATCCAGACTTTCAAATTCCTCCCTGTTTTATCCAGAATATGATGGCCATCACATGGAATATGGGACAAGCTTGTTTTTTGCTGCTGTGCAAGTTGGGACATGAACCAATGGATTCAATTTAGAAGAAAACAGCTGGAGACCCAAGGTTGGGAAACACTGGACTAGATGGCCCTCAGGGTCCCGTCCAACTCTACAATTCTATGATTCCAAATGTGAAGAGCCTCATTTTCAGAAGACACTTTTGAGAGAGAATTCCATGCACAGGACTTCTTCCAGCAGCTGCATTAGGCATCTGAAGGAACCTCTTAACTTACATTATTTGCAGCTCACTTTTCCTCTCAGCAGGACACGGGTGGCGCTGTGGGTTAAATCACAGAGCCTAGGACTTGCCAATCAGAAGGTCAGCGGTTCAAATCCCTGCAACAGGGTGAGCTCCCATTGCTCGGTCCCTGCTTCTGCCAACCTAGCAGCTCGAAAGCACATCAAAGTGCAAGTAGATAAATAGGTACCACTCCGGCGGAAAGATAAACGGCGTTTTCGTGCGCTGCTCTGGTTCGCCAGAAGCAGCTTAAGTCATACTGGCCACATGACCCAGAAGCTGTACGCCGGCTCCCTCGGCCAATAAAGCGAGATGAGCGCCGCAACCCCAGAGTCGGTCACGACTGGACCTAATGGTTAGGTCCCTTTACCTTTCCTCCCAGCAATTCAATATTAAGGTAGTCAAAGCAGCACCTTGCAGCCTGTTACTTAGCAAGTTTCACAGCTGCACAGACTTTTGAACCCAGGTTGTTTTTAACCCAAATCAAACGCTAGGCCCTGCACTGGCTCTTCTGTTGAGAAATGGTGGCGATGTTTGCAGATGCGGACAAAACTATTTACAAGGCACACCACTGTTAAAACACTTTTAAAAATTAACTATGCTACACACTTTTAAATGTTTTAGATGTGCTGGTATTTAAAAGCAAACTTAGACAGGCACCGAAGAGGTCGGCGGTTTACGCATGTTGGTGAAGCATTCATAGCCTCTCTGAAGCTGTTCACTCATCATGCCACACAGTCCCCCATTCCTCTGCTGTGTGTGAGCAAGAAGAGAGAATTAATATGGGGGTGGGGAGCTTCCTCACTGCCTGTTTGCTTCAGAAACCGTTGCAGCTGCTGAGAGGGCAAGGAGGAAAGAAAAGGGAAAGCAAATAAAAAGAACCCAATGCAGACTTGGTATCAGATCAACAGCTGCAGCAGAACTCGGTTGCCTTTTTTAGAAGGAAAACTGTGGGAACTCTTGATCTCCCAACGGCATTCCAGCGTCTGCATGTGCTGTTTGAGATCAACATGCAACATACCAAGATTCCAAAGCGCCACCAAACGTCAGAGGCGACACAGCAAAAGTGAAGTTTATGTGCAATTGTAAAACCTACTATTTTTAGACTGCCGAAATATGACCATTGAAAACGAAATTGCTGGTACGTGGAGGAGGGGCATGCAATATACACACGCAAGAGCTGTGGAGGAATAGGCAATGGGACGTCCTAATCCCAGGCACTTATATTTAGAAGTAGCCAGACTAGAGTTCCACCCATCTTGTACAAACGGCTCCAAGACTACTTGAAACATCTGAATCCACAGTGTAGCTCAAAAGCCTGGGCATACAACCATGGATTTCACAAAAGATTTTCGGAGATTATGTTTAGAGTCTAAGGATAGGAGGCACACTTCGCAGTGTAATCCTAACCATGTCTACTCAACTTAATTCAATGGGGCTTACTCCCAGATAAGTGGGGTTAGGATTACAGCCTAATAGTTGGTTATACCGTATTTTTCGCTCTATAAGACGCAATTTTCCCCTCCTAAAAAATAAGGGGAAATGTGTGTGCTTCTTATGGAGTGAATGCAGGCGGGAGGCTCTGCTCAGCGCTCCCTTTAAAGAGTGCATGGTCAATGACGGGCTGCCCTTCTCCCTCCTCGGGGAAAAGCCCCCAAGAGGCTTTTCACATGCTCCATGCGGCTTGTGAAAGAGAGTGCTGAGCAAAGCCTGGGATGCATACAGGCTCTGCTCAGCGCTCCATTTAAAGAATAGTTTTTTCCTTGCATTCCCCCTCTAAAAATTAGGTGCGTCTTATGGTCAGGTGCGTCTTATGGAGCGAAAAATACGGCACAGTGGTTAAGTACTTAATTCGTTCTGGAGGTCTGTTCTTAACCTGAAACTGTTCTTAACCTGAAACACCACTTTAGCTAATGGGGCCTCCTGCTGCCGCCTCGCCGCCAAAGCACAATTTCTGTTCTCATCCTGAAGCAAAGTTCTTAACCTGAAGCACTATTTCTGGGTTAGTGGAGTCTATAACCTGAAGCGTATGTAACCTGAAGCATATGTAACCCGAGGTATCACTGTACTTGGGTCCCATTGAGATCAATTTGAAACGTTAGTTACCGTATTTTTTGCACCATAACACTTTTTTCCTCCTAAAAAGTAAGGGGAAATGTCTGTGCGTGTTATGGAGGGAATGCCTACGGGTGGCATGCCTACGGATTTTCCTCCTCTAAAAACTACGTGCGTGTTATGGTCGGGCGCGTGTTGTAGAGCGAAAAATACGGTAAGTCCCTTTCCTTTTGACGGGAAGCTCTAACTTAGGCTGGATCCAATTCCAAAGCTTTGCAAGAGTTCCCCAACCCCAACCTGGTACTGAACTACAGCTCCCATCAGCCCTAGCTAACATGGCCAATGGGCAGGGGTTAGACTTGTAGACTACAACATAGGGCACCATGTTCTATTTTACAGCACGTCTGAATTTGGTCCGAACTGCTGGTGTAATTCTTGCTTGCTTTGCAATGCGAAAAAAGAGGAAAATACACAGTGCTATTTTTCTGGAAAAAGAGGTGTCGGAACTCACCATGAACGCCTCCCTTGTTCTCTTAGAATGGCAATTGCACCCACCTGAGAGATGCTGGAACTGGGTTCTGGCGAGTTCCAGCTGGGGGGAAAAAAACCCTGCATACACACAAATAAGATAACAATAATTAACTGGTAACTGGAGTGGAACGGAAGTTCCAATTTTATTAAGCTGCTCATGTATTTAAAATTAGAAAGAATCCCTGTGTTGTATTTTAGGGCACTGTGAGCCACACAGTGATACTAATCTCACAGATACAACAACAAATACTCCAGGCCATATCTAAAATCTGTCTCCTACTAAATCCTTTCTTCTTAGTAGCTGTGTTTATTTTAAGGACTATTAAGTTGGGCTGCACCAAAGGTAATATACTTTGGATGTTTGTAGCTAAACTGCAGGAGGATCATATAGAGATCAGGAATCAAGTTAACATTCGTTAAACTTTCAGTGCTTAGCTGCATTCTGCTAATTTAATAATTGCATCCCCACCTTTCAAGTCTGAACAGCAGAAGTAGTGCTAGCAGAGCCTTACAAATTATTAGTAGTCTCAAATGAGCTCTAACACTTGAGAGGAATATATATTTAGAACAGCAATAGTTTTTAAAAAGTACAATCTCAAATTTGATTTTTTAATAAAAAGAAAAATGTTGACATTAGGTAAAGAGGAATTCAATTTTAATGAATGTACCACTACATTATTTCTTGTTTAAATATGCTTATTTAGTTAAGGGTCATCTGTTAGAAACATAAAATTGTACAGTAGGGACCCCAAGGGTGTTGTAAACAAAATCTGCCCTTATTCCCTTATGGGGTACACAAGAGCCCTTATAGAGTCCTTTGTAGGAGAAAATAACAGAGGCCAACCAGAGAATATTGAGAATCAAAGCAGCTAGTAAGCCTGATCTTTATTAAAGCTGTTGCAACAGGGTGCTTCCCCTCACATTCAAGAGAGAGGAGGACCACCCAGAACAAAGGTGTGCCTGCCCTTATATAGACATTTTAAACTGCCCGCCCTGGAGTCCAAGACCACCCCCAGAAACATCATACATACATCACAGAAGGGGTGTAGCCCAAGACCACCCCCCAGATACATCATACCTACATCACAGAAAAGGCGGTCTACAACAGAAATCTGAGTGCGTTGTTTATCTCCTGTCTGGCAAATTACCTGATTGCCTTACCTGATTGCCTTTTCTGGTAGTCTGGCCATTCCTTTGAGATGGTAATCACTTAATTCCTGAGACAATGGGAAGGTTCCCTCCCTCCCTCCCTCCTTGCAGAGAAACATTTGGTCAGTTTGGGAGTCAAAATGGTTTCAGAACTGTCTTCCTGTGCTGCTTCAGAATGTGGTTTATATATTTATGTATGTGTTTGCTTGGTACATTTATGAACAGTTATTATATATACGAGACCTTAAAATTTTTATTACAAAGGTCATCTAGTCCAACCCCTTGCAATGCAGGAATCTCAGCTAAAGAATCCCTGACAGGTGGCCATCCAAACTCTGCTTTAAAAAACCTGCCAATTTAAAGATAAGGGATTTAAAATAAAATTACCTTATCGGTTTAATGTTTCTGATTTCCATATTTCAAACTTCAAATGGTCTTTTCAAAGATACCTAAGAAATAACAAATCCCAGAATCCGCATTTTGCAGATTCATCAGCTTGAGAATATAATGAACTGGGTGCAAAAAGAGACACAAGCAAATAAAAGGTTAAGTATATCCCTGGTGCCCCTTTGGAAGGCTTAAGGTAGGTTGTTGTCTAAATTGCAGCTTATCAGAACTCAGACTTGCATAGTATTATATTAACAGAATCTGAACCACCTTTGCACCCAACAATTGTTCTTTTTCTAGTGAAGACACTTTCAAAAAAACACTCATGTTTTAGTTTAGCATGGGGATATCAAGCCTTTTTGCTTGTCTGCTTTTTTAAAAAGCCCTTCTGAACATCACAACAGCCAGCTTCACCCATTCCTGTTCCACAATGGCTTGAGCACAAAGATTAAGCCACAATTCCCAGTTAATTCAAATCAGGGAATGCTGGCTTAAAGCCAGTTAAGAAACTCCAAAAATAAAGGGAATGAAGGGGTGGAAAAAGTGTGCTTGGCCCCAACCCTCATTCCCGACTCTGCATACCATGGTTTATGAAGGCAGGAATTAGCTCCAAGAAGGCTTAAAGGTAAAGGGTAAAGGGACCCCTGACCGTTAGGTCCAGTCGCAGACGACTCTGGGGTTGCAGTGCTCATCTCACTTTATTGGCTGAGGGAGACGGCGTACAGCTTCCGGGTCATGTGGCCAGCATGACTTAAGCTGCTTCTGGCGAACCAGAGCAGCGCACGGAAACGCCGTTTACCTTCCCCGCCAGAGTGGTACCTATTTATCTACTTGCACTTTGATGTACTTTCAAACTGCTAGGTTGGCAGGAGCAGGGACCAAGCTCACCCTGTCGCGGGGATTCGAACTGCTGACCCTCTGATTGGCAAGCCTTAGGCTCAGTGGTTTAGACCACAGCGCCACCCGCGTCCCTCCAAGAAGGCTTAGAGAACCCCAAATAAATGTGGTGCAATTTGCAAAATGAGGAAATGAAATATGGCTCCTTTGCTTTAAAAAAGGGCAAATAAAATAAGGTATTGAATGTGCACACAGAAACAGTGGGACAACTCCCCTAATAATACAGGAAGAAGCAGAAAAAAGCCCCAAAATGAAGTGACAGAAACAAAAGCAAAGGGCAGTTAAGACTGCTGTCTACACTCATTTCAGTAAAGTATTAGATTGTGTGGGATAAATAAGATCACAGAATGCAGGAAAGACTGGACTACTTTTGTCCAATTTTTTGTAGCAAATCACATCAACTGCAATACTTTTTTCTTTTAGTTATTTCTTTTCACTTAGCATGATACATCTTAAAATAGCATTAAAGTTCAGTTAAAACTGGTACTCCAAATGCTATCTCAAAATATTCCAACTAGCAGCAGCCAAGGTGTCTAAAAATAATGCAAACATATTGGGTCCATTATAATGAATAAAATAGTTTTTATTATTTTATTTTTATTACAAAGGTTATAGAATTGCCATCTACCTTAAAAGGACACCTTTTTTTTTTAGTAATCAACACTTAATTTATAAGATTTTATATGAAGAATGTATCAAATAAATTTCAGTAAATTCAAGGGATTAAGTATGAAAATACTTAAATACATTTTAATATCCTTTTTATTATCATTACACTTTGCCATTGCACTGTTTAAAGTAATATAATAGAACAACATTGCTTTGAAGGGATTCATTAAAACCAAGACAGCATCTGTAGGGGCAAGCAATTTTTTAAAATTCCAATCCAGAATAACTGGCTGAAGGCCATTTGCTGTCTGAATGATGCCAGTGACATGAACTTGATTGTATGATTCCAGCACTTAAAAAGAGCACATTGGTTATACATGGCTTTTCACCTTGGGCTACAATTATGCTACCAAGCTCAACTGGAGTCTGAAATCAGTCATGTGGCATCGTGCACAGTATCTGAACACTGTTTAGAGTCCTTTGTTGCCCAGATCTGATGAAGGTGCAGCAGGCGCTCCGAGGTTCGTGTGCTTACATTCAGGGCGGGGTGAACCTTGCGAATGCCAGACTCCTCCATTAGCGACAGGCCACAGATCCCAAAGTAGGCATGCAGAGCATCTGGGAGGAGACATCAGAGGATGTGCATTATTCTGCAGTAGACAATTGCCATTTTCTCAAGAAAAAAGTATCTCACTACATGCCAATAGTAAACATAGCATCAACACACAATATTCCTTCTTGCTGTCTGAAAACTGTCTGTAGTAATTAAAGCTTATGGGAGACAACAAATTGGGGTGGAGGTGGAGAGAAAGGGACCACGTATGCCAAGCATAGGTGCCAACTTGGCCAAGGTCCCTTGGTGTGCCCCCCAATAAAATGTTTGAGGGAGCCAGGCCCCCCTAAAGTTGATGGGTATTGCCATTCACATGGTGTGCGTGTGCTACGTCATGTGACTGATTATGTGGGGCAGGGCTTACCTCCCCACCCCAATATTTTCTGCAAGTTGGCACCCCTGATGTCAAGTACCAAGGAATTCCAAGCTACACAAGCGCATGTGATTCCACTAAAGTAGCACTGATCCACCCCCTGGAAGCAATACATACTTGCCATTATTAAAAGTTTGCATTATTCAACAGCACTGGTTCCCAATTAGCTATTGACCCCCCGTTTTTCAAAAGCCAACCCATGGACCCCCTACTTTTGAAAAAATGTTATCTCTATGGTATTTTTTGTTATGTGCATGGTGCCATGAACCCCCTGGGTGGGATACATGGACCCCCTGGGGTCCACGGCCCACCAGTTGGGAACCACTGTTCTACAGGGATGCCACTGAAGGTCATGACCTTACTCTGCCTCCTGGGACAAAATACAGTCATGTAGTCATGCACATCACATTATACCTGCTTTTATAGTAAACTTTGTCAGAATCCACACAATATTCCAGAAATGAGAAAAAGCCTGGTGAAGAGTTCAATCTTAATTTTTTAAGAGACAAATTTTATACTATAAATAGCAGAAGACTAGGGCTGGGCAATATATTTATATATCGTAGGGCTGCCATATGTCTGGATTATCCCAGACACTACCGGGATTTCAAAGGCGGAATTGATGTCTGGGGGGGATTTCCAAAGGCAAGTCAATCGAAAAATCGCTTTTTTTTGCATTTTTGTAAACAGCTCAACAATTTTGGGGGCTTCCTTTAAAAAGCTCAACTACTTTTGGGGTACCCTAGTTTTTACTTTTGGAAATATGACAACCCTATATATCATCCAAAACCAATTTGAAGTCCATATCATGATATCAGATTCATAATTTTTGACCTGGCACTATACTGCGAATTATGGTGTGTGTGTTTGTGTGTGTGTGTGTCCTGCAAAAATCACAATGTGGAAAAAAATGTGAAGCCAGCCAATGCCTCTACATAGCTCCATCCTTATTCCAAACGTTGTAATGTATCAGTTTATCGCAATGTTTAGCTGGTGATATATTGTGATGTTGAAAACCAGGTGTAGCCCAGCCCTATAGAACACCTAGAGGGTCCTAAACTACAGGACAGGTGCCTAATAATTTGCTTTAAAGTTCCCAACAACATCCCACATACCAGGTCATACAGTCAAAAGACTAAAGTCATCACATGTCTTCAAAGAGATATATGGCAATTCCAAAAGAAACATAAGGGGTGTGCAGCAGCTCAGTCTGTTTTGGAGCCGCTGTGTTGTTCCAGTTCTATTATTACAGCCTAAACTTGATCTGTTAAATCTGAAGCTCTACACACATACCCTGACTATATTGCAGAATCTTAAAAAATAAAAAAGTGGTCCACAGCACGTCTATAAAAATTCAACCAAAAACCTAGCACAGTGCATGTCAGTTGCTACAACAGGTGGAAAAACAAGTGATTTGCCAAGACCCTCAGCAATTTCAAGCGATCCATGAGGAGAAAGGTTTGGGAACCACTGTCCTACAGTATTGTGCCTTGCTTAACCCACCCAGAAAAGTCTGCATTTTTTCACCATCTGCCTTCATTCCTGGAAGTACCGTCCATGAAAAAGAAGAGAGGGAGATTGTATTATGTTGTTTGATTCTTTGTTAGGAAAAAATCAGAAAATAAGGAAGCCACTCAAATAGTCTAACTTCATCATTAACGCCCTGACCTGAGAGCCAAAATTCAGAGAATGACCACCAGTGTGAAGAAACCTCTCTCTTCCAAATCATTGTGAATTGAAGCTCCAAGGAAATAATTCACTGTGATTAACAACTAGATCTGTCCATCAAAGTGAAAATCCCTTCCTCCACTCCTTCCACAACACATGTAACAAAGGTGGTTGCTGCTTTTTTAATTGTTGTATATTTGGTGAATGGAAAGGATCATTTAAATGGTGGTATCCGATGCACTCATTCCATTAGCACATGAATTTATGCTTGCCCCACCACACACCCACTCCAAAGGACCGAGGGAACCTACAAAACAGAATTAGGGAGTACACAGTGGTGGGAGAAACATGTTGCAAATGTAAAGACTTCCTTAGCGTTACACGGCATTCCACCCAAAACTTTACGAAGTTGAATTTGTATGTGTGCTCAGAACCACACCTGAAGAGCTGATGCCAACAACCAAATAATACTAAAAATGTGCAGCTGGTCAACCAAGTGAGACAGTGTGTTGGATCTGGAGACACACAATCTACTCCTGCAACTGGGCATTCCTGGTTCCTCCACTGCACTGTAGCCCCCGCAGTGTGATGAGGCCTGGGAGGATGGCTTCCAAAAGCAGAAGTTCCTTCCTGCTCATGAAAGACCACCTTTGAATCTGGATAACTTCTAGATGTCAGACATTTTCCTAAGGATGCTGGGTCATATCCCATGTCTGGAAACACTTCCAGAGAAGTATTAATAAGACAGAAAAAGCTATCCTGGTTTTTTTCTTTTCTAAAAATGCTCAAGCATTTTCTTTATATCAAGGCTGTGTGTGTGTGTGTGTGTGTGTGTGTGTGTGTGTGTAAAATTTTCAGCCCAAAGGCCACATCCCATCATGAACAACCTCACAAGGACCACAAGGGCAAAAGCTGGTTGGGGGCAACAGATTTTTATTCTTTGATAATAAAGTACATTCCAGCCACATGAAAATCAAATGTTTCTACCTGTCTCTCTCTCCATTCAGGTAAGCAAGAGACATCACCACAATTCAAGGAAACATTCCAGCCGGTCAAAAACACTCGGGGACATGGGACAGCGAAGGGTGTGGCTTAGGAAGCGGCAGAGCCTGGACAGAGAGGCCTGGAAGGCTGAACTTGTTCTCAAGGCCTGAGGTTCCCTACCCTACCTTACAGAAAGGAACAAGGGTGTCAACCTAGAGGCAAGAGAATAGAAATGGAAGCAGGAGAATTTGGGCTTTGATCTGTATCTTTCTAGACCAAAACCCTCATTTTTTTACTGCTTATGCTGTTTAGACTTTAAGACTTACAAAGTTTCAATACCTGGTTAGTCCTTAATTGTGGTGGTTCCTTCCTTCTCTCCCACAAGTCTCAAGCTGTTAAATGATGATGCTTAGTTAAACCAGCATTCTGAGCACAATTTCCAACTACTTCTATGGATAAAAGCAGTTTTAATGCCCCTCATTCAACTCAGCAAGGCAATTTTAGAAGCTATCAGAACCTTCAGCTGTTTAAGGAATGGCAGAGGCTTGAAACTGCTGAAAATTAGGCCCTCTGATCCAGAAGCCCAACCTCTTCAGCCATTCTCTGTAAGTGCATGGCACATAGTACAGAAGACTCTGGTTCAAAACATGACAGCAGAAAGCCCTAGCTCAAACAGAGAACTTCAGCAAGCTATTCCATTGCTCTAGGTCTAAAAACAAACTAGTTAAATGAGCTTATTGCTAGCTACAAGTGATAGATTCTATCCTACCTTCCTGTAGAATAGCAGACGTCTGGAAAAGATGCTAGCTGGGACTGTCAGAATGTCCTTCTAAAGCAGGAGATACCAACACAGAGGCATTAATACCATACTTCACAGGTTCCACGGCTGAGTTCTAGCATTTGAAAATACATTCCAGAGCTAAGCCCCAGCTCAAAATAAGCCCTAAAAGAAATTTTCTTGCAAGGTTGCCAAAGCTCTGGGCAGACTACCATGAACTGCCTACAGCTGCGTGTGGAAGCAAGGGCATAACCTACTGGCCCCATCCCCATACCAAACAGCACATGCTACAAGTCCCAACTATATAGGGCCCTCCATTTGTAGTCTAGCACACAAAAGCTTCAACTGGTGATGTGCACCCTCCATATTTCAACGGCACACGGAAGATGGGTTGAGAGTGGAGTTCCAAAGTGCTGCTCTACATGCTGCGTTCTGCATCTACACACGAATGCCTGCCTGTCAATTCTATCTCTCTCTCTCCAATGGTAGAAAGATCTAGAGGGCTTTGGGGGATGCAGCCCATGGCTTGCCCAGATCTGGTGTAAATGAAGAGCTCGCAGACAGGAAAGCTGTCATTCCAGGAGAATGGCCTCTAGCAGTGTCTTCTGGCCCCTGGCCATATTTTTAAATTTACAACTGTACACATCATTCCAAATTCAGCCATACTGTAAAAGCCATGTTGTGGTCACAGTTCTAACAATACTGAGAATGATTTAATCTTTTCTCTGCTGCCACCAGTTTGACATTTCAGTGACCCCAAGGTTTTCCTCATTAGCCACAGCAGTTCAGACCCCCATGCATATCTGAGTAGGATTTTTTGCCGCAATTTGCATCATTTTACATTTTCTGAAACTGAACCTCGCTTGCTATTTTACTGGCTTTTCACGCAATTTGGAGACACCTTATGGGGCTCTTCAGTATCAGCTTAGATTTTTATCATCCTGAATAATGTGAAGCCATCTTTAAACTTGGTCATCCAGGAGTAAGTTGTACAGCACCATTCTCCATACAGAGCCTTCTGTGGCTGCTTGACTTACATCCCTTAATTGTAACAAATGTCCATTTACCTCTACCTTGTTCCTGTTTTACAACCCATTACCAACCTGTAACAGGAAGAGTATTAGTATTTATTTACAATACTTACATACCACCCAACAACACAACTTCTCTGGTTAGTTCCTATCAGTGGCGTAGCGTGGGGGGTGCCAGGGGTGCCGGCCGCACCGGGCGCAACATCTGGGGGGGGCGCGATTCCAGAGCGCCCAGCCGCGTCGTGCCCTGGGCCCGCCCCTATTGTCAGAGCGGCCGGCCAGCCTCCGCCTGCTCCTACCTTGCCCACCCGAGGACTGCGGCAGCGCCCGCCCCTGTGGCCACCTACCCCGCCCCGCCTCGCCCATTGGCTCGCCTCCCTCGGCCCCGCCTCTCTCCGATGGCCGCGGGGGGTGTCCTGCTCGGCGCCGGCGCCTTTTTTCAGGAGGTAGGGAGGCTGGACGGGGAGGTGGGGTCGGAAGCGGGCAGAGAAGGAGGGGAGCTCGTAGCCAAAAGGGCTGCGCCGGCCGGCAAAGGGCCGGGGAAAGTTTGGAGAGGAGAAACGCACCGTCATGATTTCCCGGTGGAAGCGGCAGGATTAGGGATGGCGAAGCGTAATTACGCACGAATTTCGCTGGGTGAGAGCTTCGGGGATCGATCGGCGGAAATGGGAATCAATTGGAATATGAGAAAGAGAGAGAGAGAGAGAGAGAGAGGGACCATCATTCATAGGCATAGATTTGTAGGGTTAGGGGGCGCAAATCCATGGGTTAGGGGGCGCAAATTACTTGCCTTGCCCCGGGTGCTGACAACCCACGCTACGCCACTGGTTCCTATGACTGGTAAGTTTACTTAGGAGACTTTGGCAAGGTATTTTCTCAAAGGTTTTTTGGAAGTGCAGGTATACAATATATAGAGGATCAAACTTTGGTACACATTTGTTAACACTTTCAAAGACGAGATAAGCAGTATATATTCCCTCTGTGGAAAGTGATTTCCCCTCATCAATATCTATCTTCAATAATGGTTCCAAAACAGATGTTATGCTAATGGGTTGTGTAACTAAATGGGAACATTGTCACAAGAACAAAAATGGATAGGAAAGAGATTCATTCCCTAGGACAATTACGCAAATGCGGACACCATACTCCTTTTCTTAATGTGCTACTTCAGCGCCACTATACAAACACTAATATCTACTTCCAATTTCCTTCACCTTTTGTTCTCATCTACTTTTTCGCTACGGATGTAGCACACAATATTGTTTTCAACCAATCTACTGCTGGTTATGTAACCAAAACACCAGCTAGCACAATCTGTAAAGCGAAAATCATGGCTTAAGAAGTTCTTATAAATGATTTGCGTTAGTAAGAGCCTGTTAGTGTTCAATGTCACTACTCTCTTATACCATACCAAAAGTATTAATGTTTCATTTTCATGTTATAAGTATTTGGCTATGGTTTCTCTTCCTGCCCCCTTTCCTTCCCCCTCGCCCTCTCATGTAGGTGGGCAAAAAAAGTTCATTTACCTGGATGACTATCTGGCCATTTAGCAAATCCACCAACAAGGCGATCTTGGGTTGATAAAATGTAATTCCTGTTCTTTTCATAGTTTGTATACTGAAATATTTTCAGAAGCTGAAAGAAAGGTTTGTCGTGTTAACACACATTATCAGTTTTAACATGCACCAAAAGTACAAACAGAGAATTGTAAAGTTTGTATACTCTTACTTTTTAAGAAAAAAAATGAATTTCTAGAATTAACCTTTGATATTAAAGGTCAACCTAAATTAACTTATTAATGCAGAAGTTAAATAGTCAGAAGGCAGATTATGAACGACAGTGTCTTCCTTCAACTTTCAAGTTACCTTAAGAGTTGCTCCAACCCAAAATGAGTAGCAGGTATCCACAGGCTTGTTAGGTCGGCCATGATAACCATTCTGTTGCCGCATAATGCACCATCTCCTTATCCTGTCCAGCTGTTTCTCAGAGAATACCTCTTCAAGTTTACCCATTAGGCATAGGGATGCAATACCACAAAAAGTAGAACCACCTGAAAAACCAGAGTTTCCCAAACATAGTTTTCAGTCTTCCATGGAGCTACTGAGGAAGCTCAGTTTACATAAACTACTGTATCTAAAAGACAATTTTACGTGATGCACTGTCATTCACCCTAGCAGAGAGAGGAGGCACTGAGTTAAGCACATGTAGAGCTGGACAAACAATTTTCAAACAAAACGACTGGTAAGCCACTCAACCATGTTACTGTTTTGTTAACCAGTTGTCATCCCACTTATACCACGGTATGCATGTGTGTTACTTTACCTGTAGTTTTAGGCCAGGCGCAGATGTAACACAAGAATGAAGGGATTAGACTATGCTATCATAGGCTCCCACATACGCACATTTCCCTCCAAGTCTGGGCTCACTTAAAAACTTCTGCAAAGAGAAATGCACATGCCAAGAAGCTTCCTTTTTGCGCTTGGTTTCATTGAGAGATACTGACAAAAATTGGGTATCGTGAATCTTGTGTTGAGACCTCCTTGTTGAAGTAATGACCTTATTGCTTATTTATCACTTTCACAAGGAGGACTCTCAGCACAAGATTCATGATATCCAAATTTTGTCAATAACCTGCAATGAAGCCAAGCTCAAAAATAAAGTTTCTCAGTGCATGCAGTTCTTCCTTGCAGAAGTGTTCTATCCCATTACCACTGTAATAAAGTGTTCCTTAAGAAAACAAATACTCTTACCATGAGATTCAAGTCCGGCTCCTTGGGCAAGCCCATTGTCATAAGACTGAAAAGGCAAAAGGCAGGCAAATGTAAGCATTCATGCAGACCTTTGAATGTACACTTCATTTTAGTAAAACTACATGGCCTTGGCCAAAAGTTATTTCTAGTCTCCCACAGCCTAGGAGATGACTTTTCAAAGACACTGGACTAACTTCAAAGTTATAACCAAATGTATACAGCTAGACAGTGCTCAAATTCAATAATAATAATAATAATAATAATAATAATAATAATAATAATAATAGGTGATGGTGGTGTTCTTCCACTCTATACAGGAGCCCAGATAATGCCATTATGAAAAGACAATAAATTCATTGACAAGCAGTTGTGACTGCTGTGGGTCAGGGTTGGGGGAAGAATGCAGGCAGCAAACAATGTCCACCCTTTCCTAAAAACTAATCAGCTGACTCAAAATAATCTGCTACTTGTAGACACCGGATGCCCAGCTAATCAGGTGTGTCATAAACAATGAGAATGAAACATCACACCAAGTATAAAATAATTAGCTTGAAGGTAGGTAGAGGACCTAGTTTACTCCAGCACCAAACTCGTGATACTTAAAAAAACACAGAACACTGACCTAAGGTTTATCTGGATGCTGAGACTGACTGTTGTCATCTTGCCTGTAAGATAACTGGGAACTTTGCCCTTTTAAAGGAGGAACTGCAATCCTCCGCCCTTCCAATAATTATTGCACTCATATGTTTGACTGACACAAGACAGGAAATGTGAAAAGCCAAACAAACAGCAGCCTTTGCTGTTTGCACAGAATATATATTTTTAGCTTAATTACAGATTCCTAATTTTATTACTGAATGTGTAGAGAAGTTTACTCTATGCTCAAACTATAGCTATGCAAAACTAAAGCACAGCCCTTTAGGACGCTGGGCAATTCTAGAGCAGACTAGAAAGTTGTTTTCAAAACAGTTCCTGGTCATTGGATTTTTCTGTAATATTTCTTGCTGCACATTACCTTTGGTACCGAAGTATTCACTGAGCCAACTTTGACAGTGCTAAAGCTTGTGTATCCCAATACTAAACAAACCAGTAAATCCAAGGAAAAAAACAGAATACATGAGGGTCAAGGGGCCCTTAGAATGGCATGGGCTGTGGTACAGAAATACAAAAAGAATCTAAGTCTATGAAAATACTGACTTGAAATAATATTTGACTTGCCAAAGGTGTTGCTACCTAACCAAATTATATTCAGCAGCATTCAAATTTGCACTGCAATGATAAAAACATATAAGCTTGAACGAGCCTTATTTTCTTGCAAATGACAACATAGGAGATGTTGAAACAAAAACTACATCTTTGAATAATAGCACCCTTCTAACAATGGCATCTGTTTTGCCTGTGATAAAGGGGACATTATCAGTACAAGCTAGAACTGTACATAAACCAACAGTTCACTACAATGAAATACATGGGCACCTCAGAAACGTAGATACGGTGTTGAAAAGAAATACAGGTGAAACCTGGAAAATTAGAATATCATGGAAAAGTTCATTTATTTCAGTAATTCAACTTAAAAGGTGAAACTAATATATGAGATAGACTCATGACATGCAAAGCAAGATATGTCAAGCCTTTATTTGTTATAACTGTGATGATCATGGCGTACAGCTGATGAAAACCCCAAATTAACAATCTCAGAAAATTAGAATATTAAATGAAATCAGCAAAACAAGGACTGCAAATAGAGCAATATTGGACCTCTGAGAAGTAGAAGCATGCATATGTACTCAGTACTTGGTTTGGCCCCTTTTGCATCAATTACTGCCTCAGATGCGATCAGCCTGTGGCACTGCTGAGGTGTTATGGAAGACCAGGATGCTTCAATAGCAGCCTTTAGCTCTTCTGCATTGCTTGGTTTCATGTCTCTCATCTGTCTCTTGGCAATGCCCCATAGATTCTCTATGGGGTTCAGGTCAGGCGAGTTTGCTGGCCAATCAAGCACAGTAATCCCATGGGCACTGAACTAGGTTTTGGGACTTTTGGCAGTGTGGCAGGTGCCAAAGTCCTGCTGGAAAATGAAGTCAGCATCCCCATGAAGCTCGTCTGCAGAAGGAAGCATGAAGTGCTCCAGAATCTCCTGGTAGACAGCTGTGTTGACCCTGGACTTAATGAAGCACAGTGGACCAACACCAGCTGACGACATGGCTCCCCAAATCTCTTTTCTGATGAGAGCAGTTTTTGCATCTTATTTGGAAACCAAGGACCCAGAGTATGGAGTAAGAATGGGGAGGCACACAATGCCAGGTGCTTGAAGTCCAGTGTGAAGTTTCCACAGTCTGTGTTGATTTGAGGAGCCTATCTCATATATTCACCTTTTATATATGAGTTTCACCTTTTAAGCTGAATTACTGAAATAAATGAACTTTTCCACGATATTCTAATTTTCCGAGTTTCACCTGTATTTCCATTTTCCATATTACCCTTTCTGAGAAAAATTCAGGTTGCAAGGTAAGTTGCTATTTTGAATATTAGTGCTGCAAAAATATTCTAGACCAGTTGGGTACTCAAGAGTACGCAGTACCAGCAACTCTTTTGTTGTTGTGAAAAAGTGCAACACACATACTGTTACAACTTCATGGTGAGTACCAGCACCTATTTTTCTAGAAGAAGAAAAAGCACTGTTCTAGATTAATCTAGCTTAAGAATAATTGTGCTTGTTAATTCCTAAATATAATACTTTTGCTTCTAGGAGACTCATGTCTGCTATGAAGAAACTCCACTAATGTATTCTGGTGCTGGGAATTTTGAGAGATCTCAAGCACAAAGATAACAAATACCATATTTTTCTATGTATATGACACCTATTTTTTTAAACGCAAACTTAAGAAATCAATATTTTAAATTAGGGTTGCCAAAACCACGAATGACACTGTAACTTACAAGCAGATGGAAAGGTAAAGGTAAAGGACCCCTGGACGGTTAAGTCCAGTCAAAGGTGACTATGGGGTTGCGGCGCTCATCATGCTTTCAGGCTGTGAGAGCTGGCGTTTCTCCACAGACAGATTTCTGCGCCACGTAGCCAGCATGACTAAACTGCTACTGGCGCAACAGAACACCGTGACAGAAACCAGAGCGCATGGAAACACCATTTACTTTCCCACCACAGCAGTACCTACTTATCTACTTGCACTGGTGTGCTTTCAAACTGCTAGGTTGACAGGAGCTGGGACAGAGCTGGGACAGGAGTGTGGGACACCCTGTCGTGGGAATCCGAACTGCCGATATTCCGACTGGCAAGCCCAAGATGCCCAGTGGTTTAGACTACCATCCATGTATAAGATGGCCCCCAATTTTTTACTAAAAAATAATAATAGCAAAAAACATTGTCTTATACACGGGAAAATGTGGTATATTCACACTGCTCTTAACTGACCACAAAGCAAAAGTCATCACTGTCTTCAGAGAATGCTAGTATAACAGAAATCTAAAAAGGGGCAGACTTTGATAATCGGAGCATTCACCTCTATCCTCCAACCTATTAAGCTGGAAAAGAAATGGAACACTACAGGGTAGGGTAGGACAAAGTGTTTGCATGCAAAGTAGGGATGAGGCATTTTCTGGAGTGCTTAACCTTTCTTAATTACTTTTATAAAACTCTCCAAATGACCCCCCCCCATTTCCTAGGAACTACATGTGGGAGCCCCATGCCCTTTTCTTGGTGGTGAACAGAAGGAGTGAATTTTTATCCCAGGTGAGAAACAGGGATGGAGTAAGTCTGATATTGCTGTGCAGTAAATGTCTCCCAGTTTGATGTTTCTTGGCATCAACTGGTAGAATACAGCAGCAGCAGCAACAACAACTGGGGACTGCAGAGAGCAGGTTGCAGAGGAAAAGCAGCAGGCTCTCTGCAAAAGCCTCACTGCCTTTGCTTTATATGTCACAAGCAAAGGTAGGGCCCCAAATTCCTACGTTTGCTGCCAAATGCCTAGTTCTGCTTGTACACAAAAAAATTCTGCTATGCTCTATGAAGATTCACATAGCCACTGGCGGTGGAACAGGGGGAGGGGGGAGTGCACTGCCCCTGGGAAGGGGGGGCCCATCACGGCCATCCCCCAGACACGAGCCGCACACACCCCACCACGCTGGGCGGCGTGCCACGCCCCTGCCGCTCTCCATCCCCGGTGCTGGAGCATGCAGCTTCGCCACTGCACATAACACATTTGTAATCACCCTCCCCTTTATATGTCTCTCTCAGAAATATAGCATTCACTGTTTTCCTTATTCTACCAATAGTATTTTTGACCTTTCAAGCAGCTCAGGATGCATTCTTCAAGTTTCAGCTTTTAAAAGTCAACTTTACCACAATCGCCTCCCAGGACACAGCTTACCTAATGGCAATCTACACATTCATTCCTGTACAGCAGTTGAGAGCTGACTGCTTACGGCTTTGGCAGAATTTGAACTAAAGAGGGAAAACATAAAAGGACTATCTGTTTGACGTGCTTTTCAAGAGCAGTATTTTGGAGCACACTTGAGCATTCAAGTGTATAATCAAGTGTACTTGAAGTCTAGTGTCTCACTACAAGTGTTAACTATGCAAGAGCTACTGGCTTTCTGCACATCAGATCAAGACTAAAAATACAGCATGCCAGATTCTTGGCATTGTGCAGGATTGATGGTGCAGTGCGGGATTCTCTTTTTATGAAATAACTGGTGGCAAAACTGCAGCCTACTGGTTACTGTGCATCTCTAGGAGAAGCCCGTAGAGACAGTGCCTAGGAAGTGGCAGTCTGGCATGCTAATGATGGTCTGCTGGTGTAGATTCCAAACCTGAAGTGCAAGTTTAACTCATTTATAGTCTCAGCTAAAAGAGAACAGGAAACTCAGGGCCTGGGTTGTTAATCTGTAACCCATGTACTCTGACAGATAATAGGCAATAGCTCATGCTGTTCACAACACAATCATGTATTTCTATACTTACAAAAGGCAACATTTAAATTATTTGAACTTAAACTAGATTTATACCTTAAGTAAAGCTGTGCCCAACTAGCCACAGCAATTATATTTTCACCATGCTACAGGGCAGGATTCCAGCGTTGCAATCACACTAGTATGGAAAACGTTAACGTAAAATATGAACTGGTAGCTTTTCAGTTTTTGAAAGGTCTATATGCCAATAACATCATAAAGGTAAAGGATAAAGAGACCCCTGACCATTAGGTCCAGTCGTGGCCGACTCTGGGGTTGCAGCGCTCACCTTGCTTTATTGGCCGAGGGAGCTGGCGTACAGCTTCCGGGTCATGTGGCCAGCATGACTAAGCTGCTTCTAGCGAACCAGAGCAGCGCACGGAAAGGGCGTTTACCTTCCCGCCGGAGCGGTACCTATTTATCTACTTGCACTTTGACGTGCTTTTGAACTGCTAGGTTGGCAGGAGCAGGGACTGAACAATGGGAGCTCACCCTGTCGCGGAGATTCGAACCGCCGACCTTCCGATCGGCAAGTCCTAGGCTCTGTGGTTTAACCCACAGCACCACCCGTGTCCCAATAACATCATAAAAAGCAGCAATATAAGAATTTTGAATGTTGAAATCCTATGGCTATGTACCATATTTCTAAGTAAACGTACACAAGATTGTAATGTTGGAGCCTTACAGTGCAACCGTATGCAAGCATATTTAGGAATAAGTCCCACTAAGTTCAGACTTACTCACAGCTAAGTTCACAAAGGATTGCAGTCTGAATTGCCCAGAAGGGCTAATACTATCCATGAATGAATGCACAGAATACTTAGTATTTCTTGTACACAATCAGAATAGGCAACAATTTATATCAAAGTGGAGGCTATTTAGCAGCCATGAAATCCATCATTATTTCTAGTAAGAAGAAAAACTAAGTAGCGTATATCACTGTAGCATCATAAAAATTCATGTTTTAGAAGTCCTTTGTGTCCTAAATCATTAAGCATTAATCCTAATGTTGTCTCTCTCACGCTGCTCATTACAAAGGCAAATCTATGCATTAATGCTATAATATTCTGCATTAAATATGTTTGGATGCAGGAAAACTGGCAAAGAAGCTGCTTTATTGCTTTAGTTCCTCATTCAACACAGTAATACAAAATGTATGCATATGAAATGTTAAGAAAAGATTCTCTGAATAGAGGAAGTTGAAAAAATTTGATTTGCAAAACTCACCATGCTCCTCCTGATATAGTCAATGGCTTTCTTCGTATCCATCCCTGACCAGTTGTTAAGCATGTAGCATATACAAGCAGCACAGTACACAAATCTCATGTCATTTTCACTTCCTTCCAGGACTGCACAAAAACTATAACATATAGAAGTTATGCAACAGTTACTGCTCTGTTCAACTGAATCTCAATCTGGGTTTGTTTGGGGGTTTTTAGAACAAAACATAATTTACTTCAAACTGTCAGTTTCTATGGGAAAATGATCTAATTACCTGCTGAAAGCAGAACCCTGTCAGGTGATTACAAGACCTCTTTCAGTCATTTACTACAAAGCCAGCACACACACACTAGCTAGTGAAAGTACCATTTTGACCAGCCAGCATACCCACCACTCACCTGAGTAGCAGGGACTAAACTGAATTATTCTGTGCCGTGCCCTATTAGCAAGGCCTTCTGCTTCCTAGAGCAAGGGTTATAAAACTTTCTTCCCCCAAGGTTGTTGAAAATTATGGAGGTCCGCCAGTCACAAAATGGTGACAGATAGAGGCAGGGTTTGGCATAATCAGCAGGAATTCTGCATTTGTAATTCCAGCTTTTCATGAAAGCTCATGATTTCTACACCCCCTCCCCACATATATTAAGACAACCAGGTGGCATCTGCTTTCTAGAACTTATGGAAACTAGCATATTGCTGAGCTACTAAATGGAGAAGAATTAAAACAAGCAAGATCAAATTATGGTTGTTGCTGCTTTGGTTGCAGCCATACCCAAGATTCAGGAGTCACTTTTTCCATCTATATAAAGTCTGCAGTCTATGAAAGGAGCCAGTCTCAGCAATGGAGGGAGGAATGCTCAGTTTGAAAGGCAAGCCAAAGAGATCAAAGTCATGTCTGTGGGTACACTGGAACAAGGAAAAGGGCTCTAGACCAGACTGGAACAGCAGTAAAAGCATTTGAGCGTCCATGAGGGTCTATTAAGAGGTTCTGGAGATCAGCAGGAATTACCATATATATATTTTCCAGCACATTTTTTATGCTGAAAAAGCCCCCCTCAGCTTATACTCAAGTGAGGGTCCTTTCAGGCTGCTCCTTCCTCCTCCTCTGCCTTTGCCATTCTGTGGTAAAATTAGGTGCCTCGGCTTATATTCGGGTCGGCTTATACTCGAGTATATACAGTACACCTTTAATGAGTTGCTGTGATAGGAGAACCGAGGACATTCAGCAAACTATATAGCACAGTACTCTTCCCTACCTAAATCTGCAAAAGTCTCTTGACCTCCTGACTTCTCTAAATGCTGTTTTTGGTAGCCTAGAGCCCTTTGACCAGTTGCCGGCAATATAGGGAACAGACAACAAGTTACTGGCGTTTAAAGACTAGGCTCTGAAACCCCCAGTGAAAGAACACCATTAAATGCAAGAATGCAGGCTTCCTATCTGTGCTATGTGAAATGAAGAAGGGGACATCTCTGCTTGCTAGAATACCCTAGTCTGAGTTTGCTTTCCCTGGCAAGAAGAGATCTCAAAGTATGTAAGCTTCCTCTTGCTTACTGTGCTCAAGCCCTCACTTTCCTCACGCTGGATTCAGTCTCGCCAGTTCCTCCTTTACTGTACTGTGCATTATGTATTTGGATCCAGTTTTTCCTTTCTAAAAATATTTAACACCTGGCAACACAGAATTCACTGTACCTCCCGTCATCCAGCTGGAGAGCTCTTAGTCCTGCCAAGCAGGCTTCTTTATTTACTCGGCTCAAGTCATCGCCAAGAATAACCAAGCAGGAAAGGCCAGTGTAAGTCATTGCTATGTGCCCGCTATCATAGGGATGAGCAATCCCGGGACCCTGAAACACAAGAAAATGCAATTAGAATTATTATTAGAGTTTATAGTTCTCAACGGATAACAAAACAAGCATTTGTTTTAGCAGAAAACAGAGATTGTTTTCCTGAAGTGTCTTTGGGCAGGAGCATTGTTCTAGGAACATTTTGCGACAGGGAACTTTCATTAGCACAAACAGTTTCTGAGCTCTGGGCGCAGTACTGAGCCTAAAATTTCAGATTTAAACTGCAGAGTGGAAGGAAA
The DNA here is from genome assembly GCF_027172205.1 of Podarcis raffonei. Lineage (NCBI taxonomy): Eukaryota > Metazoa > Chordata > Lepidosauria > Squamata > Lacertidae > Podarcis > Podarcis raffonei. The sequence continues at coordinate 43,938,569 of NC_070612.1, forward strand.
GGAGGACCTTTTTCTGCCTCCCCACTTCTAGCTACTCTCTGAAGACCGGAGAAGAGACCCTCTTAAGAATATTAGAGGGGAGGGGAGGGGAAGGACTAGACCATGTGAAAAATCATTTCCAGCTTTGTATTCCTGTTATTAAAAAAGGGGCTCCTGGACATTCTGTTGTTGCGCCCACAACCTAGGTTTAAGGTGCCATTTAACTCCTCGCTTTCATATCTCAGTTTCTAACACTGGGCAGGAGAAACATGCAGGAGAATTGCCTGAATGGCTATATATAAATGCCCACCTCTGCATGACCCACACATAGCAGCAGCTATGCAAATAGCAGGAAGTGTGACAGTTATTTTAAGACCAGGGTACATTTCCAGCACCAGAAGAATTTTGCACAGATTTCTACGAACTGATGGCGGCTTCCAGTGTGCCAGTTTAGTCCTGTATGGCAGATCTCAACTACTGTACTAGGATAGATGACCAAACTAGACTTTCCTTTGCAAATATTCCTGAAACGTTCAGTCTAGAAAGCCAAACAGCTTGAGAAATAAATAAAATATTTTAACAAGCTGGTCCTGCAGAAAGGACTTCACAATACCTTTCAGTATTTTCTGGGATTTACATTAGAGATTCCAGGTTACAAAATTCTGGCACCATGTAAAGGGATACAATGAGTTATCACCACACATCTAATATCACTTTCAATAAATTTAGAAATATGATCACACCATATAAATAGTGACAACCTAAAAAATAATCACACTGTTTATGAGAATTTCAGGGTTACCACGTCTCCTCTTTTTCCAGGACATGTCCTTTTTTTCAGGAGGTAAATTTTGAGACAAATTGCATTTATTTGCTTTGAATGGCCATCATTGTATCCTCTTTTTTGCTCTTCAAAATATGGCAACCCTATTTTAAAAAGAGGCCACTCAAGCCCAGGTGGCTTACATTCTAGGGATGTGCATTCTCCCTCTTTTCCATGAAAACTTATGGAAATATGGATATGATGTAAGTCTGATGTGTTATGCAGTATTTAGAAAGTCTTGTCATTTTTAAAGAAGGACTTCATACCTCTCACAACTGTAAAGAAAAGCCCACACGTGTTGGTTTGCCTGCCCATCATGCTAAGTCTATCTTAAGGGCATCTATTTTTGTGTCTTCCTCACAAGAACCACACTGATGCTGTCCTGATAACAGCAAGACAGAAATGTTAGGAATGGAATTTCTGTCCATGCAGCCAGCCTGCTAGCACACTGACACTGCAGACTTATTTGACTCCTCTGAACTTGCATTCCATGTATTTGATTTGTGTTCCCTTTCTAACACACTTTCAATCCTACAGGCTGTTCATACTTCAAGGACCCCACTTCTCGCGCCTGCCACAAACTACATGAGACAACCATGTTATAAAGGTGAAGGTTTCCTATGAAGAATATCCTCATTTAGAATACGACATTCAAATGTGTGTTCAGGCAATGCTGCAGTAATCTGAGGATTTGCTGCATTTCCCCGTGTATAACACCCCCCCATGTATAAGACATCCCCTCTTTTTTGGGACTCAAAATTGAGAAAATGGGGGGAGATTGCCCACAGTTATTAAGCTTTGGGGGGGGTTGCACAGTCTTGGAGGGGGGAGTTTTGCCAGAAATCGCTCACCCGCAACAGCCAATCACACGCACATCGACAAAGCCACTAATTGTCTCCACACTCACCAAAAGCAAGCACCAAAACAGCCAACAGCTGACACCCCCCAATTTTTAGCACCATTTTTTAATAAAATAACCTCATCTTATACATGGAAAACTATGGTAAGTCATGCATTAACACCTTTTTTATGTACGTGTCCAGGCTGTGGAATGACGGAAAGAGAGTGAGCAAGATTCGCATCTGATAAAGACCCGAAGGAGTTGCAAATGGCCATGATTTGTGCAAAGTTAAAAGCAAGATAAACCTGAATAAAATCTGAACTACTTTTAAAATCACTGATTTTTACGTGTTCTGTGGGCACATCTTGAAAGACCTGTGGTTCCAAAATAAAGAACTGAACCGAACACATACTCCAGCAAGCACTGCTGCTGAGCAGATCCTGTTCGTTTTAACAGACCTCAAGTAGGATATGAGCAGAGGTTGCACAGCTTCACTGCTCAGTCGATTCTATGAAAAGTGAACAGAGTACCCTAGGTTCACATCAACTTGAAATTCTTGGGTCACAAAGGTTCACAGAACAACCAAACCATTACATTATCAAGTCGCAGGCTTCCACACATCCTACCTGCCCACATACATTCAATGTAGTTACTTTAGTAACTTACGGTGCAATCCTAACTTTACTTATCTGGGAGCAAGCCTCATTCAATTCAAGATGACTTGCTTCTGAGTAGACAATTTCCCAATTTCTATTCTTATTGGTTTTAAAAGCTTAAAGCACATTAAAAAGCTGTGCATCCATTTCTAGCTTTCATTAAAATATAGCTTTGTTAATAAGAGCACCGTTCTGCCTCGCGGAAATGTTTTCCATTTACGAGTAGAATTTACAAAAATAGAGTGCTATTTTTACTCTAAAAAATGCTCACCTCAGAGCCTTATTTCATGATCATGTAAATATTTGTTAAAAGGCTGCAAAGGAAAGCACTGTAATTTTTTTCATGTAGTATTCACTAACCTTGGACGGATTGAATGGCATTCCCAGATACGAAGAACCACGGAATCCACAGCGATGCATGTTTGACCCTTTGTAGGAAACAAAACAACCCTAGTTTAACTTTGTGCATTCATTTTCAAATTACTAGCTATTTGTTTTAAACAATTCTACTGAAATTGAAAGTCTTTCTCTGGCTCATGATTAATGCCAAATCATATTCCCTAGCTCAGACTGCTATCCTACAAACATAACTTGGAGTAACTCCTATTGAACTCTGTGAACCCACTTACTTTTGAGTAAAGGGGCTGGCAATGCAGTTCTGCCACATGCAGCTCTGCATTTGCAACCATTTTTCACAGAAGGCCAATGGGAGTGGTTAGATTTTCCACCCTGCTACATACTCATCATTTTCTCAGTTCTACAAACACTCCACCCTACGTAGTTGATGTAGAAATGGTCAGCCAGCCATTTTCAGTCTATCCCCTCCTCAGACTGACCTTCCAGGAAAATATAGCTCCTGTTCTGGGATCTAGCCTAACACGTTTGCAGAGATAAGAGCTGTAATAAGCAGCAGCTAAATAAAAACAAACCGTGTTTTACAAATTGTTAGGAGTCATTCTGCAAAGAAACAGAAAAGATGATTGTAACTTTAAGAACTGTTTCTGTGAGTTCTGGGTGTGAGTACTGGGCTGATAAGATACAACTGGTGATGAGTACAAAAGGAGAAGTTATTTTACACCTGTCTCATGGTTCTGTCGTCCGCTGCCAGGAAGATACAGCTCCAACACAAATGTCATACAACTATATAAACTTTGAGCCAAAGTAAGGCATATAGAACCATACAAGAACAAATTTATTACAGCAATTATATTAAAGAGTTCATGTACCAATTGGTTGTCTTTTATGTATATTCTCTGTCTAAAAACTGAAAGAAAAACTCTATTATTCATGCAACAGTACCAGTCAGATCCCCCAAGAGGGTTCTCCAAGGATCACAAGCATACAAAGCATTCATCCTGCACAAAGAAGTCTTGTTTAAAGAGGGTTTTTTTCCCATCTGAGATATACTAAATAATGAAGGTCCTCCTACATATTATTAATTTTTAATGTCACTCCAGTATTTATGGTGGGTTGTATCCAATGCATCCTTCCATTCACGGAAGACTCTTTGATTTAGGGGAGGCTAACAAAAGTGGGAAGGGGGCAAAGCAGTGCCTGCAGACAGTCAGCTTGTGTATCCATAGCAGTGACCAGAGGAGGAATGAGCTCTGGGAAGAGCACAGAGAGAAGAAAACACCCTGGTGCATCTGCAGCAGCACAACTGGATGCCTTCATCTGCCCCAACTGCAACAAAACATCTCTCTCCCATATTGGCCCCAAAGCCACAGTAAATGTATAATGGCATAAGTTAAACCCATGAATTGTCCTCCACAAAGGCAAATATTTATAGAGAATCTACAGATGATTTTTCTCTTCTTTTTAACCTGACATACCAAAATACCATGAAATACAGCAAAGCTAAACCTATATGTGAAAAGAATGCAGCTGTGAATTGATAACCCGGGACTGTAAGTGACTCAATTTTATTTTGAGTACTGAAATTAATGGGCCCAACTTAGTCATTACAGTGGATCTCCTCTGAGTAAAACTTGGTCGATTGCCACCCTTGGTTTTGCTCTTGTATTTCAATTCAGAAAATACACTAAAGTAGTGTACAGAAGAAGCTTCAGAACATGGTTCTAGCTATTAACAGGCAGGTTTTCATTTCAGTGCCTGTCTTCATTGTGTTTTGCAGAAAGCTGCTGTGAAAGAAGAGCCAAATCTATTTTCAGCTCAAAGAGCTTTTCTTGAATCTTGCACTAACATCTCATTACCCATCCCAAGAGAATACTGATCATAGTCAAGAGTTTGTTTTGGTTTTTTAAATACCTTCATTAGCTTTGTTACTTTTAAGTTTCCTTTTGCAAGATGACCTTAAAGGTCCCATAAGCCTTCAATTCTTAAGTCAAGCATGGAGAACGCCACACAGAATTGGAGATTAACAGACAAACCATGATCACTATTCATTGAGTAGGAGTTAATCCAACAGTTTCAAAACAACAAGAGCAGCTGTTCTGAATCAATTATTATAGATGGGTCTTATGGTAATTAGTCAAGAAGACTGTCTAAGGCTAATATTGAAGCTCCAAAATTTAAAAACAGGTTTTGGGAGATGTTAAGAAAATAAGAAGTATTTTAGCTTCAGTGGGGATGTTTCATGTGAGTGCATATCTATTAATATGTCAATACTATTGATATGTGCCACATAAAACTACATCTTCGAAAATCATGTTACTGAATTTTTAAGTATGGGGGGAGGACAGTTTCATAATCATTTAATATTTTTAATCAGCTACTGTTAAATGTTAAGAGAAGTCAGAGGCATCACAACTGGCTGTATCCTTTACTTACTATGGCAAAAAATCAACAAGCTGTTGTCAGCAAGTAAGAGTCTCTTGCAGCATCTTAAAGTCTAGGAAACCTATTAAAGTATAAACTTCTGCAGTAATAAATTTGATAGTCTTAAAGGTGTCACAAAACTAACTGTAGCTTGCCCCTTGGTTTTACTGCAACAGACTAGCTAGCACAGCAACCCCTCTGGAAGATGTCACAGGAAGGATTTAGTACTTCAATTATGGAATGGCACCATCTAGTGGTTGTTCTGCATTTAAATGGTACTACTCCTGAAAACAATTGAAGCTTTAACAACAAAAAAGATGTAATACACTCCAATGAGTTATACTAATCATTACTCTAAGGAAACAAAACCAGAGCCTTGTGGCGCCTTAAAGAGAAAAAATATGTTTGTTAAGCTGTTGCAAGCCTCATTTTTGTGTGTGCTATTAACAGACGCACAATCCCTCTGGAATTATTCAGCTGAAATCAGGGGTAAAGGGAGGAAGTCTTATTTTGTAGAGAATATATCCCCACCACCACACAACTAACAAACATGAATGCAGTAAGTTCAAAAACAAAACAAGATTATGATGGACCTCATAACTCTTAAGCTTTTGTGGTATAATACTGCTCCATTTGCAACACGTGTCAATATTGATCCCATTTTAGCCATAAATCTGATCGGTGAAACTGCCAATAATCTGAAGAGAGTCTTTTTAGACTTCTGCTTTTTTCAGTATTGGCTCATAAAAAGTACAAAGAAGTCAGAACTATATCAAAACTAATTTGAAACACTTGTGGAACAGTCTTCTTCCACCATACTCTCCAAAACCCAAGTCACAACTTCAAATGAAAGCAGTACAAGACTTTTAAATATTTCACTTGGCTTAAGAACGTTAAGAGCAGCATTCCTGGATCAGACCAAAGACTCATTCAGTCCAACATTCTGTTCCCACAGTGGCCAAACAGATGCCTAAGGGAAACCCGCAAGCAGGACAAGAGCACAATAGCCTCCTTCAACTCGTGATCCCCAGAAACTTGCCTTCAGAGATATGCTGAAAACAGTAAACTGCCATCATGATTAGTAACTAGATAGCCTTATCTTGCATGTGTTGGCTTTTGGTGATCAGGGAGAGAGTGGCACGAGGATCCTGATTTTATATATATATTTCTTTTTTAAATGTTTCTAATATCTTACCACACACCAGCAGCCTTAGTGATTTCAAGATGTGGAACTAAGGAGGAAGGGGTATATACTACCAGTACTGCTCTCTTTTTCAGAAAGCCTGCCTCCTAGATGGAGCAGAAAGCACAAGAGTACAAGGCCACTGACTTCCAACAAGTAGGGCAACAGTGCATTACTGTATTGACATCTGACTCAGTTCTATCAATTAGTTTGAGTTTCCCTGTTATTCTTCCATTGTTCTCTTATAGTAGTGGTGGGTTTGGCTTAACCTTCATTAATGTAATAATAGTTCTGGCAAGTTATATTAGTTGCATATTTCTTGTACAGCTAAGCTAATAAGTCTTACAAGGAAATTCAGTACAATTAAGAAGGAACAAAACCATTGACCCATCTAAGCAGCTTTATAAAAAACTATTATGAACATACTTTGTCATGATTAGACAAAATACCTTCTGAATATTTCTAATTTAACAATATATTAAGAATTTCAACATATCCTTCTAGAACCCATCAAAGCAACATTTTTTTTAAAAAAAGCAGAGGGTCCCCTACTTGAAAGTTTAACATACTTTGCTTAATACAACTGCATCTATAACTCTCTATAGCTCTTTGACAGGCTTCACTGCACAGTTCTGTGACCTGGCTAAGAGCATCTACATTTTAGTACTGCTAAGCACTTTCAATTGTTACAAGTAAGATGCTCACTGCTCAGCATCTCTATGAACAAGGGTTTGCTCTCTATTATCAAAAGCTAAAAGCAGCACAAATGAGTGTAATGAAATGTCAGTAAGAGAAAAGCTAAAAACTCACTCACTGTCTTCTGTGGGAAGGACCTGCAGGGAATAAATCCATTCTATTATATCTTCTTTGTTCACCACATCTAAGGAATCCAACATATCCAGACCGGAGAGTGCAAAAAAAGCAATTGTCAACCTGCGAGGGAAGAAAAGCAGGATATTACTACCCGCCATCAATATAAAATGGTTTGTAAGCATGAGAAGTCATACTTCTAAGCCACAAAGAAGTACCTGTGTTATGTGTCAGCTCCAGCACGAACTGAAAACAGACATGAGTGCTGCAACCTGACAATATGCTGCAGGGAGCTGGCTTACATGTAACTCTGCAGGCAGAAAGCCACGTTGCTGTCAAGCTTCACTAACCAACTCCACCTGGAGTGAAGGAGTGAAAAACCGATACCAACCAGTCTCTCCGACTGATGAAGCAGACCACACATAAATGTAGAATAACAACATGTTCAAGAAGCTGTAAAATGACTGGCTCATTAGCATCAAAATCAGGAAAGAAAAATGTCTTCAGCACCAAGAGCCATGGAAGAAAAATGCAATCTGACAGGTAACAAACACAAATCAGACACATTTTGGTGCTAGAAATTACGCAGATAAAAAGGTGGTGCAGGTGTCCCTACAATGTGGCTCCATACAGTTGCGTGTGAACAATGCAAACCGTAGATCATCTTAACTGTGAGCCCTGCAAGGCCTGCCTTGCGGGCCTATTCCCACCTGGCCTGGGACGGTAATGCAATGACTGATTCCAGCTACTATTGAAAGCGATGCAAACCATCTTGTTTTGAGTCCAGAAAAACATGATGATCATGATGCCTAAAACTATCAGGATGCAGTGCTGTTGAAGGACTTGGGTTGGGATGAAGATTTAATTTTGGAGCCCTGTTATTATGGTTGTTACTAGGATAATATTTTTGCATTTTATTGTTAGACCTTATTCTGAATCGTAAGGAGACTGATTTTGCTGCATACAATCAACTTGCAACTTGAATGATCACAGCTTTATGTTTGGCTGGCCAGCTGCAACTGCACAAATTAAACACACACAAGGTGGAGAGGTTAGATGCAGAAAGAGCTATTAAGCTCTCATACTTGGTTACCAGGTTCTGGGAAGCTCCAGCAAGAGAGCCTGCTAAGCAAGGAGGAGAGCTTAAAAGCAATTTCTGCAGCAAGAAAACTTGGCATGGAAAGAGTTTTAAAGCTCGCAGAAAGCACCTCCAGAGCCTTTGGAAAGGTAGAGGTGGACACAGGGACAGTTCTGGGGTTGTTCTTACTATATGTGATTTTGGCTTTACACACAATCCCTAAAACCACAGCACAAGTTGCGAGTCAACTGTATTTCTTAATGAGTTGTAAATTCAACATTTAGACCACTTAGAACAAGGGTGGGAACCTTTTGAACCCAAGGGCCACTATCCAGGGGACACATAAAAGTGACAGGCAGGTCCAGAGGCAAAAGTGGACAAAGAAAGGACGTAGCTTATGTTTGTACAGTAGGTTACATTCCAGCAACACAAATGTCAGAGGCGTTTATGCACACACTCATGAAACATTGGTGGGTAGGAGTATGGCATAGAGTGTGCCAAGAGCCAGCCGAAGAGGCCTGAATGGCTGCATTGGAACCTAGGTCTCAGGTTCTTGACATGACATAGAATTTTTTTATTGTTTTAAAAAACCCATTGATTTTTATCCAACCTGAGATAAAACAATAAATAGTAATCTTAAAGCACAGAGCTGCTCCCTACTGGTACAATAAAAAAATCACAAATACCTGAGAAAACAACTAGGTTTCAACCTTGCAATAGAACAAGGGGAAAGTTGGTGCTTGGTGTGCCTCCAAAAGGAGGACATTCCGTAACTGACTTTATCTTTAATTCTCAAACGTCTTTTGTTTTAATAGTATACCTGTCTGACACAGCGTCTTTCCAACGCTGTGCATAGCAGTGAATGGGAAGGTAGGGAAGAGAAGGGAAGGGAAGGGGAAGGAGAAAGGCAGTAGGAGTTTGGCACATGTGCAGCAGCTGAGCCAGTGTGATGCTCCCACTACTGCACACCATGCTGTGTCCAATGTGTGGTGTTGGAAAAGCAATGCAGCTTCACCTGCACCACCTGCTACTGAGCTTGACAATACCCCTACAGAGGTGTTGCAGTACATCAGAGCTTTCCAAAATGTGTGTTGCAACACACTAGTGCGTCAGCTGCAGTGTGTAGGTGTGTCGCACAAATGCTCCCCGTGCTCCTCCCAGGGCTGAAAAGGGGATAGTTCAGCCAAGCAAAGATTTGCTAGTAAAACTGAATTACTGTGTCGCAAATGATGCACGTCTAAAAAGTGTCACCAACTTGAAAAGTTTGGACAGCTCTGCAATACACTCTTGGATTCACGTGACATCAGTTTTCTCTACAAACAGAGATGTCATCTAATTACATTTTGGTGGCAAATAATAGTTACCAGACACAGACCAGTAGCAATTCAAGTTATTAATGATTTGGTCAGACAAGAGTCCTTATAATTAAGCATAATGTACACTTTGCTTTGCAGTCTTAGTTACAATGCTTTTATTCACCTCTATCTGGGTTCTGCAACAACCTCCAGGTCTGCTACACCCATTGTTACTTGTAACCTGTTTTGCTTTTCACAGATCACAGACTACTAACTAATCACACTGCTTGCAGCATTATTGAGAGCCATGGTATAATTAAATGCACAGATTACCTGCATAGCTATTAGAACAGGTTCTTTAATAGGTGGCTCCATATACTCGAGAACATATTAAAGGAAAAAATGCTGCTGCCCTGAGGATTCTCCTAAATCTAATATTCAGTGGGTCAGCATTTCCCAATCATTGGTAGAAAAGCTGCAACATAGAAAGTAAACATTTTTTTCTCCTTGCTCTTTCATAGTACAGTCATACCTCGGAAGTCGAACAGAATCCATTCCGGAAGTCCATTCGACTTCAAAATGTTCAGGAACCAAGGTGTGGCTTCCGACTGGCTGCAGGAAGCTCCTGCGGCCAATCGGAAGCCACGACAAACATTCAGGTTCCAAAGAGCATTCGCAAACCGGAATAACAACTTCCGCGTTTGCGACGTTCGGGAGCCAAAACATTTGTCTCGCAAGGCGTTTGACTTCTGAGGTACGACTGTACCGTTTACAAAAATATTAAGTGAGGGGTCTCATTCCCATTAGCTAACTAAACAAATTCCTCCTGTTAGAAAATAATTTCTACTTAAGTAATTGATTTCTTTTAAACTGACCAGTAGGGGGAAAATGAACTATTTCCTAAATGGTGATTTCATTCCTAAAGAGAAATCAGGTTTCAAACTGAATTTGCTTCTTGCTGACCAAATTCAACACCCTCTTTTTTTTCTAAGGGGTTTTATTTCTCCTCCAACTCTTTGAGCTGTTTCATACATCATAAAGATGACTTTAATATTCAAGTTCTAAACTCTTAGCAGCTCTCTGCAATGTTTGCATTGCTCTCCAGCAAACTACCCAACTGGGGATTTCTACAGATTGCAGACCAGAATGAGAACCACTCATAAAGGATTCTTCTAAATAAATTTTAAAATATTTTTCTCACCACAGCTCTTGTCACTTCTAGAAATTTTTCTAGCAAATTGTTTCCCCTCCTTCCAGACCTTCATGTTCCAAGAGCAATTCTGAAGCTGTTTCCAATCCTATGGATGTTTACTCAAAAGCAAATATCACTGCTTTCAATAGGGCTTGATCCCAAGTGTGCATAAGACTACACTTATATAAGTTCAACAATCTTACAGTAGGATAATAGCCCTTCTATTTAAATAGGGTTGAGGGGGGTTTTTTTGTTTCTAACACTTCAAAAAAACTGTCCCAGTTTGACTGAGTTTCTTAGACATAAACATGATGTTTAATATGTTCGGCATATAATCTAAGTCACATTCTGAGGGTACAAGGAGTGGGGCTGTGGTGTGCAGTATGTGTAGGCCCTGTTAGAATTTATAGGCCTGCCTACCTGATTGCTTTACCAAAGCAACACTTAAGGTAGGGCATAAAGTAAAAATCTGGTTGGTCATCGGTGCAGTAAGAAAATGAGTTGAGTTCAAGAGAATAACTGAAGAAAAGAACCATTGCTCATATTTAAAAGCAACCAAGCTAAAGTGCTCTTTTTACTTGCCGCAACCTTATTGGTGAATAGATTCTGGCAGGTAGCCGTGTTGGTCTGACGCAGTCGAAATAAAAAAAAAAATTATCCAGTGGCACCTTAGAGACCAACTAAGTTTGTTCTGGGTATAAGCTTTCGTGTACATGCACATGAAAGCTTATACCCAGAACAAACTTAGTTGGTCTCTAAGGTGCTACTGGACAATTTTTTTACTTATTGGTTAAGTAGATGTAGTTGTAGCTGCCAGGATCTCCTCCAGCACCAACTAGACCACTGGTTCCCAAAGCGGGTGGTACCACCCCCTGAGCGGGGAACAAGAGACTATCAGACTTTTAAAAGCTTTGATGAACTGGATCAAGTTCATCAGTTTTGTTCAGTTAAAACTATTTAGCCTAATTCAATTTTGAATACTGTAATTGTTACTATTTTGAATTTTACTGTGTTATTACTTTCCTTAGTAGGTTGAGCAAACCACTATTCTGAATAATGCTTTTTATAGAGTAGGGGACACTGGGGAACCAAGTTTATGGAACCAAGAGGGCAATGGCGCAAAACAGTTTGGAAACAACTGAACTAAACTGAAAGTTGGGTCAGGAAGCGGTAATAGAGAAGATAGAAGAGGAAGAAACTGAAAAGATCCTGGTGAAGCCAATTAAAATATTTGCATTTGTGCTGTACTCAAATTATTTCTCTTTGCATAAAGGAGGTGTTGCTCCCAACTGAGACCAAGGCTCCGAAAGAGCGTTCAACTTGTATTCCTAAACAAGTTGTATTGTATGAAGGAGAGCTCCACTTGTATTCCAAAACAAGCTCAACTTGTACTCCAAAACAAGTTGAGCTGCGATAATCATCTTAGCTGGCACATCTGGGAACAAGTTTCTACTTTTCACATTCTTTCTGTACCTCCTTCCTGTTTTTGTTCATCTTACAAGAAAGCAGAACAGAAACAGACCTCACCATGTCATGTTTAGCCAAGGCTTAACGCTGGTTAAGACTCAGCACCAAAGACGGGTGTTCAGTCACTAGGTTTAAGCACATGAATTTAGTGGACTTTTAAGAGAAAGCGTTCCTCACCTCTTCACCGGTGCTCTGATCTGAAAAGCTAGGGTAGAGTCAGTTTATATTTTTATGCTGTGAACCACCCTGAGATCTTTGGATGAAGGGCAGTATAGAAAATGAATGAATGAATGAATGAATGAATGCATACATACATACATACATAACAAACTCTACCTTTTACCAATTGGGTTGAAGCTTAACATGAGCAAAAGTACCCAAAGAGCATATACAGAGTTCCCCTCAGTTTTGAGCTATACCACAACCAACATGGATTGGGGGGGGGGGTCGAGAGTTGGACGGGGTAGGAAAGCAGAAAATCAGATTTCGAAATTAAACCTTGGGCAAGTCCAGAGGTCCGGGGGCTGCCGCCACCGTTGCGCTCCCTGACACTGTGGGGAAAACCTCCGAGGGCTATTCTACGCGAGAATGAACGTGAGGAAGAGACCCGCCACGGGATGCCCAGCCGCCGGAGGCAGGCGCTTCTCCTTCTCCCACCCCCGCGAGGGCTACCTGCTAGTCTCCAGGGACGAATAGCGCTCGGGCAGGATCTGCAGGCAGCGCTGGAAGAACCGCACGTGCCGCTCCTTCAGGAAATCCAGCCGCTCTCCGTCCCCGAAGCCCCCGTCCTCCTCCGACGCCGCCATGTTGGCCAACCGCTCCCTAACCCCGCGCGCGCGCAGCGTCGGTCACCGCCGGCAGCGGCACGCGGGTCACGTGGGGCGGCGGAGGCGCGGCGCTAATTGGGGGCGGCGGAAGCAGCTCCGGAGGGAGGAGGGAGCGCGAGCGCGCCCCGCGTGCGGCTCCAAGGGGCGGGGCCAGCCGGCATGGGCACCAATCAGAGGCGAGCTCAGAAAACTTGCCGTCGTTTAAATAGGAAGCGCGTCGATGGTTTGGGGAACATTGACGTGAGAATTCTACGTTTTCTTGTATAGGCGCTTGAACGTTACTAATAAGGGATTTTGGCTTAGCTTATACAGAAATCCGGCACTCATGGAGCCATGCTGCTTTGGCTGCCACTGACTGTGTTTTGCAGGGGGTTGGATTAGATGATTCTAAGGGTCTACAACTCCCACTAAAAAAGAGTGGCAGACAAAACTGATGAACGACGTCAAGATGGCAAAGCTTACAGGCAGAATCAGAAACCAGGAAGAGGACCTCTTTAATAAAGAATGGGGAAATTTTGTAATTTATTTGAAAAGCTATTGTAAAGAGTTACATGTTGTTGTTTAGTTGTTTAGTCGTGTCCGACTCTCCGTGACCCCATGGACCAGAGCACGCCAGGCACTTCTGTCTTCCACTGCCTCCCACAGTTTGGTCAAACTCATGCTGGTAGCTTCTATCTCGTCCTCTGTCATCCCCTTCTCCTTGGGCCCTCCATCTTTCCCAACATCAGGGTCTTTTCCAGGGAGTCTTCTCTTCTCATGAGGTGGCCAAAGTATTGGAGCCTCAGCTTCAGGATCTGTCCTTCCAGTGAGCACTCAGGGCTGATTTCCTTCAGAATGGATAGGTTTGATCTTCTTGCAGTCCATGGGACTCTCAAGAGTCTCCTCCAGCACCATAATTCAAAAGCATCAATTCTTCAGCGATCAGGATTGACAGAAAACTTGTAGTAAAAATTTGAACTATGGATGGACAAATGATTTATAAAAAGAGAGTTATGAAAGGGATGCAGAGGGGGAAATAACTACATTAAGATGTTGCACTGGTTGGAGGGCATGCTAAGCAGCACGTCGGGGCTGGTGTCGTCCTGGCGCGAGGAGTTCCATCAGCCCTTCCCCGCCTGAGAGGGTAGAGGGAGGGAGACTCTCACCCACGCCGCCCGTGAGCCCGACATGAGGTGGTTGCAGCACCTCCACGGCCACTGAAGCGCCGCCTTTCTGCATCCCTCCCCACCCCCACTCTTCCTCCTCCCTCAGGCTGTCTCCTCATCCGCCGCTGCCGCCTCTGGCTTCCCCTGGCAGCGTGGCGGAAGTCTTGCAAGAGAGGGGCTGCCTGCCCGCCCGCCACCACCCGTCTCCTCACGATGCGCCCAAGGGGGGAAAAGGAGAGACGGAGACGCGGCAGCTCATGCGCTCACTCTTTCGCGCGGCGGAGGACCCCGAGCTGCTGCTTCCCTCCCAAGCTGGGCGAGCATTAAACCCAGGAAATTTAAGGGACACCATCAATCCGGGACAGCAGCGGGACACGGCGCTGGGATAAGGGAGTTTCCCACCAAATAAGGGGCGGTTGACGGCTATGGCAACAGCTGTAATGCCATGCTTTTTAATACTCATTTTATTCCATCACTGCAGTGACAATCATGGCTCGAACCCAACGTCCAGATTAGCTTTCTGAACGGAAATGATCTTCTTTGAAGGATTCCCTCAATCTTTTTTTTTTTAATTCAACTGCAAGATTTACTGCACAATGCAGCGTCCACGGCTAAAAAGACTGCAAAGTAGTCACAACAGCAGCATTTTACAGTTTGTAAGTCGTTGAGAAAGGCAGTCCTTCCTGTCAGGCTTACAGTATAAAAAGACAACACAAAAGGAAAGTGGATGTGGTGGGAGAAGGAAACAAGCAAGCCCGGTTTCAAGTTCTTAGTTACAAGTTGTTTTAATAACCATCTTAAATGGAAAAGTGCTGACAGGAGGCACCAAAAGTTGCTGGTATCTCAGCTGCACTGATACAGTGGCCATGCATTCCTTCTGTTCTCTCCTTTGCTGCAGCCAGATAAGAGTATTAGCTGCCATGTGACAGTTGATGGAGGGAGGAGTCTGGTGCCCTAAGGACATAAGGGTGCTGTTGAATCAGGTCAAAGGCCCATCTAGTCCGGCATCTTTTCAGTGTCCAGCCAGATGCCTCTGACGCCACAAGCAGGACCTGAATGCAACAGTGCTTTTCCCACTCATGATTCCCAGCAACTGGTATTCAGAGGCACTAAGCTTATATCCTGCCCTTCTCCCCAAAGGAGCCCAAGGGCCCACCCTCCAATAATTTCTCTATAAACTTATTTTGAAGCCATCCAAGTAAGTGGCCATCACTATTTCTTGTGGGAGTAAATTCCGTAGTCTTAACTGTATGTTGTGTCCCCGTCCTGAGCCTTCCAACATTTAACTTCATTAAATAACTCCCAAGTTTTATGAGAAAGGGAGAAAAACTTTCTTTTTATTTTTTCAACATCAGGCATAATTGTATATACCTCCACTATACTTACCCAACTTTTCGCTAAATTAAAAAGCCCCAGATGATGTTTCCTTATTGCGGAGTTGCTCTAGGCCCTTTTATCATTTTGGCTGTCCTTTTCAGAACCTTTTCCAGTTCTAAAATATTCTTTCAATAAAATATAATAAAAAGAAAGAAAGAAAGTTTGCTGGCTTGCCATCTGACTGGGTTCCCCCAGCCACTCTGGGTGGCTCCCAACAAAAAGTAGTAAAAACACAGCACAACATCACATACTAAAAACTTCCCTGAACAGGGCTGCCTTCAGATGTCTTTTAAAAGGTGTGGTGACCAGAACTGAGTTGTTGCACCATAGATTTATATAACTGCATGATGATATTGGCAGTTATATTTTAAATTCCTTTCCTAATAATTCCAAGCATGGAATCTGCCTTCTTCAAAGTGTAGCCTTATGAGGCTTTGCCCTCGGGTGGGAAAAATATTGCGCCCGGGAAAGGGCCTGGGGTGATTTCAGACAGGATTTGGGTATCCTGTCCCTTCAATAGCTGCCACATACTGGGTTGACGTTTTAATCGAGCTTTCCACTTTGACCCAACCGTCTCATTCCAGGTCAGTCATTGCCGGTTCAGACCGCATGAGTGTATATGTGAATGTAATTATTATTCTTTGCTCCAATGTGCATCAATTTATACTTACTTCCAATGAACTGCTTTTGCAATTTTACAGCCCATTCACTCAATTTGGAGATATCCTTTTAGAGTTGCCCTTTCTTTTAATTTCCTTGAACAATCTGATTATTAGCAGCAAACCTGGATAGGTGTTTGCCTGACAACCATGTACAACATCTGGGGTTCCATGTTGAAAGGAAGTCAATACATAAATGTAAGATAATAAGTAAAATAGTATGGGACAAATTTGACTTATCAACTCAATAACCCAGCAAAAAAGAATTTATAATGTAATTAAATTTATTATAAAACAATACATTCATTTATAGTCACATGCCTAGAACTAAATTGCTAAATACAGATTCAAGGGGGAAAATAAAGGGAGAAACAGTGCATTTTTACACATTTTACTAGTAATTTTTGGTGTAATCTACATAAGGATGTTAAATAAAAGATAGAATATACATGACATAGAATGCAAATTTACATAAATTCATACCCTATATAAAACATACATCATTTATTACATAATAAAGTCTTACAAAAACAATAACAGGAATAGTAAAACAATTATTCAGGAAATTTATACATGCTTTGTTGATCTTCTAATAAAACTGTGCAGCCAACCAACTATTGTCCTTGTCGCCAGCTTGGGACAGCCCTGTAAAAATAAAGAAGGGTAAACATTCTGGGATGAATTACATTAAAACATACAAATAGCTTTTGTTTCCTTACCTGTGCGGAATATGCAGAAGTGGCCCAGAACCTTCTGGTCCAATCTCTTTTGTTCGTTCTTCCCAAACTTTTGTAGGCTTCAACAGCCTACGTGGGTCTCGAGGAACATTCATTCCAACCTGTTGACAGTGAAAACTTAAGAAATCATCCTAAAAGGCAACTGCAAACAGTAGCTATTATGTAGAAGCCAAAATGCAAGCCCTCCGTTGATGTTGCTTTGCCTTGGACTCACTTTGTGATTAAAACAAATATTTAATGTGAGTTCTAACAAAAATGGAACTGAAGAAGAATCAGCATTTTCAAGGGGGAACCCCTAAGGTTTTCAGTTAAAAATAAAAAATTCTAAGGGGAGAATCCTCCCTGAGTCAGATCAGGGCCATCAAGGTAGGCAAAGCCTTAAAGTTCTCCACTCTCTACAGCAGATCAGACTACCAATGCCTCCTGATTATACTACCAAAAATGATCCATTCATTCCTTTTTCAGCAATGCAAACTACAGGTATGAAGGGTTTAATATGGTTTAGGATCATTGCTGGAAGAGGCGTGTCAAGGTCCCCAATACCTCGTCCTGATCCGAGTTCAGCTCTCAGCTGCTGCGATTTGCATGTGGTGGTGTATGGATGGGAAATTTTGAATGGAGTCAATGGGAGGAGGGAATGGGTGGAGTGTGAAATGGGGTGTTAGTGTGAACAAATGGATTATGATGAGCTGCATGACAAATTCGTGTATTACCTTCTCTCTCAGCTTTTCTCTCAATCTTCTTTCTTTTTCTATTTTTTCGTCTTCCTTTGCCTGCTTTTCTTGAATCTTAAACACAACTTTAGATAAATCCTAAATAAAATACAGCGAAAGAATAAAATACAGTGGGGAAAAAATCTCTTTAGAATTAATAGTACTAATTTTCAAGCAAAACAAAGCATCTTCTTATGCAACAGTGTCTAAATAACCAAGATCAACCAACTCTTTTTGAGAGTAACGTTCAGTGAAAGTTAGTACACAAAGCCCTCTGCTAAGTTAAGCTTACAAATAATCAGGGTGGGAGTTCACCCCCCCCATCCTTCATACCCTTGCCTGACCACTTTTGCACTATTTATTCCCCAGAGGACACAGGGAGGGAGTTATTTTCATTTATACAAACTTCCCTCCCCAAGTCCTAGAAGATCATGAATGTCAAGCTGCCATTAAGCACTGTGCTTCCTCCACAACCTCAATGGGTCACTGTTCCCTTCCAGGCTTAACTCTACGCACTGGTGCACATCTTTTGGGATCTGCATGGTTGTATCTGCTCAATCAATTTCTCTTTATCACTCTGCCTACATTATGATATCTACTCTAGAGACTCTTTTCCAGACGTCACAGGCTTTGCAAGTAAGGCAGGCAGAGACAGGGGATGCTTTTTGAGGGTGGAATCTGAGCTGCAGAATGTTTTCCCCGCAGGAAGTCTTGCCTGGCACCCACTTTGTCCTCATTTTAGCACTAGTCAAACAAGCTTTTATTTTTCCACTCTTTTAAACATACCCAACTTTTAGAGGTTTTAGTTATTTTATGCAGTGACCTTTATCTTAAAATATCTGGGTTTTTGTAATGTTTATTTACTTAAAACTATTTCTATTCCCTCTTCAACCAACAAGGCTTCCGGGGCGGCTTACATTAATTAGATCAGTAAGAACAAGAACATACTATTAAGAGAGTAAAACATGCTATTAGAAGAGGTGGCTGTTATGAACCATTTTTTCCTCCCCTGCTGCAGGGCAGTTGGTTCTTGTGCAAAGTGCACCACCTACTTTAGAACTCTGTACCTACTGACGTCAGGCAGGCATCTTCACTGACTCTTTTTAGCAGCCGCTAAAACATTTTTGTTTCAGTGAGCCTATCCAGACATGCAGAAGTTACATGTGTTTTATTTCTTTTAGGTACTGTTGATTTTAATAATCTTTTAAGTATTTTAAACAACTGTTTTTAATGATAATTTTATTTATTTTATACTTCTGTAAACCACTTAGAGGCTTACTTACAAGCAAATGGTATGTAAACTTTCTGACACAAACCAACCAACCAACCAGCAGTCTCTTTGAGGGGTGAAGGGGCAAGACTCAGCCAGTGAAACTACAGCAGGAGTAGGATACACATTTGCCTTGCCTGAATCCAATTCTTATCTACCCCGAGAAAAATACTCACTTTTCTTTTACTGTTTTGTAACTGCCCAATAAGTGTCAATTCTCTGAAGGGTGGCGAATACATTTCAGAGATAAAATACAGAAACATTCTCTTTCTCCAACGCACATCAAGGGGAGAGGGAACTATCAGCCAGCACTATCAGCCAGATGGACGGGGTATAAATAATATCTATCTATCTATCTATCTATCTATCTATCTATCTATCTATCTATTTCTTCTTCTTCTTCTACTACTACTACTACTACTACTACTACTACTACTACTACCTCTTTAACAGAGAAAGTACAGATAACAAACTGGCCACAGTATACTTGCATTTCTTTCTCTCCATTTCCCACTCCTGCAGAGAGAGAGGGCCAATTGGGGCACATATTTCCAATGCAAAGCTTTGGAATTATTTGTCTCACCCATTGCTTTTCTGTCTGCCCACTTGAAGAATGTTGCCCGGGGAGGAGGAAGGAGCCCAGCATGCAGCCTTGAAGGTGGAGGGTGTATGCTTTGGAAACCACACATGTAGCTAGTCCGTCTCCCTTTTCCGGGAGGAGGACACATGCAGCTCCAAGTATTGGTTCCAGTGTTATGCAGCAATTGAATGCTCACAAGTTTGTCTCAATTCTTATTCACCCTGGGCAAAGAGATCAACCTGTAATAGTAAGCAATGGGACTTGTTGCTGCACCACAGACAGCACCAATTAAATGCAGGTGTAAAGATCAACATGTATTGCTAAGAAACTTGTCGTGCATTTTGATACCATGTATTTTGGTATCTTTGTTCTGTTTTGCTACACAAGGAGGAATGTGAAGTAAATATGCAAGAGATCAATACTCACTCGCTCTTGGAACTTAAGAATTTCTTCTGCAGCAATTCTTCTCTTCTCTTCCCTTTCAGCTTCCTCTCTCCTTTTCTTCTCAAATCTCAAAAGCTCTTCCTCCTCCTTTTTCTGCCTACTATAGTCTTCCAACAGCAACTTTATATGACATTGCCGCTGACGTTCCTTCTGCTTTTTCTTCTCCTTCTCTTCCTCTTCTTGTAGCTGAGCAGCCTGTTTCATGGAATATTCTATTGCTTTTTGCCTTTTCCACAATTCAAGCTCTTTCAGTCGTTTTTTCCTTTCCTCTTCAACTTTTTGCTTCTGGGCTGCTGCATTCTGTAGCATAGCTGTAGTGAGCCCTTCCTCTGGCTTCTTCTTCTTCTGGGCTAAGATTTTCTCTCTCTCTTGTAGCTTTTTTCTCTTCCATTCTTGAATGGACTAGAACAGACCAATTAAAGCAGATTGTATTGTCACATTAGTTCCAGCTTTCTGAGGGCTATAAAAAATGAACAATATATTTCAAAATCCTTACTATTAGAAACTCATGTCAATTAGGAACTTGGCTATTTTTAATGTAGAGTGAAAAAGTAGGTGTGGTTTCTTAACAGAATCTTATGAGATTTTCCTCAACAAACCACTTAACAATGCTTTGAACCCTCTGCATCAAATGCCAATATAGGAAGCTTGCAACTTATGCGCATTTAACCTGTGCATATTCAGCTTTATGTGGCAAATATTTTTGAAAAAAATTAAAGGGGGTGAAAAGGAGGCAGGGTTCCAATAAAATGACTTCGACAATCCCATCCGCCACTGAACTCAATGTGTTCTGACTATATGTAATTTTGGCTTTAGATGCAATCCCCGGAACATAACTCCTGAGAAAGTTGTGGGCTTACTGTAGTATTTACTTAACCAGTCTGTATAAAGCCTTGCTATATAAGAGGCAGTTCTGTAACCCACTTCACTGTTGTTGTGTTCTTGATTTAAACAGCGCTGCAATAATGTAGCTGGCATTGACTCATTCATGCCTTTGGCATTTAACTTAAGGCAAATTACAGGTTTTGCCCCAACTTCTTTAATGCCTAGTCCAGAGGTTTTCAACCTTTTTGAGTCCACAGCTCCCTTAAGCAACTACATTATTTCTGCAGCGCAGCCCCCTGTGTGGGGCTCAGGAGCCCTGTGATGTTACAGTGGTGCCCCGCAAGACGAATGCCTCGCTAAATGAAAAACCCGCAAGACGAAAGGGTTTTCCGATTTTTAGCGGCTTCGCAAGACGAATTTCCCCATGGGCTTGCTTCGCAAGACGAAAGCCCATAGGGAAATCTCCGGGGACAGTGGGGAAGCACAGCGCGCCTTCTCCTCTGTTCTTGGACCTGTCCTGATGGCTTGCGGTGGGAGGTCCGGGAACAGAGGAGAAGGCGCGCAGCGCTTCTCCTCTGTTCCCGGGGCTTGCGGTGGGAGGAGGGTTTTTCCTCCCCACCGCCAACATTCAGAACAGCATTCTGAATGTTGGTGGTGGGGAAGAAAGCCCTCCTCCCACCGCAAGCCTTCAGGACAGGTCCGGGAACAGAGGGGAAGGCGCGCAGCGCTTCTCCTCTGTTCCCGGACCTGTCTTGAAGACTTGCGGTGGGAGGAGGGTTTTCCTCCCCACCGCCAACATTCAGAACAGCATGCTGTTCTGAATGTTGGCGGCGGGGAGGAAAAACCCTCCTCCCACCGCAAGCCCTGGGAACAGAGGAGAAGCGCTGCGCGCCTTCCCCTCTGTTCCCGGACCTGGTCCTGTGCAGGCGGGCGGCGGGGAGAAGAGCGCTTCTCCCCGCTGCCTGCCCCGCAAGCTCTGGGGACAGTAGGGAGGCGCGCTGCGCTTCCCCTCTGTCCCCGGACCTGTTCTGAAGGCTGGCAGCGGGGAGAAGATCGCTTCTCCCCGTTGCCAGCCCCGCAAGCTCCGGGGGCAGAGGGGAAGCACAGCGCGTCTTCCCCGCTGTCCCCGCACCTCTTCTGAAGGCTGGCGGTGGGGAGAAGAGCCCTTCTCCCCACCGCCAGCCCCGCAATCTCCGGGGACAGCGGGGAAGCGCAGCGCATCTTCCCCGCTGTCCCCGGACCTGGTCTGAAGGCGGTCTCCATAGGAATGCATTAATTGATTTTCAATGCATTCCTATGGGAAACCGTGCTTCGCAAGACGAAAAACTCGCAAGAAGAAAAAACTTGCGGAACGAATTAATTTCGTCTTGTGAGGCACCACTGTACCCCTTGCCTGCAGAGCTGGCAGCCTCTCATCCTCCCTTGTGGAGGGCTCCCTCAGCCTCCTCTCCTCTCCCTTCTCCTTGTGAGTCCTCCGAGCAGTTGCAGCTGCCACCCCGGTCTCTGAGCTGCCCCTCCTGACCCAAAGAGAGGTGCCTCCTCACACTGCCCCACAAGGACCTGGGACTTGTCTGTCTATTCCCAACAGCAAGGGCTGGCAGGCTGGCTGCCTGGGCTCCCTTAACTGCTTGCTTGCTTCCTTGCTTACTCTGAGGTCACCTCAGCTCCTGGCAACCAGCACCCCCTGGCCAGCCCCAGAGGCACCATTTGCCTGCGGAGCACATTGTGGCCTTGGCTGCTGCAACAAACAGCTGTGCAAGCCTTTGGGAGGCAGAGACAGAGAGGGACAGAGGCCAGTGTTGCCTGTGGCACCCCTGATCATCATTCAAGGCACCCCTGGGTGCCATAGTACACTGGTTGAAAACCACTGGCCTAGTCATCAATTTTCCTATGGAAATCTGGGCCAGGCAGGGACAATTTACAGGGGAGAACTTTGAGTGGGAGGAGGCATTTAATCCTTTTAGTTGCCAGTTCTCAAATCAACATCACAATTCCACACACACACACATACACACACAAAACCCAACTATTTTCTTGCCACCTATGGGGAAGCCCCATATTGTGTGAAAAATAAGTTTCATCTACCTGCCTAAAGCTTCTCTATGGCAAACTACTCCCTTCTCATTCAAATCTGCAAAGAAGCAGCAACAGTTGGGCTTTAACACAAGGTTCAGGCAGAATGAGTAACTCCATACTGTGACGTTAACATATACGAAAGAGTGCTGGAGGGGAAATAGTTAAATAGGTTGCATAGACAGGACCCAGGGGGTGGAGTCAGTGGGTCAAGACCATAAAACTAGTTCTGGGGGGAGTTCGTTGGGAGTTGTTGGTGGGCAGTTGGTTGGTTTTAGTGGGTTGGGAAAGGCAGTTGGAAAAGGCAGTTGGGAATAGAGAGACAGTTAGGGCAGTGGGTTCTTGAGTGTGGCGAGGTAAAAGAGATAGAGAGAGGAAAATAAGACTAAGAAAGTAAAGAGCAACAATGTTTGGAATGCTGTAAGTTTTGTTTGTGTCTGAAATAAAATACACTCTTCTTTATTAATTGAAAAGCTGACTGAGACTGAAGTGATTTTACCAGGGAGGACCTGGTTGGTGGCAACGGATTAGTAGTGCACGGGTCAATAGTCCGTGAGACGACCAGGGGCTCCGTACGAACGCCACACATACTTATTCCCAAGTTACCTGCTTAGACTTATTGCCTAAATTCCACTGCAATTTAAGAGATTTCAGATTATGTTTGCCAGCACAAAATTCCAGAAAGAAAAGGTATGTGCTAGTAAGGCAAAAACTGCCACACCTGTACCCTGAGCTGTTCCCCACAAATTAAAAACGACCATGTAATGAAGCCTCTATGCAGTGAAAGTAATGTACAGAATGACCCTTACTTTGTAAACTGTTCAGGAAATGATCAGGTTTACAATTTTGTTACCCAAAAACCTGGGCATGTAATCCTTGGACGAAAAAATATTTTTAGCAATCTTTAATTTTTTTAATTGACAGAGTAGCTGGGTTCTTTAAAAAAAATCTGTTTTTATAAATAATTAAGACTAGGGTCAGTGGCCACTAGGATGAAGTGGCACATCCCTGATCTGACTGGCTCAGACAGATGTTGGGGATATGTTAGTGGAGGGCAATAGTAACTTTCATATTCCATTCAATTTCTAGAGAAGGGGCTGAGGACAAGGGGTGCTAAGGAGAGAACAGAAAAATAGAGTAGTGGTAGCTATGGAGTGGGCACCCACAACCAGAAGTTGGGGTAAGTCAAAAGAAGCTAGGAAGTGGCTTAGTGGTGGCCACAGTGACAGCAGCTATCTCAGCAGCCCCTACAATAGGCAAGAGGGCAAAGGAAACAAAGAATGCTGCGGAAAAGGCAGCTCCTAGGATAACAGCAGAAACAGCAGCTGCAACCAGGGTGAGGTTCAATGGCGCCACAGGATACAGAAGGATATGGAGTCTCCTCACAGCAAACACTCCTATAAACTGAAGCCACAACTGTGTAAGGGAGCAGAGAACGATTCCTATCTGTGGCTAAACATCTCAACAAGGAATAAACTCCAGGTCAATACCAATACAGCTGGTGATTAGAGAAACAACGAAGTGTGTGTCTAAGGCTGCAAAGTTATGCCCTCTGATAGTACAAAGCCGAGGCATTGAACAATAAAGTTTGCAAGGTGGGAGGAGTGGCCCTGTACAAAACCCTATGAAGGACACGTTTTTCTCTCAAAGGCACAATACTGTTTTCTCCTGGATAAAATGACAGAATACTACCACCTACTGAATATTTAAAAAGTAGCATGTCAACCACAGAGCCTAGGACTTGCCAATCAGAAGGTTGGCGGTTCGAATCCCCGCAACAGGATGAGCTCCCGTTGCTCGGTCCCTGCTCCTGCCAACCTAGCAGTTCGAAAGCACGTCAAAGTGCAAGTAGATAAATAGGTACCACTCCGGTGGGAAGGTAAACGACGTTTCCGTGCGCTGCTCTGGTTCGCCAGAAGCAGCTTAGTCACACTGGCCACGTGACCCGGAAGCTGTACACTGGCTCCCTCGGCCAATAAAGCGAGATGAGCACCGCAACCCCAGAGTCAGCCACGACTAGACCTAATGGTCAGGGGTCCTTTTACCTTTAGCATGTCCTGCTTACCAGCAAAGGAAAAGAAAGCCAAAGCAGCAGAGCTAGAGATGAAGAAAAGAGGGTGAACTGTCCCATTGTTTTTGACACAAAGTTGTTAAAATGGCAAATGCTAATTAGCAACATTATCTCACCTCCTTTTTTTGTGCTTCTAAAATCAGAAATTCTTGATACCATTTCTCATGCTGCAGAATATCCTCCCTTGTTCTGTCAGGAAGATGATCAAGGACTTCATCAATGTACGATGGTTTTCCTTTATGCTTTGTCCACAATTTCAAAAATTCTTCGTGATCATATACATCCCAACCTCCTTGCTTGCCCCCTGTCTGTTGAAGGAATTTATCAAGCTCAACTACTCCAGGAGGCAGGTGATTTTGTGTCTTTTTATCCACTACAAGCATGCCTTGTTTAGGTGTATTTCCTGTTGCTGAAGTACCTAATGCCCAGAGCTCAAATTTTTTCTCCAATGCATTAATCTCATTAGTAGCTGTCTTCTGCTCTCTCAGAAGCTCCTCATATCTTAAATAAAAGCATAATTAATAAACCATTAACAATTAGCAAAATAACTATCCAACAATCCTAAAGACAGTAAGATCTGGATAACTATGTGACTAGTACCAACCATGCTTGCCTGGAAAAATATGTTTGAAACTGAGTAGATTTGTAAAAGTAGTTTTGGAAGGCAAGCTGATCAAAGTCAAAAATCCCACTGAGGATGCCTACATTATTGGATGTGTTCAACAATTGGAGCCTGACAGTGGCAGCAAAACTTTGGAATAGTAAGTTTTCAGACAGTATTTATGCCAAAAGGTCATATAAACACTCTCTTATCTATGTAGATGTAGGGCGGCATGCATTCCTGAAAACAGGGAAATACTGTCATCCCTGACCACTGGTCCTGTTAGCTAGGGGTGATGGGAATTGTAGTCCCAAACGTCTGGAGGGCTGGAGTTTGCCTATGCCTCTTCTTGAGTAAAGTTCTCATAATACTTCATCATTGGCCATGCTGGCTGAGGCTGATGAGAAATGTAGTCAAAAGCATCTAAAGGGCACCAGGTTGGGGAAGGCTCTTCTAGTATAACAACTATCAGATTTAAAACCAGAGCATATTATGTACAACATAAGAGGGCTTTCATGGTAGCTGTGCCCAGAATCTGGAACTCTCTCCAAAAGGACTTACACCATGCCCCTTTTGAAGTGGCTTGCTAAAACCATTTTAAAAAGGCTTAAATTGCTAAAACCTTCCTTTTAAGGACCGGATTTCAACCCATAAATGTTAAACTGAACAACTTTTAACTGCTAGAAACTTAGTAGTTACTTTTTATTCTCTGTTCTGCTTCTAGTGTTGTTATGTTGATTTAACTTTGCTATTAACCACTTTAGCTCTATCAAAAACAGTCAGGATATTAATGCTTTAAATAAAAATAAAATACTTTTGTCGCTGTTCTTCTTTAAAAGCATTTATTGACATTTCAGCGTCTTCCATCATTTCTCTGAGTCTGTCAACAACTACAAAATAGAGAGAAAGTTATGTTTATATATTACGATAGAGAGGTTTGCTCACACCAGATGCTTTAAAAATACTAACACATTGTAAAATAACCAAATTTAAAGAAAAGGGAAATGAGATAAAACCAGGACATTTCTGCTAATGCAAACATCATCTACAGTTCCAAATATCCTTCAACAGCCACCTAGTGAATTTATGTCAGGAATAGATCTATAATAATCCAGTTCTAGTAAGATGGGTGGGGTACAAAATATTATTATTATTATTATTATTATTATTATTATTAACATCATCATCATTACCGCACAAACAAGTGAGCTTGATCACATAACGAAATGACACTTCCACCTATCGCAGCTAAAGCAGAATTAACGTTCATTGAATAACAGCAGTTTGGCAGATCCCTGCTCTTCTACGTTGCAGGCCAACATAGAAGAGACCTTCAGCATGATATAATGAAGGTCTCCTCAAAAATAAGTCTCACTGACTTCCATTAGATTAAGTCCCTAGTATGTGAGCAGAGGACTGCAGACTTTGTAAACTGGGCTGCAACTGTGTTCCTAGCAAAAACATTAGTAATAAGACTTACATTCTGGGGTTGGCTTTACATGTTTTAATTGTCGTTGGAGTCCTTTAACATTGTTATAAATTCTGCCCAGTTTTTGTTGTATATTAGCTTCTGTGGAAGTAAGCAAAAAAATAAATAAATCACCTTACACCTTCATTTTGAAACATCTTCAGTCCATTCTATGGAAATACTACAGAAATCAGTATAATGTTTGCTGCCCCAATTCAACAATTCCTTAAGGGCGCAGGTATTCCAATTCACAAATAAGAAGGACATGCTGGCAGAGGTGCCCTTCCATTTAAGTGAAAATAGAAAACCCTTCATCCAGGAGCTATATGAGCACATCTGAAAGCTCAAGGAGATCTGGATAATGAACAGTGTATTTAGGATCTGGGTGTTAATGATAGTTTCATATACCCAAAATACACAGAGAATGGAACATCTTCTGCAGAATGTTATTATGTTATCCGTCATACAGGCTATCCTATGCATATTTACTCAAATGCGCCTCCATGTTCAACAGGATTACTTTCAAGAAAGTATGCAAGCATCTGTTAGCATGCCTCTTTATACATACACTTATTAGTAAATTCTCAATTTGTAGCAACAACTTTTACACAACCAGAGTGTTAAATTATAAGTGAGATCCAACCTGTACCTCCTCTGCAAGTGTGTGAGCAGAAAATATTTCTTCTAACTCAGTGGTCTTTGATTAGTAGGGCAGGACCCACTACTGGGTTGTAGACTCATCTATGATGGGTTACAACAGAAGCACAACACCACACTAATATATGGCAATAATAAATAGCTTGCAAAATGCATGTTTGGGTTAAAGGCAGGGTGGAGAAAAAGCAATTATTTTTTAAAAAATCAGATTTTTTAAATTTAAATTTGATTTTTTTAAAATTTAAATTGGATTTTTAAAATAAAATGCTTTTGGAGGAAAAATCTTTCTAAAGATGGTTTTCTATCTAAGTTACATTATAGTCCAAAGGCTATTCATCAGGAAATAAGGATTTGTTTTAAGTTTTTCATGTGTGCTAAAACTCAGCCTAAGTTTTTTTAAAACAACAACAACATTTAACCACGTCAGTTAACAAACATGGATACAGATGCTGTAATGTTATTGTTTTCATTAAATAAATTGTTTAAATTGTTATTAAGGAAATTATTATTTTCTCCTTCTAATAAAGTACAGAAGAAAACTTGTCCAAATATAAACAGTTAACTTATTAAACCTCACAATAATTTCATAATTATCTGTCTATGTATTTCTAATAGTATAACCAAATCAGAAATTTTTGATATGAGTGTAAAAACTACTCTGAAATTTATTATTCCAAAAATGAAACCTTCATCTGGTTGTAAATATTAAGATTATACCAGCAAGAATGAGTCTTTCTGTAAAAAAAAAAAAAGATTTAAATCAAGTCTTACTGACTAGTGATTTAAATCAAATCCACCCTGGTTAAAGATGGGTTCTAAGTCTGAAAATGTTGAAGACTACTGCTCTAACTCCTGGCACAGAGGAGCAAAAAACTCATTCTGATGGTAGTTCTCATGCCTTTTAAGATGCCACTTTGGAGGCCTCCCAGTCTTGGCAGGCAGCTTTTCAGGGGGATGACATTTGAAGGGGAAGCTTAAGAGCCCAATCTGTGAGTGGAGCAACTGCTGATTCTAGTAAATCTCCCATGGCACCTAATAGGAAGTACGGTACTTCCAAAAATGATCTTAAGAAGGTGCTGCATTTGGGAATTTTGATGCTGTAACATGTGCACATACCTGTTTTTAAAGTGGGGGGGGGGAGATAATTTATTCTTTAAAGAAAAAGTTGGGCAAAAATACTTTATACACATTGTGAAAATGCAAGTTTAAAAAATCATTTTCATTTTTGTTCATTGTAACTGACATTATCATTTAAATAAAATGAGCAGCTACAATACTACAGAGCCTTATTCACACACACGTGCTTGTTGGCTGTTTGCAGTATGGTAACGCTGCAGAGAGCTTGCTGGGGAGACCATGCATTAAAAAGAAAGGACTCAAAAATAACTTAAACTAGGTTTTAATAAGAAAAACAAAAACTCCTTTTACACTAAATACATTAACAACCAAACCAGACCCAACCACCAACCCATCCCCCAGGGTAATGGGAGAGCTAGGTGCTGCTCCTTATATACTACACCCAAATGCTGACACACCTTAATCAAATACAACTCAGCAGCACCTGCTATGCTTCACAGCTGTAAAGCTGGGTCTCGTTATCTTACTCTGGCCCTTGCTCTGGCCCCTTAAAGACATACACATCGGGTGCAACAATGATGAACCTTTACATTTAAATAAACCATTCAACATTTCCCCTGCGGTTCATCATTGTGGAACAAAAACATAAAGCATACTTTGTACATGTCTTTCAAAACAGAATGTCCACGTTGTGATGCATCTTTTAACAAAAGCTTAACTGTTTCATATTTTACGCTTGGTGAATAACACAAATCATAATCTTCGCCTGGAATTTGTTGAAAACCCCTAGCAACTAGTCTTGCTTTGTACCTTACAACTTCATTTTTGTCATTCATTTTAACTCTATAAACCCATTTTGAATCAATAAGTCTCATATCTGGGGTTTGTGGTACAAGAGACCAAGTATTATGCTCTTTTAAAGAAGCTATCTCAGAGTTCATAGCTTTATACCAATTTGCAGCTTGTTGCTTAGGTAATTTCTGAACATCATTGAAGCTTTTTGGCTCAAAAACTGCCTTATTGGCATACACAGTATTAAAATGTTCATCTGCAAAACGTTGTGGCTTCTGTCTCTTTCTATCTGAACGTCTCAGTCCGGAAGGAGAGTCAGACTCCTCAGACTTAATGGGACTAAGTGAACCACTAGTTTCAGGTTGTAAATCATTGTCAGATTGAAGAGATGCCTGTAGGCTAAGCTCACGGTCAGAAAACTCTTGAGGCACCTCCCCTTGGGTGCCTGTGACTTTAAATCATCAAACAAATCAGATTCAACAGACTTTTTGTCTTTTCCCATTAATTCAGAAGCACCATTTCCTGCTGCTGCTGCTTCTTCCTCTTCTTCCTCAGTATTATCTATACCATCAGTATCTTGGAAGACAGCAACTCCATTCCAATTTACAGTTTGTATCATGCTTCTGGTAATATGAAATTTGCCAGTTGCTGGTATGTAAATTCTGTACGCCCCCTGCTGGTAGCCCATTAATTTTCCCTGGACACTACGTTCACCCAATTTCTGCTTAGCGGGATAATGCATAATTACATCTGAACCCCAAATGCGTAGGTATTTCAGATTAGGGCGTTTCTTAAACAGCTTCTCATAGGGGGTGACATCTAAACCAGAATGATAACTGCGATTTTTAACATAACAAAACGCATTAAGCGCTTCAGCCCAAAAGTCTTTGGGCAGATTAGCATCGTGCAGATACGTTTTAACCCCTGCCTGTAGGTCACGCTGCACAACTTCAACAAGCCCATTTTGCCAGGGACTTCGGGGGCAAGATAACTCATGAGTAGTCCCCTGCGCTTCCAGGAATTTCTCAAAATCCTCAGAAACAAATTCCCCGCCCCGGTCAGAAAACAGGTTCTTAATTGATTTGTTAAAGTGCGTTTTTACCCAGTTGCAAAAAACTTTGTACTTCTCAAATGCTTGGGACTTCTCAGCTATTGCATAAGTCCAACAATATCTACTATACTGGTCTATCAGAGTAAGCCAGTACTTAGAACCTCCTAATGATGGTGGGAGTGGCCCAACTAAATCACAATGTACACGCTCAAATGGCTCAGTTACTTTCCTATCTGAGCATCTACCCTTGCGTGCAACCTTAATCTTATTCTTGCAACAGGATAGACATTGCATAAAGAATTTACATGGTTTTAAGTTGAGGCCATTAACAATATTCTTTGTCTTAATTACATCAGCATAATTCAGGTGTCCCAGAATTCTGTGCGCCTCATGGACACACCCGGAATGTGGCCTTACATTCCTCAACCCCTGGCTTGACTGTGCTGCTCTGCAATTTATAGGCGATTGGGAGTAGGTGCGAAAATACAGTCTATATAAACCATCAGATTCCCGGGCATATAATAGACGTTTGTTCCCATCAAAAAACTCACACATTGACTTTAAGAAATGCACAGTTATGCCTTGACGAGCAAAGCACCTTACTGATAATAAATTGTCCACTGACGGGCAGTAAATGCAGTTCGCTATCGTAATGTTTAAAGAGTCAAGTTTAACAGTACCCCTGCCAAGCGACTGCAAGACTTGTGAATTGGCTAAATGTACATTACCAATTTCCTCTTCGAAAGAAATAAACAAGCTTCGATCGTTGCAAATATGCTGAGATGCTCCTGAGTCCACAACAAAAGACTTCCACTTGGCACCTTTAATTCTTTTACGATCTGTTGTCCTAGCATGGAAAACTCGCGGCTCGTTTCTGTCTCTACTATACGATGTTGGCTGCTGGGCTGACAACCGTGACTGACGAACAGAAACAGGCTTGGGAGTACTTTGCTTTCTTTTGGCTCTGCAGTCCTTTGCAAAATGTCCTTGCTTATTGCAGAACCAACAACGCTTTGCAGCTTTAAATGCAGTTGTATCACCACAGGTTTGCATATGGCGTTCCTCATTACTTCTGGAAATAGGAGTGCTTATGGCACAAGCCTCCCTTCTGTCCAACTCGCCCATTAATCTTGCCGTCACCCCTTCCACAGTTAATTGTGCTGGTGGAACGGCAGATATCTGGCTAGCTATACCATCAAAGTCCTCATTAAGGGAACAAAGAATGATAAAAACATACTGAATATCAGGTATGTCCATGTCCCTTTGAATTAATTCACCGCGTATTGCCTCCAGACGTCTCAAGTGTGCTGCCAAATCACCACCAGGCTGCAATTTCGTCTGGTACAACTGCTTGAAAAACGTCAATGCAGATGCTGACTCTTTTCTAACATGCACTGCTGCAAGACTGTCCCACATTTCTTTGGCAGTTTTCTTATTTCTTATATAGACTACTTGCTGGTCACTGACTGCCAAATTAATTATCGCCCTGGCTTTTGCATCTCCTTTCGACCAAGCATTAGTCATAGGGTCAGGAGGGTCATCAGTTACATAGGTCCATACTTCTCTAGAGGTCAAAAGCGCCTCCACCCGAAAAGACCATAAACTATAGTTCTCATCTGTTAGCTGTGGGAAGACCAGAGCCTTCTCAGCTTCAGGAACCCGGTCAACCATTCTGGAACTCTTCCAGACCCACAGAACTACGCTAACAGGAGAAGGAGTTTTCAAACCTTTCTCAGAGTCCAAAAATATGCAGTCATCCACTCAGCAGCTGGGCCCATAACCAAAGATGTTGGCTGTTTGCAGTATGGTAATGCTGCAGAGAGCTTGCTGGGGAGACCATGCATTAAAAAGAAAGGACTCAAAAATAACTTAAACTAGGTTTTAATAAGAAAAACAAAAACTCCTTTTACACTAAATACATTAACAACCAAACCAGACCCAACCACCAACCCATCCCCCAGGGTAATGGGAGAGCTAGGTGCTGCTCCTTATATACTACACCCAAATGCTGACACACCTTAATCAAATACAACTCAGCAGCACCTGCTATGCTTCACAGCTGTAAAGCTGGGTCTCGTTATCTTACTCTGGCCCTTGCTCTGGCCCCTTAAAGACATACACATCGGGTGCAACAATGATGAACCTTTACATTTAAATAAACCATTCAACAGTGCTACCCTCTCCCAAGTTTCATCTTAAGGTTCCTGCAAGATTCAAACTCGTGACTTTACCACCCAGCATTTTCCTCTCTGCGCTCATTGTTTTGTTTACCATTCTGGAAAACTTGAAGCTTGCACACTATTTTGTGAGACTTTAGCCTAATAAAGGTATTGCCCTAATACAGATTTTAGAAATGGGTCAACACAGCTACCTTTACCTTTTGTGGTGTTTGTGGGGCATAAAATGTAGCAGGAAATGCTTTTTTTATCAAAAAAATGAATAAATATATATATAAAAAAACAATATTTTACTTTCTGCTTTCCGGTTCTTAGTCAGTTGATGTTCCAGTTCTTCCAATATGTTATATTCCCTCCTGAAGTCACTCTTCTTGTTGAAGAGAAGCATATTTTTATCCCTTTCAATGCTCAGAAGTCTAGAGACAAAGTTTGGTTTAAAATGCATATTTGACAAATAACAGAATATACATTGGTACCAATTAAATAAAAAATAAAACGTTTTGACCCGTTAGGTCTCCATGCAATACAAAAAAATACAAGAAATAGTCTTAAACCACATCACTTTCAGAAAAATATAAAATTATAATTTCCATAAAAACACACCTTATTTAAGGGCAAACTAGGCATGACCAGGAGATCTGCATGGTATACACATATCCTGCCACTTTTTCCTGATTAAAATGCCACTCAAGCCAAATGCCCTGCTGCATAAAACATGTAAGTACCACAAAGGCAATACTCTCCAATGTAGTCCTCATATGTCTTTAGGAATGCTAATTGCCGTATTTTTCGCTCTATAACACGCACCTGACCATAACACGCACATCGTTTTTAGAGGAGGAAAACAAGGGAAAAAACATTCTGAATGAAACAGTGGATGTATCATTTTTGTGCTTCATGCTGTGGCCACAGACATGTGATCTGATGGTGAATTTGGGGTGACCCAATGCAAAAATCCTGAGAATCCCTGTGGATCCATGCTTTGTAACCACGTTTTTGGACCATTGCAGCCCCAGGCAACAGTGGGTGTGTGATTTTTGGGGGGCAGGCTGTAGCCATGGACATGCTATGTGCTCTGATGGTGAATTTGGGGTGACCCAATGCAAAGATCCTGAGGATCCATGTTTTGTAACCACGTTTTTGCACCATTGCAGCCCCAGGCAACAGTGGGTGCGTGATTTTTGGGGGGCAGGCTGTAGCCATGGACATGCTATGTGCTCTGATGGTGAATTTGGGCTGACCCAATGCAAAGATCCTGAGGATCCATGTGGATCCATGCTTTGTAACCACATTTTTGCACCATTGCAGCCCCAGACAACAGTGGGTGCGTGATTTTTGGGGGGCAGGCTGTAGCCATGGACATGCTATGTGCTCTGATGCTGAATTTGGGCTGACCCAATGCAAAGATCCTGAGGATCCATGTGGATCCATGCTTTGTAACCACATTTTTGCACCATTGCAGACCCAGGCAACAGTGGGTGCATGATTTTTGGGGGGCAGGCTGTAGCCATGGACATGCTATGTGCTCTGATGGTGAATTTGGGCTGACCCAATGCAAAGATCCTGAGGATCCATGTGGACCCATGCTTTGTAACCACATTTTTGCACCATTGCAGCCCCAGGCAACAGTGGGTGCGTGATTTTGGGGGGGCAGGCTGTAGCCATGGACATGCTATGTGATCTGATGGTGAATTTGGGGTGACCCAATGCAAAGATCCTGAGGATCCATGTGGACCCATGCTTTGTAACCACGTTTTTGCATCATTGCAGCCCCAGGCAACAGTGGGTACGTGATTTTTGGGGGGCAGGCTGTAGCCATGGACATGCTATGTGATCTGATGGTGAATTTGGGGTGACCCAATGCAAAGATCCTGAGGATCCATGTGGATCCATGCTTTTTAACCATATTTTTGCACCATTGCAGCCCCAGGCAACAGTGGGTGCGTGATTTTTTGGGGGCAGGCTGTAGCCATGGACATGCTATGTGATCTGATGGTGAATTTGGGCTGACCCAATGCAAAGATCCTGAGGATCCATGTGGATCCATGCTTTTTAACCACATTTTTGCACCATTGCAGCCCCAGGCAACAGTGGGTGCGTGATTTTGGGGGGGCAGGCTGTAGCCATGGACATGCTATGTGATCTGGTGGTGAATTTGGGGTGACCCAATGCAAAGATCCTGAGGATCCATGTGGATCCATGCTTTTTGACCACATTTTAAGTGGGGAGGGAAGGAAAAACACAGAAGGGACAAGGAGCAGGAGAGGGATGTGCAGAGAAGCAGCTGGCTAAGAATGCAGGAGAGGGGTATAACGGGAGGGAGGAAAGGAAGGCAAAAGTTTTCCCTCACCTACCCACCCAAGCCAGCCAGCTCTCTCTCTCTCTCTCTCTCTCTCTCTCCCTCTCCCTCTCCCTCCCTCCCTCCTGCATGTTTTCAGCAGCACCGGAGCACAGAGACGACACTCTGCTTTCCCCTCTGCTTGCCTGGAGGGGAGGTGCTTTCTCTGCTCTTTGTTCCGTTTGAGCAAACACAGCAAGGAAACAGAGGAGGGTGGGCAGTAAGACCCTGAGGCAGAATGCAGCAAAGCAGCCGCTTCCTCTTTTCAGGTTTCCCTTCTCCGAGACTTGCGATTTGATTTTTGCCTGATTTTTTTTGCCTCCACTCGCGCCATTTGGCTCCAGGGACCACACATTCGCTCAATAACACGCACAGACATTTCCCCTTCCTTTTTAGGAAAAAAAATCTGCGTATTATAGAGGGAAAAATACGGTAATAATAAATTGGATGTTGATCAAAGCCTTACTACAAATTAAATTTCATAATGGTTATCTTAGGGACAAGTCTATTGTAACATAAAATTCAGCAGTCATATAATAAAGGAAAAATATTGCTCCTTTTAAACTAATCATACTGAGTGGAAATGTTATGATTTAAGAATTTTTTCTTATTTGATTGGGCTTTGCTAATAGCTACAATCCTATGCACATTTACTAGTGTGTTATACAGTAGGGCTTATTTCTGGGTAAACATGCTTAGGATTGGGCTGCACATGTTTGTAATATATT
This sequence comes from Podarcis raffonei, assembly GCF_027172205.1. Classification (NCBI taxonomy): domain Eukaryota; kingdom Metazoa; phylum Chordata; class Lepidosauria; order Squamata; family Lacertidae; genus Podarcis; species Podarcis raffonei. The sequence continues at coordinate 43,974,281 of NC_070612.1, forward strand.
AACTCTATGGGTGGGGTCATCAAAATGATCCAAAAGTCTCCTTTTTAAAGCTGAACAAAGATTATACTTCCTTAAAGGTTATTATAACCATCTATTATAACCAAGAATATTGAACTATATGAGTTCCAAGTCACTATCCTGTTATAATTTCTGACAAAAATAACTGTTTCTTTGTAATTTTAAACTATGTTTCCTGCAACAATAGAAGATATACACTTACTCTTTATTTAGTTTGTCCCCTTCTCTTAGAAATTCAGCTTTCTTACGGTGATCAGCTTTCATCTTGCAGTTCTGAAATTTTGTTGAAAAGCAAATGAATTACTGAAAGAACCGTGATTTTACCCAAAACATGAGAAGAATAAGAAGAAGAGTTTGGATTTGATATCCCGCTTTATCACTACCCAAAGGAGTCTCAAAGCAGCTAACATTCTCCTTTCCCTTCCTCCCCCACAACAAACACTCTGTGAGGTGAGTGGGGCTGAGAGACATCAGAGAAGTGTGACTGGCCCAAGGTCCCCCAGCAGCTGCATGTGGAGCAGGGAATCGAACCCGGTTCACCAGATTATGAGACTACCGCTCTTAACCACTACAGAAAAACTGTGGGATTTTTTTTTTTATTTAAAGGGTACTGAAAAAATAAAAGATGAATGCCTGATTGAGTCATCTTTCACCTGAATCTTAAGGTACAGGTAAAAGGACCCCTGACCATTAGGTCCAGTTGTGGCCGACTCTGGGGTTGCGGCGCTCATCTCGCTTTATTGGCCGAGGGAGCCGACGTACAGCTTCCGGGTCACGTGGCCAGCATGACTAAACCGCTTCTGGCGAACCAGAGCAGCACACGGAAACGCCGTTTACCTTCCCGCCAGAGTGGTACCTATTTATCTACTTGTACTTTGATATGCTTCCAAACTGCTAGGTTGGCAGGAGAAGGGACTGAACAACAGGAGATCACCCCGTGACGGGGATTCAAACCGCCGACCTTCTGATCGGCAAGCCCTAGGCTCAGTGGTTTAACCCACAGTGCCAAGGGTGCTTAAAAAATAAAAGATGAATGCTTGATTCAGTCATTTTTCACCTGAATCTTAGTCAGTTGAATTAAACCACTACAGTGGTACCTCAGGTTAAGTACTTAATTAGTTCTGGAGGTCCGTACTTAACCTGAAACTGTTCTTAACCTAGGACACCACTTTAGCTAATGGGGCCTCCCACTGCCGCCACAAGATTTCTGTTCTCATCCTGAAGCAAAGTTCTTAACCTGAAGCACTATTTCTGCGTTAGCAGAGTCTGTAACCTGAAGCGTATGTAACCCGAGGTACCACTGTAATGGCAAATCAAATAAAGAAATTTAAATGTCACATTAAAACATTCTAACGCAATATCTCATTGCAATACAGTGGTACCTCGGGTTACATACGCTTCAGGTTACATACTCTGCTAACCCAGAAATAGTACCTCGGGTTAAGAACTTTGCTTCAGGATAAGAACAGAAATTGTGCTGCGGCGGCAGCGGGAGGCCCCATTAGCTAAAGTGATGCTTCAGCTTAAAAACAGTTTCAGGTTAAGTACGGACCTCCGGAACGAATTAAGTACTTAACCTGAGGTGCCACTGTATGTATCTCCAAGATCCCTACAGATTCATTCCTTTACTGTGGCATTTGGGGGCAAACTCAGAGCACACCAGAACTTTCACGCACAGAATAGTTCCTGCGAACAAGGCCCATAAGCTGGGCGGTTGCGGATCCGCCGCCTTCCCAGGGTCCCGATCCCCGCTGCGCCATGGCGGAGCCGGTCCTGACGGTACCGGATCCCTTTATTTGCGGGAAGAATAGACGCGTTAATTGAGGCTCTGACGGCATAGGGAGCAACGGTGGTAGTTTTCAGACACGTGTAGGAAACCAGCGAAGTCCCGTGTAACCCTCGGTCTCCGCCTTTCCTCCCGCGGCCACAACCAGAACCTCATTCAGAAGCCCACAAAGACGAAGCTCGATATAGCTTGAGGGTGATGGGGAGTATTTACCTGGTTGCTCCTGGTTACCGTCGCTAGCGCTGCCGTTGCTAGGGCGGCCATTGTTACAAGCCCTCAAACAGCGCGGGGCTGCATTGGCGACGTATCGCCGTTGCCTATCGGTGACGTGAGGCCCGTGACTCGACGACGTCACAACGGGGCGGGGCTAAGCAGCGCTCTTCCCGCATAGAAGAAGATAGAGCGCCAGTTTCTCCCTCAGTGGCAGTTTCCTTTCGTTGCTGCCGCCGTGGTTGCCTCCGCATAGGAATCGATGGAGAAAACCCCGCATTTCATTTATTCCCGTCTTACGTTTCTGTCCCGCCCTCAAAGAAGCCCAAGGCGGCAAACAGCCAAACAAGGCAGTTAAAAAAGCATACTTAACAACATTAGGGACGTCTAAAAACCATTTTGAAAAACAGGAACGTGCTCTCATGGGTGCTAATTTCAAGGTTGCCAGGATTTTGACACATCTGTATCGGACAACAGCGTTTCATGGCACTGTGAGGGCCACAGCAGCGCACAGCACAAAATCAAAATCGCACAGCTGAAAGAGTCATCTTTCCAAAGCAGACTTCAGAGAAGACATATTTAGGATTGCACTTATTATTTAAGGCAATTCTAGACACGGGTCCAAGCGGTTTCCCCCTTGCTCCGCACCTTTCCTGGGGAAAACCCTCTATTTAGTGCTAAATTGGAGCAAATGTCAATCTGGAGAAAATCTGAATTGCCATTTTGCTCCAATTAAGCACTAAAGAGCGGTTTTTTGGAGGGGGGCGGACAGTGGGAAGAGAGAAAGTGTGGGTCAGTCCTATGCAGAATACGCATTGAGCATCCATGTGGTAAAGACATCCCTCCCACCCCCAACACCCCTAGCATACCATCCAACTTTTTCAAGCCCAATACTGGGATGCGATCCCTGGTGAGTCGCATGATCCGCACCTCACTCTCGCTCCAAATAAAGCACTTTTTGGGGGGCGAGAGTGCAGCACCCAAAATGACCACCGCAATCTCACACGGGGGAAAAACCTGGATGTCCTGTTTTTTTCTGGGGCACCTGGCAGGTATGCCCTGGCGTGAACACAAACAGAAATGAATCTCATTATACATGACAAAGCCATTTTTCACCTTCTCACCCCTTGCTTTTTCCTGTAAGACCTATTGCAGTCGTTAAGAGTCGTCAACAGGCTCATCACAGCTATCTGCCAATCACCCATTCCCACCACCCTTCTGAGTAATACCCCTCCCCACCTTCTCACTATATAGAAGAATCTGGCAACTTCTGTTTCAGTGTATCTGAAGAAGTGTGCATGCACACGAAAGCTCATACCAAGAACTAACTTAGTTGGTCTTCAAGGTGCTACTGGAAGGGAAAAAAATTTTGTTTTGAGAAATGAATCTGGCACTAATGAAGCTACGATGATGCGAAGAGCTGGGAGGAAATCACTGTGGAATCCACGGATTAAAAACTTCACTGATCTCTAAGCTGGTACTGTAATGTGAACATTCTCTTAGAAGCAAAGTCATAAATGCAGACATTACCCCTAAAGGAGTGAATGTGACACATACTTCTTCTGGCTACTCAGTACTTTTTCAAAGCTGCGCCCCTTGACCTGGAAATTCTACTGCTAAAACTCAGACTGGCTGTCAGTGCTTGGCTGATTAAATTTTTCCTTCCCCTTTTGCTGCGTCTGTATGTTTGTCTTGAGACAGCAGGTGGCTGCAGATGAATTTACGGTACAGAACTGGGTATTCTGCATCAGATAGATCAGTAAACAGATAGATCAGTGAATGAACCTGCACCTCTCAATTACCTTCACATTTAAATGTCAAAAGACTCTTATTTATTTTATAAAATTTATACACCACTTGATTGTAAAAAAAAGCACCTCAAAGCGGTTTACAAAAAGATAAATCAATAATACTGAGAAAAATTCACAACTCTACTTTAAACATTAAAATTTACCTCTACTTTCTAAGCATCCAGCTTGTCTAAACAAGAATGTTTTTGTAGACACCAAAAAGATTACAGTGAAGGCTCTGCGCAACTTTTTCTGAATGCTGTATGGAAAAGGACATGAATCTGACCTTGGAGAGTTTGTAAGTAAACTGTCTACAGTTAGGGAAGTGGAAATTTTGGAACTCACAAGGGTATATTTAAATGTCTCACAGCCTATGTTTCCATGTTTACTTTGTTGCATTTTATGTAATTTTGAATCTCTGCTTCTGTTCTCTCACCTTCTCTCACCAAAGAGTACTTGCCCCCACCCCAAACCTGGATCTTGGCATCTACGGAATCCCCCTTTATATTTTTCCCCTGCCACCAACACTTTCTGCATTCACTTGTTCATGAGTTATTTCATGTTCACATTTAATCAGCTACAATGGTTCAAAGAGAAGAGAGTGAGAAGAGGAAGAGAACAAACTTCTACTTCCTCCCTCGTAGGACTCTACCAATTACGGTACTTTTCCATGGTCTATCAGCCTTTTAGCAAATACAGCTCCATGGACCCCTTTCATACAGTACATTAACTAATGCTGGGCTTGCTAGTTATGTTTTGGCTGCAAAATCTTCCACACCAACATGGGCCTGAACACAAACAAACTCCAGATTCTCTGCACTTCTTTGTATTATTGGAATCTGTGGCTGATACTCAACTATTTGAAAAGGAAAGTGAGTGGAAATGTCTTTGCACATCAACTGGCTACATCTTGGTCACACAATGTTGTCAAAAGGTCAATGGAATGACTAGCCAAATGTACTTTTGTTTATGAAAAAGAACAGCCTGTAATTAATGTGTTGTGTTTCACCTAATTTGCTGTACTGAGTCACCAGCATCATTAATATGAAGGTGCACAGGGCACAGAGGCCAGAGAACAGTGATAAAAGAGGAGGAGCAGAAGGGAACAAATCTTCCTGCTGTGTTTTGTTCATATACATGGATTAAAATCAAATTCATAGAGCATCATTAACCAAACTTTCTGCAGCAGATATCAAAGAGAGACACTACATGATGAAAATCACTTTACAGACTGGTGTTTTTTCCAGCTGCAGGACACAAAAAATATTCATAGGTGCAAAACAAAATGGTCTATTCTGATGACATTTTATTGTCTAATAAAGTGTTTTCAGAGCGCCTTCCTGCTGTATTTTTCCTTTTTTGTTTGTGTGGCTGCAATTATGTTGGATTCTTGTGTGTTGATGGGGTTTTAAAAATGTATTTTACTTTGAATAGGGATTAGCAAGTAGTGGGAAGAATTCTAAAGCCTGAAAATAGTCATCAAAGCACATTAAAGAGAATTGTTCTTATTGATTACTTCATGGAGTAGATTGAAAATATCTCTTTGTTCTGCCACTGCAGGGTTGTTTAATTCTTTGTCTCAAGTTGCAATGCTGTAATGCCAGGGGAACATGTTGTGCCCTCTGATGCAGATTTTGCTTTGCTTTTTTATTGAGTCATCACCAACCATTCTGTTCTCAGGTTACTGTTGTTGCAGGGATTTGCAAACTTTTTCATACTCAATCTCACCATGTTAAAAAAGTAAATAAATCTCCAATTGTACCAAAAACAATTACATTAAAGCAAAACATACACAATTACTAAGGTTTATAGTGAAATCTATACAGTACATGTCTACTCAAAAGTAAAATTTGGTGAGTTCAATGGGACTTACTCACAGGAAAATGTGTCCAGGATGGCAGCTGAAGTTGCCTAGATGACTAGACAAAACCCATCTTATGAGGACACTTATAAACCACTTTATAGTAGTATTGGTCAGATAAGGATGTAGGTGCAAATTGTCACATTGGTGATAATTTTAAGTGATGCTTCAAACAATTATCTTGCCGGTTATGCTTCTTTCCTCCTCCCCAACATCCTTTACTTTCTTTTCTGCTTTTGTTCACCCCTTCATTAAATACTCATGGGCAAATTTAGCCATCAGACAAATTATCATTTTGTACATGCAAGTTGCAGGGGAACCAACTGCTCCCCCTTCTCAAGGAAGGGACCTTAAGGGTCATCTAGTCCAACCCCCTGCAATGTAGGAATTTCAGCTAATACATCCATGACAGATGGCCACCCAACCTCTGCTTAAAAACATTGAAGGAAGGAGAGCACAACACCTTCCATGGTTGTCCATTCCATGGTCAAACAGCTCTATCCATCAGAAAGTTCTTCCTGATGTTTAGTCGGAATCTTCTTTCTTATAACTTGTAGTCATTGGTTCACGTCCTCCCCTCCAGAGCAGGAGAAAACAAGCTTGCTCCATCTTCCATGTGACAGCCCTTTAGATATTTGAAGATGGTTATCCTACCTCCTCTCAGTCTCCTTTTTTCCTGGCTAAACATACCCAACTCCCTCAACTGTTCCTCATAAGGCTTGGTTTCCAGACCCTTGATCATCTTGGTTGCCCTCCTCTGCACATGTTCCAGCTTGTCTATTATCCTTAAATTGTGGTGCCCAGAATTGGACACAATACTCCAGGTATGGTCTGACCAAGGAGGAATAGAGCAGAACTATTACTTTCCTTGATCAGGACACTAAACTTAATGTCCTATCCGAGGAAAGCATCACATTTCCTTACATACTGAATAATTTGCTCTGGGTGCAGGGTTTTGGGAGCCTATAAATTCAGTGTATACGACATCCATAAACCACATAGGTACAGTGATGCTTTCTGCCAGTCCAGATCAGTCATCAGAAGGGAGAGGATGGACCGTGAACACAGAGTCAATCTCTTTATAGGTAGATATACTTTCTCCATGAATGACAATAGTATGCATGGAAGATGGCAGAAAGATGTCTGGATTCAATGCCATGTAGATAACATAACGACACATTTATAAGCCTAAGCTAACCAGAAAGTCATTAGCAGAACTGTGATGGAGGCTTTCAGTGGAGAGATATTTCCTTACCAGGATAGTTATTTAAACAGATGTGCATGAAAGAGCTTTCTTAGTTACACAGTGGGCCTTACAAGATGTGCAATTAATTATATCTATTCATTCACCAGCAAATGTCTTTAACAGAAACATAGTCAATTCTATCTTACCATCTTGAGTCTAATACAATTTTATTCCTTCAACCCTTTGATTCCTCTATCGATATTCCTTTCACTTACATCATTAGGCATCTAAACAGATTACCGTCTAGATATTGTGTATGATGTCCAAGGAAAAGAAAGAAGGACATCTATGTTTACAAATACACATGGGGTGTATTATTACATTTCTTTAACATTCCTTTTTAAATTGGTGGCTTTTAGCTCTCTCCCTCTTTTATCTAATCTGTGTCTCACTCCTTGGAACAGAATCATCTGGAAAATATTTTTATTTTATTCTTAAAAACCCTCTTTGAAAGTTGTTGCTTTGCGTAACAGTTTTTTATTACACTCTTTACAATGGGAGTGCATCCAGCTTAGCCTCCCCCAACCTGGTGCCTTCCTCCTGTTTTGGACTGCAATTCCCATCAACCTTGATCAGATTGCCCAGTGGCTAGGGTTTATGGGAATTGTAGTCCATAAGAGCTGTAGGGCAATAGTCAGGGATGACTGATCCAAATGCATTTAGTCCTAGCACTCTTTCAAAAGGATGCAATCTAACTTTTAGAAGACATCTGAAAGCAGCCCTGTTTAGGGAAGCTTTTAATATTTGATGAACTATTGTATTTTAATATTTTGCTGGAAGCCGCCCAGAGTGGCTGGGGAAACCCATCCAGATGATCGGGGTATAAATTATTATCATCATCATCATCATTATTGTTATTATTATTTTGCTTGAAGCTCATAGCCTGTGCCTATGATTTATTAATCTGACCTGTTCCCACATCCAATTCAACTCGTATGATAATTGCTGCAGTGATTTGCCAGTACAGAGTGAGCTTACTAGAATCTGGAGTGGAGTGGAAGGCAAAGCATCCAGCGGAACTTTCCCCAACATGGGAGCTTGCTCTTTTGGAGGAATATGGGAAGCTAGGCTCTGTAATACACTATAACTTTAAAGCACGTTGAGATCACATTATTCCCCTCAAAGGATTCTGGGCACTGGAGTTCATTAAGGGTTGCTAGGAATTCTAATTCTCTGAGGGATGAACTACAGTTCCCAGAATTCTTTGAGGGAAAGAATGTGCCTCGAAAGTGCCTTAAAGGTATAGTGTGTACACAACCTTACAACTGAATCAGACAGTTGATCCACTTAGCTCTGTGTTTTCCACACTAGCTGGAAGTGGCTCTCCAGGGTTTCAGACAGCCATCACCCCCACCCCACCCAGAGATGCTAGGGATTTTGTCATGCAAAGCATGTGGTTTACCACTGAGTTATGGCCGTTTCTCTGGATCCAGCCCATTTTCTTATGAGCGAACCTGCTGGGTGGTTTTTGCTTCACATTCAGGACTAAATTAGACATATCATGGGAGATCGTTTTTTAGGTAGACTTGTGTTAAAAATGGTTTATGTATTACTTCTCGCTTTCCCCAGCAATTTAATAATAAAAAAAAACAACAAGAACAAGAAAGGGAAATGTATCTTTGCTTAAAAAATTATGCTACCTACAGTTCAAATGCTTGCTTCTATCAAGCTCAACTACAGCAAGCTCAGATTTATATATCATAAGAATACAGGCCCTCTATCCTATGGATAAAAGTAGCCAATTTCCCAAGGTTAAGGCTTAAATATCTGAAGCTCGGAACACAGAAAATCCTCGTGGAAATCCTCCCATACATTTTGAAGGCAGTGGGGCAAGAACCACCAAGTGCATCTCTGTGGAAAGGATGAAATGCCTTTTGTTCTGTGATTGTTTTGAACCTCTGAGGACTCCTCATCTTATTTTTGCACAGCATCAAATATCTTGGCAAAGAAAAACATTTCTTTACTCTGGTGGCAAAAGGAAATGTGCCTTTTCAAAGATTCACAACAGCAGAATTAGCAGCCCCTGTTCCTCTTGCATCTACACAATTTCCAGTGTCTTTTGAAAGGAGCTGTAAGAAATTTAACTGTAAGCAGCTCTGAGCTTTTAAAATTGATGAGAGAGAGAGAGAGAGAGAGAAAGAAAGAAAGAAAGAAAGAAAGAAAGAAAGAAAGAAAGAAAAGAGGAAGGGAAGAAGGAAGGAAGATGGAGGTGACTGGTTTTCTGCATAGCTTTTCAGAAAGAAAGAAAGACATTCAGTCAGGAAAATAATTCTACTTACAAAAGAAAGGGGGCAGGCTAAGGTTGTCTTCAGCATCAAAAATAGCCTTGCCACAAACAGTTCCAGCTATCTTTGAAAGGCGATTCTTCGTGTTGTCCTGATGGCACCAAATGTCTAAATTCCAACAAAACATTACCAAAAAACCCCAAACCTGTGTGTAGCAATACTTTCCTAACTAACTAACTAACTAACTAACTAACTAACTAACTAACTATATTTACAAAACAGAATTAGAGGGACTGTCTTGTCCAATCTCCTTCTCCGTGCAGAGAACCCAAAGCTAGAGCATCCTTTAGAGCAGTGTTTCCCAAACTTGGGTCTCCAGCTGTTTTTTTTGTACTACAACTCCCATCATCCCTAACTACCAGGACCAGTGATCAGGAATGATGGGAGTTGTAGTCCAAAACCAGTTGGAGACCCAGGTTTGGGAAACACTGGTTTAGAGCATGGATATCCAAACTCTAGCAATGGCGAGAACCAACTTCCTTGGGTTCCATTGCCAGACTGTTCTTACTGTGTAGAAGTTTTTCCTTCTGTTTGACCAAATTCTACCTTTTTTTTTTTACCTGAATAGACAGATTTCTTATAAGCACATTAGGCTGCAGTTATTTACCTGGGAGTAAACCATAGTAGGACTTACTTATGAGTAGTGCATGAGACTGAGCTGCGTGATCAGTGGAGAGGATAGTGAAGGAAATGAGGGAGGGGCAGGTAATGCAGGGACAGGGAGGTTTATTCACTGTCAAACCATGAAGAAGAAGAAGAAGAGGAAGAGGAAGTATTTATTCCCCACCTTTTTCCATGACCGGACCCAAAGCAGCTTACAGATAAAAACACAAATCACTAAAAACATAGAAATAATAATAATTAAAAACAAATTACGTAACATAAATAGAATTAAAACTATGTCCATATAAAAAAATCTGTTTAAAACATACAAATAGTTACAAGAAGAACAGCATTGGACCAGCCCTTTCATGAAAAGCAGCTGATTCCGAAAAGCCTGTTGGAACGAAAAGGACAACAAGCGGGGAGCCAGTCTAATTTCTTCAGGGAGTTGGTTCCAGAGTCTGGGGACAGCCATTCCAGTACGTTTCTAAGCACATTTCAAAGTATTGGTGCTGACCTTCAAAACCATAAACAGCCTCGGCCCAGTATACCCGAGGGAGCGTCTCCACCCCCCTCGTTCAGCCCGGACACTGAGGTCCGGCTCCAAGGGCCTTCTGGCAGTTCCCTCACTGTGAGAAGTGAGGTTACAGGGAACCAGGCAGAGGGCCTTCTCGGTAGTGGCGCCTGCCCTGTGGAACGCCCTCCCTTCAGATGTCAAGGAAATAAACAACTATCTGTCTTTTAGAAGAAATCTGAAGGCAGCCCTGTTTAGGGAAGTTTTTAATGTTTCATGTTTTATTGTGTTTTTAATATTCTGTTGGGAGCCGCCCAGAGTGTCTGGGGAAACCCAGCCAGATGGGCAGGGTATAAATAATATATTATTATTATTATTATTATTATTATTATTATTATTATTATTAGCATCACATTGGGATCACATTTAAGTCTAGTTATAAAGCTTTATGGCTATGCATCAAGGTATGCAAATGTGGATCTGCCCTTCCCCACATGGGATATAACGCTTGATGGGACATAACGACAAGCATAACTTGTGAACAGTGATGAACTGCTGTGGGAAAATATTCTGAAGTGATCATTAAAGCATCAAAAAATGCACTCTTGTTTGGGCCTTGAACTTCAGAGGATTCAGCGTCAGGAATTGTGTACTACAAAACATTGCCGTTGTTAATCAAACTCGGAAGTGTTTCCTTGAATTACCCAACCATCTTCTGTTACATAGTGAGAAAACACAAATTTGAATCATAGCCAATGAATACAGAACCCCATTTCTCATCTCAAATGCCAGTGTTCCCAAATGTTCTCATTCATTCATTCAAAGTTCAAATGTTCTGAAACCAGATTATCCTCTGAATTTGGACTGTTGTATCAAAAAGAAAAAGAAGACAAGTTTCTCCAAAGGGATACTGAACTGAAACCTGACAGAATTGGAGATTAAATTTACCAAACGTATAAAACATTGCAAATTATTGGTACATTGATTTTATTGTCGACAAATATAACATGATGTGAGGTGTTATCGTGGGGAAACTGTGTGCCTGTTGAATTAATTAGACAGTGCACTGAAGTAGAATTTAAAGAGTCAGGAGAGCATTTCTCATCCTCTTTTCAATTGCTCACACTACAATGGAAAAAGAATAATTGCTCAGACAAAAACAATAAGAATTGCTGATGCACAGGAGAGAGGCATGGTGAACACCATCCCCTCCATCCCCCTCTTAAGTCCTGCATTCACCCAGCAGATAATTCCACTGAATTCAACATGGCTTACTTCTGAATGAAAACACATAGGATTGACTGTTAATAGTAAAACACTCCCCCCACCACAAGTCTAAATCACATTATTTTTTCAGGAGCTGACAATGGCTCTCTCCAAGGTCTCAAGCAGAAAGGCATTTTTTGTTTCATCTGGTATGTGATCTTCGTAACCAGAGATGGCAAGGACAGAACAATGACTGTACAAATTGACAGAATTTGCAAATATGACAGCCAAAATAAGGAATCAAGATTTAAAAAAAACAAAGCGCAAATGGGACAGTTTGGGGGAATATATTTTTTTAATGATACTAAAAATCAATTTACAAGTAGAGGTACAGTGGTACCTTGGGTTAAGTACTTAATTCGTTCCGGAGGTCCGTTCTTAACCTAAAACTGTTCTTAACCTGAAGCACCACTTTAGCTAATGGGGCCTCCCGCTGCTGCCGCGCTGCCAGAGCACGATTTCTGTTCTCATTCTGAAGCAAAGTTCTTAACCTGAAGCACTATTTCTGGGTTAGCGGAGTCTGTAACCTGAAGCGTATGTAACCTGAAGTGTATGTAACCCAAGGTACCACTGTATTCCTATGAACAACAGTTAAATACAATGAAGGATTAGAAGAGGAAAAGTAAAGTGGACTAATAAACTGATAAGCAGCAATGTTAGGTTTATCAATAATGCCATGGAAGGTCAGGTTGGGAAGTCTGCACAAAAATTATGTATGATGGTAAAGTATGATGTGTACATAGAAAAATGGAAAATGCATAAACAATTAAAAAAAAATAACCTGGCACCTTCATGCAAACCATGTTCTCTACCACTACGTTATTACAATCTGAATAACATAACTCGCCGCCTATCCATTCTCTTCAGCCCCAATCCGTTCTCTTCAATCTTATGGACCAATCCATAACTGAGCTGTGTGGGAGAACACAGAAGAAAATAAAAAGTATTACAACGTGTGAACATCCTTCTGTTCAAAACATCAGTTTCCTGATTTCCGCTAGTGAATCTTCACTACAGGAAGCCAGCGTTTGTTTATTACTGCAACCCTGGTACAAAAGGGAGAGGTCGCTCAATATTTTTAGAGCAGCACTTATTGATTACACTCATGAAAAAATATAGCTGAAGGTGCATTTTGCCATATTATGTATCATTCCAGTGCTTGCTAAAACTGGATAAAATTGAGAGCTGAGGCATATACTGTTGTTGTGTGTTTCTGTAACTGAAGCTATTAGGGTTGGTTGCACTAAGGCAAAAAAGTATCAATAGACTGCCAGTGTGTTTTTGTGGGAACTAATTGTTAGATTACTTCCCTTAAGTGTTCTTAATGGCTACAAAATACCTCCCTCCCTACTAGCAAAGGATACTGCAATCTAGGTGTCTGGAGGTGTGTGGAGACAGATAGCAGTTTCAGGCCCACAGACCGCAATTTCAGAGTGACCCAGAGATCTGAGTGTGAGCTGTTAAGCTATCGGCTATCTCCCTGGAGATCTAATGTGAGAGCAGTAGACTTTGGCTATCCCTTGATGTGTTTAAGCTGTGCCTCCACCTATGTTCAACTTCATATTTGCAAATAAACACAATAAATCTCCAGAGATCTCCTTGCAAAGGAAACCAAACAATGGTAAGTGTTGCAGTTTTGGAGCTTTTCACTGTTAGGAGAAGTTGGGTGAGCGTAAGAAAATAATTACCCTTCAAGGTCTAGGCAGGTCAATGGTTCTTTAAAAAAATAAAATTAATTCCCCAATCCCCCACTCACAAATTTTTGCTGTAGATTGATTTTTTCTAAGTCACAAATGGCAAAAAGTTTTAGTTCAGGATACAAATTAATATTGCCGTTTTCTCTCAATGGCAAAGTACGCATTACGATCCTTTTTGCAAGTGAGTGAATCATGGAATCGGAGCTCACAGTATATTAGGATTAGTCACACAAGACCACTTTCAGAACATACTTCACTGCAAAATGACAGACAAAATCACAGATGAGGTGTTAGAGAGGCTATTGGGAAAACAGTTGAGTGACCTAGCCAACCCCCTAACCCTATTCCTGGGGTCTCTTTCTGGTAGATTAACGGAAGCCAGAGGTAGTAGGAAAGACATTACCAGAAAAATTAGCTTTGAAACCAAGAATAAATGGTTTCACAAGGCACCACTTGGATAGTCCTCTGTGCTGTTAGAGAAGCCAGATCAAAAAGAGCAACAGCTGCTGGTTCAATTACTTTTGGCCACATCTGACATTTATTGACTTTCAGCCAAGACTAGGCCACTGAGGAACATAACTTATATTGTTCTATTCAGGAAATGTTACAGGTAAATGAAAAGTGGCAGACTGGCTTTTATTTTGAGAGTCTCAGAGCCTTCTGTACAATTATTAATGGGCTCAGGCTTACCGCTTCAAACCATTAAGGAGAGCCAAAGGAAAGGACAATTGCAGGGTGCATTCATTCTGCAGCTTCCTCTGCGACATCGGGAGTGAAGGTGTGTGTCCTTTTTTCCTATAGCAAAAATAAAACATTGACCTGAAAATCAATATGGCCCAATCAGAGAGGTAAGGAAACTCTGATTGCAGAAATTCAGAGTTGAGCTTGCGAGGAAGGTGGGATATGTGAGGAAATACTAATCTCCACAGTTGACATGACAGAGCTTTATAAAGCGGTCCTTGACTAAATGGCAGAGGGATACTTCATAGGTCATAGCAGGAACAACTAATGCGGACCCCCAACTTCCATCAGTCCCAAACAAGCATGGCTAATGGTCAGGGATTATGGGAATTGTAGTCCAACAACTCCTGGAAGGCATTGCATTGGGTACCACTGTGTTAGAGATGATGGGTAATATTCAACGAAGTCATACTCAGAGTTAGGCCCATTAAAATACATTGACTTAAGTTAGTCATGACTTACCTGAGTCCATTAATTTCAATGGGGTGTATCCAGCTAAGTTCCACTGAGTAAACCCATTGATATTAGTTGACCTATGTTGTTGTTGTTGTTGTTTAGTCGTTTAGTCGTGTCCGACTCTTCGTGACCCCATGGACCAGAGCACGCCAGGCACTCCTGTCTTCCACTGCCTCCTGCAGTTTGGTCAAACTCATGCTGGTAACTTCAAGAACACTGTCCAACCATCTCGTCCTCTGTCGCCCCCTTCTCCTTGTGCCCTCAATCTTTCCCAACATCAACCTGCATCAGGAAAAGGAATTTTAGATATAGCAAACTTATCATTTGGACTTCTTGGCCCAGGGAGAGACACACTACCAACAGAAGAGGAACAACAACTCGGTGCAGTTGGAGGGAAAACTAAGTAACTCACCATGGCTCTGCAACTTCTAAGTTGGAATTGTAATGGACTGAACTCCCCTCGAAAGAGAAAATGTGTTTTCCATATATTAAGAAAAGAACAATTGGACTTGATTTGTTTACAGGAAACACATGTAATGAGGCTACACAGGAAAATACTTATTAATAAGAGATTGGGACAAGAGTTTATTTCGTCTGATAAAGTTAAAAAGAGAGGAGTGGTGATATATGCAAAGGAGAAATTTCTACCAAAATTAATTTTTAAAGATGAACAAGGAAGATATTTGGCAATTGAAATTCAATTTCAAGGAGAGAATTTTTTGATTGTAGGGGTGTATGCACCGAATGAGGGGAAATCGGAATTCTTTAAGAAGTTGCATGAGATCCTTCTGGACTATATGGACTATAATATTATTCTGATGGGAGATATGAACGGAGTAGTATCTACAAACATGGACAAGGCACAAAAACAGGTAGTCACCAAAGATGGTAGACTACCAAAAACTTTTTTCGAATTGACTGACAATATGGACTTGATTGACATCTGGAGAACTAAGAACCCCCTGGGGAGAGAGGGAACCTTCTTCTCTGAAGCTAAAATGACATGGACTAGTATCGACCAAATTTGGATTACTAGAGGAATGGCACCAAAGATAAAGAAAGTGGAAATCTGCCCTAAAACTTGCTCAGACCATAACGCTGTAAAGATGGAGATGAAGCAAACAACAACCGGCTCCTTTAGATGGAGGATGAATGACACCTTATTTAGAGATGGAGAAGTATATAAAAAGGCCCAAAAAACTTTGAGAGACTATTTTGAAATAAATTTGACTACCAATGTTGAAAAAAGAGTAATCTGGGATGCAAGTAAAGCTGTGATGAGAGGGTTCTTGATACAACAGAACGCAATAAAGAAGAGAAGTCGAAATGAGAAAAAAGATAAAATTCTGGAGAAAATAAAAGAAGGAGAGAAAAAACTGAGAGTAAAGCCAAAGTCGCAGGAGATTTTGAGAGAAATAAAACTATATCAAGTACAATATATGGAATTGATGAATCAGGAAATAGAATGGAAAATTAAACAAATGAGACAGAAGACATTTGAATCAGCAAATAAGTGTGGGAAACTATTGGCTTGGCAATTGAAAAAAAGACAAAAATTAAATACCATTACAAATTTGGAAGTAGAAGGAAAGGACATACATAATCCAATTGAGATTAGAAATTGCTTCCAGAAGTATTTTAAACAACTATATGCACAAGGGCCACAGAATGAAATGGACATTGACCGTTTTCTGGAAACAAATGGATTACAAAAAATCTCACAAGAAAGTAAATTGATGTTGAATTGTAAAATATCTGACCAAGAGATAGAAGGTGCCATTTAAAATATGCAATTAGGCAAGTCTCCAGGACCGGATGGGCTAACTTCCAGATATTACAGATCTTTGAAAGAGTGGTTAATACAACCTCTGAAGGAAGTCTGCAATGAAATTTTGGAAGGGAAAAGGGCACCAGAAACGTGGAAAGAGGCTTATATTACACTTATACCGAAAACAGAAACTGAAAAGACTCAACTTAAGAACTACTGTCCCATATCCTTATTAAATGTGGATTACAAAATTTTTGCTGATATTTTAGCTAAGAGACTGAAAAAAGTATTGATTGAAGAGATTCATAAGGACCAAGCGGGCTTTCTACCGGGAAGACATCTATCTGACAACTTGAGGAATATAATTGACATTTTGGAAAAGTTAGAAGTGAATATAAACACTAAAGCAGTGCTGATATTTGTGGATGCGGAGAAAGCCTTTGACAATATTTCTTGGAGTTTTATGAAAAAGAACTTACAGGGTATGGGGGTAGGCCAAGGTTTTGAGAATGGTATAGGTGCAATATATTCTGAACAAAAGGTTAAACTAATTGTAAATAACATGGTTACGGAACAATTTGAGATAGAAAAAGGGACACGACAGGGGTGCCCAATTTCCCCACTGCTTTTTATTTCGGTCCTGGAGGTCCTGCTGAACATGATTAGAAGGGACCGGTTGGTTAAAGGTATACAGGTCGGAGCTAAACAGTATAAACTGAGAGCATTCGCAGATGACTTAGTATTGACATTACAGGAGCCAGAATCTAGTGCTAAAAGAGTTTTGGAATTGATTCAAGAATTTGGTCAGGTTGCAGGATTTAAACTGAATAAGTCAAAAACTAAGGTTTTAGAGAAAAATCTAACATTGACTGAAAAAGAGAAGTTTCAGAATGAAACAGGTTTGACTGTGGTTAAGAAAGTGAAATACCTGGGGATTAATATGACAGCTAAAAATGGGAATTTGTTTAAATATAACTATGAAAAATGTTGGGCGGAAGTGAAAAAAGATTTAGAAATTTGGTCAAATTTGAAGCTTTCCTTGTTGGGCCGAATCGCAGCTATAAAGATGAATGTATTGCCTAGAATGTTGTTTTTGTTTCAAACATTGCAAATTGTGGACAAGATGGACTGTTTCAAGAAGTGGCAGAAAGATATTTCTAGATTTGTCTGGCAGGGCAAAAAGCCCAGAATAAAATTTAAGATATTAACTGACGCAAAGGAAAGGGGTGGATTTGCCCTGCCAGACTTTAAACTTTACTATGAATCAGTGGCATTCTGCTGGTTGAAAGATTGGCTGCTTCTTGAGAACACAGACATTTTGGATTTAGAAGGTTTTAACAACGTTTTTGGGTGGCATGCATATTTGTGGTACGACAAGGTTAAAGTACATAAAGCATTTAAAAACCATATTGTCAGGAAAGCATTGTTTAATGTTTGGATTAGATATAAGGATTTACTGGAGAATAAAACCCCAAGGTGGTTGTCACCAATGGAAGTTAAAGCTCAGAAAAAGCTCAATATGGAGGCCAAATGGCCGAAATATTGGGAAATTTTGGAACAAGAAGGAGATAGACTGAAACTGCAGAGTTTTGAGAAATTAAAAGACAAAGTGTGAGATTGGCTTCATTATTATCAGATAATGGAGGCTTACAATTCAGATAAGAAAGTCGGCTTCCAGGTGGAAAAATCTAAATTGGAAATAGAACTGTTAGAATCCAAAACTAATATTTTGTCAAAAATGTATAACTTGCTGTTGAAATGGAACACTCAGGATGAGACGGTCAAATCTGCAATGATTAAATGGGCACAAGATGTTGGACATAGCATTATGTTTGCTGACTGGGAACAGTTGTGGACCACCAGTATGAAATTTACGGCATGTAATGCCTTAAGAGAAAATGTTATGAAAATGATATACAGGTGGTACATGACCCCAGTCAAGCTTGCAAAAATTTATCATTTGCCCGATAATAAATGTTGGAAATGCAAAGAAAATGAAGGTACATTCTTTCACCTTTGGTGGACGTGCCCTAGGATTAAGGCTTTCTGGGAAATGATCTATAATGAATTGAAAAAGGTATTTAAATATACCTTTCTGAAGAAACCAGAGGCCTTTCTCCTGGGCATGGTTGGCCAATTGGTGTTAAAGAAGGATAGAACTTTCTTTATGTATGCTACAACAGCAGCAAGAATACTCATCGCAAAGTATTGGAAGACGCAAGATCTACCCACTCTGGAAGAATGGCAGATGAAGATGATTGACTGTATAGGATTGGCAGAAATGACTGGCAGAATCTGTGACCAGGGAGAAGAGTCGGCAGAAGAAGATTGGAAGAAATTCAAGGATTACTTACAGAAATATTGTAAAATTAATGAATGTTGAATGATGTCGGATAGAAATTAAGAGGTTTTTAGCTGCAATGTTGTGAGTGATATGGGGAAAAAAAGGGGTAAAGAAATAGGTTAAAAATTACTGATAAGGATTTGCTGAGCTAACAACTTGAATTGGAATACAAGAAGGGGAGGTATGAGGAGGTCAGTGAAATATGTTATCGAAAAATAAGCATTGCGAACTTTATGTGTTTTTAAACTTTTTTGCTTTTTTCTTTTTGATTCTTTTTTATTGTATTATATTGGAAAATTTTAATAAATATCTTTAAAAAAAAAAAACAATCTTTCCCAACATCAGGGTCTTTTATAGAGAGTCTTCTCTTCTCATGAGGTGGCCAAAGTATTGGAGCCTCAGCTTCAGGATCTGTCCTTCGTGAACACTCAGGGCTGATTTCCTTCAGAATGGAGAGGTTTGATCTTCTTGCAGTCCATGGGACTCTCAAGAGTCTCCTCCAGCACCATAATTCAAAAGCATCAATTCTTCGGCGATCAGCCTTCTTTATGGTCCAGCTCTCACTTCCATACATCACTACTGGGAAAATCATAGCTTTAACTATACGGACCTTTGTTGGCAAGGTGATGTCTCTGCATGGGCATTTATTTCAAGGGGTCTACTGTAAATATGATGAGCACTGGATACAACCCAATTGGTCTGGTCTGAGTAGGACTCTTGTCAGTTAGTTACCACCCTACAAATGCATATGTCCATGTGACAGACACCATCATGTTTCATGTGCTATGGAGTAGAGCTGGTAAAAGGCACCACATAGATGAACAATGAGGAGATGGAGGGAATGCTCAAGGTGTGTACAACTGGGAAGGTTCAAAAAGCTGGGCAGGGTTTGTGTGAATTAATACCATGGACAGGGAATGCAGAGATGCTGTTTACAATTACAAGATAAAAAATAAAACATGAAGAAAATATCCAGCAGGCTCCAAGACTTTTCACACAGGGAGAGTTCAGGCCAGCATAAGCAAACAAAAGTTATATTCCCCACTAAACATAGATGGATCAGCCTATTTCTGTCCCATTACATTTTTGCACGTACTCAATCACAGGTCCATTCTACCCCATTTTTAACATTTTTTAAAAAGCATGAAAAGTTAGCATTTAAATTGTGCACATTTTTAATGCATTTGACACATTAAAAATACATTTTTGCAGTTATTTTTTTCCTGTGGGGGATGCAGGGGTATGCATACCTCTAAACATTTTGTGAATCTAAGTTTGGCCTCATTGAGGGGGCAGTATTTAAAAATGAGTAGGAAAATGAGAGTACCCCTAAACATTTTTTTTTTAGAAAAAAGCACTGCATTTTTGTACTTTCCAATGCATTTCCCACCTACAAAACTAAAACAAAAAAAACCCATGAAGCTTTCCGATAAGTGTGCGTTTTTGTACACATTTTTCAAACTGAAACTGCACCACAAAATTCCAGGAAGTGCACACTCCAGTAACTGTGTTCTGATCTACATATAGGTCTAGCCCTGGCAAATTAAGCTGCTTCACTTAAAATGTGTGTGGACTGAACAAATTTCTCTACCCCTCACCCTCTGTTTTAAAAACCATTTCTGCCAAAAAGAGGCCTAATTGATTTTGCACTATACTGCAGAAGATACATTGCTTCTGTGTGCAAACTAGCTGACTCATTCCATTCATCAGAAGAGCCCTCTCATACGTGCAGTAGACAGGGACTGAAATCAATACCCCTAACTTAGCTATAGTGCTGAGTGGGCCCAAGTCATTAATAGCACGCGAGGGAGAAAGCAGCCTTTCTGTAGCATACATCCAGTCAGTCATCTTTGCAGCCTTTCCTCTTTCCTTAGGACAATGCAAAGACTGACTAACATATGAGCCTGGATAAAAATCTGAAGAGATTTAAAAATACTTCAACACTGCCTGGAGGTTGAACAAGCAGCCCAAAGCTATCCTTGCTCCAAGGAAGCCTGTTCACTCTATAGCTATGATTGCCTGTGCATAGTACTTCAGAACTGCACACATTAGTGATGGAATTATGTGGGGAATTTCCCTAACTGGGAACCACTGATATAATCCAATCCTCTGCAATGCAGCTGTCCCATACGGGAATCAAACCTGCAACCTTGGTGTTATTAGCACCATGTTCTAACCAACTGAGCTATCCTTCTACATACTAATTTTTATTAAGTGTGTGATGTTATGAGCTCAAATAGGTCACTAGCCAGGAACGTCGTATTATAAGCACATACCTTTTTCAGAATGCCATTTGTGTTGCCAACTACCAGCAAATGAAAGCCTGTCAATACAAGGGAAAGGAAGAAAATGAGAATATTTTTCCTCAGATTTATCACTGCTCTCTCATATCATTGATTGTAGGCAGGGCAGGGCATTGGGGTGGGGTTGGGTTGTGCAGGAAGAGGCATGGGCCAATGGTTGCTCCAGAAATCTCAAAACATCCAGTTGGAGTTCAATTTACAACATGATCTGTGCAGGATTTTACACCAGTACTGTCTATGCATGTCGGTCCATCCTTTAGGTTTCCTATACAGCCAAATCATGTCCCAACCAATCACATATTTTGCAGGAGTAAGTACTCATCCAACAGTTCCAATCCACAAATAATAGCATTAGATGGGTACTCAAAGGGTGCAATCTACTACTGCTTCATTCTGCTTAAACTTTTGTGAACCTACAGTGTCTTTTTGCCTGAAGAACTTTGGAGTGATCCCTGCCATTCTTTTGGAGAGTTTTCCTGGAATCCAGGCAGAACTTGTGACAAAGCTGAGTTGGGTCTCAGCAATCTAGTTAGGAAGGCGGGAAACAATGATTGCCAAGGAAAAATACAGAACATGAACAGTAACAGTGGAGTCTGATCTTTTAAAAATGTGGCTCTAAAAACTTCCAGCTAAGTTATGTGGAAATTATCAATTCTTCACAGAGAACATGATCCTCTTGTCTGAAGGTTTAGTAATAAAATTATCTTCAATAAAGTGTGGGTATTTAAAATGCCTTCATATGTTCCAGAGAAGAGGGAAGATGTTATAGCACATTTAATTAGCCTTGCCCGGCAGTAAAATAAGTATGCCTAGGATTATGCAAAGTTATTAATATGTGAAATATAGAAACTAATTATGATGCTATCTTTTGGTGCCAGAAGTCCATCAAGCATTAATTTCTATTTAAGCCCCTGTTTTCTATGGTAATCTTCCCCAGTTATATAAAACAGTAATAGATGCACAAAGTCTAGAGCACACAATTTAAAGTAAAACCAGCAACTTAGGAAGAAAGTATAATTTGGGGCATAAATGCAAATGCCATGGAAGACAAGAGGTGAATAGGACAGTACAGTAGCGTAACATCTGTGGGGGGGCGAGCACAGGGGTTATCAACACCTGGTCCAGCCTCAGTACAGCTGCATGCTTCTGTTGCTGGGCTGCATTGAAAAACATCCCACAAATGGGGAGCCACAACAAAAAAAGGCCTGTTCTCCTTTTGCCACCCTCTGAACCTCTTATGGGGGAGGCACACGAAGATGGGCCTCAGATGATAATTGCAGGGTCTGGGTCGGTTCATATACAGTGGTACCTCGAGTTACATACTCTTCAGGTTACATACGCTTCAGGTTACAGACTCTGCTAACCCAGAAATAGTGCTTCAGGTTAAGAACTTTGCTTCAGGATGCGAACAGAAATCGTGCTCTGGCAGCACGGCGGCAGCAGGAGGCCCCATTAGCTAAAGTGGTGCTTCAGGTTAAGAACAGTTTCAGGTTAAGTACGGACCTCTGGAACGAATTAAGTACTTAACCCGAGGTACCACTGTATAGGGAAAAGTGGTCCTTGAGAAATCACAGTTCTGCACTGTTTAAGGCTTTATAAGTCAAAACCAGCAGGTTGAAATGAGCCCAGAAAATAATTAGCAGCCCATGCAGGCAGGCCAGGATCTATGTAATGTGCTCCAATCGTCTTGCCCTGGCGACAGAGCTGTAGCTAGGTGATCTTGCGCCCCTGGCAGAACCATCCAGATTGCACCCCCTAGTCAGGGAAAATTACCTCTTCTTTCCGCCTCTCCTCCAACCCCCCCATTCAATTCACCCTCTATTTAAAATCTTTTCTTATGAGGCAATAATCAATATTTTTATTTATAGACATATTTATGGACATATTTTTAGCTGATTTTGTGCCAGCCCTTGCCTGCACCCCTGGCAGGGGCCCACCTCACCATCCTCTAGCTACGGCCCTGCCTGGCGAGCAACCTGACCATGAAATTCTGCACCAGCTGAAGTTTCCAAACCATCTTTAGAGGCAGCCCTATGTATAATGCATTGCAGTAATCTAACCTAGAGGTTACCAGAGTATACCTGTCCAGATAGGGTGGAAGGCACTCTGAGCCATTGATGCTACCTGAGACTCAAGCGACAGCGAATGATTCAGAAGTATCCCCAAGCTACATACCTGCTCCTTCAGAGGGAGTGTAACCCCATCAAGAATAGGCAGCTTCCCATCCACTGGGTCTAGGGAACTGCCCACGAATAGAGTCTTAGTCTTATTTGGATTGAGCTTCAGTTTCTTGGCTCTCATCCAGTCCATTAGGCAAGAAAGAGTCCAGCACATCCTCTGCCACACTTGCAGATGTAAGGAAGTAGAGCTGTGTGTTATCAACATATTGCTGACAGTGTACTCCAAAATTCTGGATAACCCCACTCAGCGGTTTTACATACATACAGATATAGTTACAGTGGTACCTCGGTTCTTGAATGTAATCCATTCCAGAAGACCATTCAAGTTCCGAACCGTTCGAAAACTGAAAACTCAATCCTCAATATGGAAGCTGCGTGGCATGTTTGACTTCCGAGGCATGTACAAAAACAGAAGCATTTACTTCTGGGTTTACGGCATTCGAAAACCAAAATGTTCATCAACGGAGATGTTTGAAAACCGAGGTACCACTGTACTGTATATATAAATTTTTGTACGCAATTTTTCTAATATAAACATTTTCTGCAAGCACCCTTTCCCAATATAATGCATTTCTGTCTGTTATTTTCAATAATATATGCCTCTTCGTGCATATATTTCCCCCAATATATGCATTTTAGCAGTATTTTTAAACAGAGAACTGCCAATCAAATCCCGCCCCCCAATCCCTATCCACAGCCAGAACTTTGCTAATGAGTCCAATAAGCTGGACTTGTGCAGCCCAGCAAGAGTTCAACTACTCATCCAGCGCTGAAAGAGTATATTAATAGCTAGTGCTAGCGTAAGAAATTGTGCAGCGAGCAACTCATATGTAAGACGTAGATCAGTTGACCTTTGGAGCCATCTGCACGCAAGAGTGAGAAGGCATCGAGCGAGGATGAACTCCAGCTGTCACTGGTGTTATCATGACTGTTCCCTCTTGTTAATGTAGCTTTTGGCCAGGCGTAGCTAGTAATGTAATCTCTTGTTATATTAAAGACTGTTCCTTTCTTTCTGGGGAGTTAGTGAGAGGTGTTCCAAAGCAACAACTAGCAAATGAAACCTTTCCTTACATGCATAAAAAGGTTTCATGTTGCTGATTTTTCTAAATGGTATTTTACAGTCTCCTGGGGAGTAACATGGCAGGTAGACAAGAGCCACACCCAGCAAAGTCAGAGCAGATCCACTGAAACCATAGAAAAACAGAATTACAGATTTCAAAAGTCCCAAAGTGCAATGCAGTCACTTTCGTTTGTCGCATCTAACCCGCAGGTATTGGGCGTTATACAAATTTGATAAATAATAATAATAATAATCTATTGATTGCAACCCATGTTGTTTGGAACCTGTTTAACTTTCCTCTCTTTACCCAGATTTTCCCCTTTTTAAGATACAGATGGACCTGACATCCTTCCCTGCACAATATAATTGATATATTATTTTAAATGGGGTTTTCTTGTTATGTGCTTTGAGCCTGAGGTGGTGGTGGAAGGGGGTTTCTAAATACTCTAAATAAAATAAGTATGTTCCAGCTCAGGTGAACCCACCAATATTTTCCTTTGGTACAAGTGCTGTTGACATCAGCACGGCTCATGTGTGCCAATCAGTTCTTAGGGTCCTCCGCCTAAAGATTGGTTGTGCATCTACAAACCTCAGCATTATCCCAAGTCTGCTGAATCTCTCATCTGTATGGAGTAGTTCTGGCTACCTAAACATGAGCATGGGAAGCCTTGATTTGGTATCAGAAGGAATGGCCATGATTATTACTCTTGCCAAAGGTAACGTACTGTACTGTAGTTCTAGCTTCACTGGAGAGAAACTTAGGCAGTGTTCAAAAGAACCATTGTTCTAGGCACATTTTGCGAAGGGAATTTTATTAGCATGAACAGTTTCTGAGCTCTGGTGATACTGTACTGAGTCTTCTGTCAACTTACATCAAAGACATGTATGCACAAGAAGACCAAGGTGAATTCTATCTCCTCTTCTGTGTGACCCAATTTAACGTGTATATTTTCTGCTTTCATCTTTGTGTGTACAGCCCCTTGGACAACTGGAAAGGAAAATATCAACCTGCAGGCTGAAAATATAAATATTGTTTAGATGCACCAGAATATTTGAAGACATGAGTTCTGGACAGGTCAATCCTATTGTCTTACTTCTACTACCTCAGCAAGGCTAATGATGGCAAAAACTTTGTCCAGATCCTAGCAGCAGCAGCAGCAAAAAGCCCAGTAATTGTAGTGAGAAAAAACAAACCAACAAGCAACCTTAACGAACAATACTCACCACTCCCATGGAAACTCTAGGAACTCCACCCACCAATCACAATGTTGCTCACTGTCAGTACCCTCTATTACCCATGCAAAGGTGACACCAATCTACACACACAGGGTTGCTATGGTGCCTTCATGGAATCCATCCCGCCCTTTTGTTTACCTCAGTACATTAAATAGGAGGTTCCTATCTCCTAATTGTTAGACTTAGGCTACGTAGGCCTGCAGTTTCATGGTCGATTTAACCTGAGTCTGGGGACTCTGCACCTACTACAGTGGTACCTTGGTTTATGAACTTAATCTGTTCCAGAAGTCTGTTCTTAAACCAAAGAAAAGCCGCCAAAATTCTCCACCTCCTTCTCTGACAAATCTACTTGATGGCTGGATATATAGATGCTGAACTACTGGGAGATATATGGACAGGTCTGATTTGCACTAAACTGGTCATCATGTGGACAACCCCCAAGTTACATGTTCATAAATCAGAAGCTACAGTTTGTAGTCTGCAGTCATGGACATCATGCTATGCTAGGCTTGCCCACACCGTTGCTCATGCAACTGTTGGAACATTTTACACATCACAGTAGCTCCTTTGCTTTTGATGATACCACTTTGTCTAAGCGTTTCCTTCCGATATTTCATTGAGAAAGCTTTTTTCCATAGTTGTACTGGGCAGCCAACCGAGAGATCGCAGCACGTTAGCAGGGCTGATGATCTTCCCTTTTCCCCCTTCTTCTTTAAGAAACAGGATCTATTACATAGTGAGAAAAGGACAAGATCATCAAGAAGTAGCAACGTCTGTTTTAAAGAGACTGAAATGCTTGGAAGAAAACAGGCTCTTGTTTATACAGCTGTGGGTTTCTGCAAACCTGCAGCATGATAAAAGTGCCACATAAATATAACTTACTGAGAAGTACTTGGGGCTGTTTTGTCCCATAGCAACTGATGCTCTATAAATAGGAAAATGGTTTCCAGGAGCCAAGGCTCTCATTAAGCTGTAATTGTTTGATCCTTTTTCTGGTAGTAGCCTACTGAGTTGTCACAACTGTGTATCAAAAGAGGCTCAAGGTAGGTAGGGCTCACACCCAACAAAAGCTTTAAAAGAGAGACAGAGAAGAAGAAATCTCTTTGAGACTTCTTCAGGAAAATGGAGAAGAGCACAGCATGTATTCCCAATGGCCCCTATTCAGCAGGGAGAGGCTGTTTTTGGAAACAAATTTCCAGTAAATCAACACAGTTCTGGTTGTTTTTCAATGGGTGATAAGTGCCTGTTTTTCTTTTTTTGTGTGTTTTGTTGTCTGGCATTTTGAAAATTCTTTGATCAAGAAATATTGTTTTAAAATGTCCTTATTTCTGCTTCTTGGAGCAACCCTTCTGGAAATCTTGTTAATGTGAGCTGCTAGAATTGGCATCAGGGTTCAGCTTTCTCCCCAGGGTCTCTCTAGAACCTAAATCTGCGTTTGACAATCTGTGCGTGCACATCTTGCCTCTAGCTAAGGCACGACACCATGCACAGTTTGTCCTCTCACATGCTCTCCAGGCTAATTGTGAATATTGAGGAGACAGCTAGTAGGAGACACATGCTTTTCGTTGCATATGTTTAATCAAACTTGGGAAGAACTACCTACTTGGGTTTTAGAACAGAGTACAACAAACGGATGGAAAATACATGACTTCACATTACAGCAGAGTACAGCTTTCAGCAATGTGCCATTATGAAGAAGAAAGACTGTAATTCCTCATACAAATACAGGGTCATTAGAATCGCGAATTTATTTATTTCATAAAATTTACATACCACTTGACTGCATACAAACAAACCCTCAAATGTGGGATAGTACACAAGCCTGTTCTATTCCATTCACACTTGGCTCAAATGCTTAAATTATGCTTGGTTTCTCTTTTTGCCTTATTTCCTTGGGTGCCAACACTTATTTATTTAACAAACTGCACATCCTTCTTGTTTGTAATAAAATCTTTAAGTGGTTTACAAAATATAAACTAAAACATTAAATCACCCCCCCAAATAAAACAGTTAAAAATGGGTATTTAAAAATATTCAAAAGATTATTCAAATCAACTAAAAAGAAATAATGCACATGTAACTTCTACATGCCCGGATAGGCTGACTTAAACAAAAATGTTTTAAGCAGGTTCTGAAAAAAGTACAGTGGTACCTCGGGTTAAGTACTTAATTCGTTCCAGAGGTCCATTCTTAACCTGAAACTGTTCTTAACCTGAAGCATCACTTTAGCTAATGGGGCCTCCTGCTGCCGCCGCGCCGCCAGAGCACAATTTCTGTTCTCATCCTGAAGCAAAGTTCTTAACCTGAAGCACTATTTCTGGGTTAGCGGAGTGTGTAACCTGAAGCGTATGTAACCTGAAGCACATGTAACCCGAGGTACCACTGTACTGTGAAGTAGTCTGCCTTATGTCAATAGGCAGGGAGTTCCAAAGTATACGTCATGCCATACTAAAAGATCCATTTCTTAGTGCCAGCTCCGCAGACTGAAGCAGTTGAGTGGGCATACTTGGGGAGAGGTGAGCCCTCAAGTAAAGTGGTTCCAAATCGTAGCTAACATGATGCCCTCAACTCTCATTCACCCCAGCCAGGTAAAGGGCCCCAGGACAGTTAAGTCCAGTCAAAGGCGACAATGGGGTTGCGGCGCTCATCTCGCTTTCAGGCCGAGGGAGCCGGCGTTTGTCCACAGACAGCTTTCCGGGTCATGTGGCCAGCATGACTAAACTGCTTCTGGCACAACAGAACACCGTAACAGAAACCAGAGCGCATGGAAATACCATTTACCTTCCCGCTAGAGCGGTACCTATTTATCTACTTGCACTGGCGTGCTTTTGAACTGCTAGGTTGGCAGGAGCTGGGACAGAGCAACGGGAGCTCACCCTATCGCGGGGATTTGAACCGCTGACCTTCTGATCGGCAAGTCCTAGGCTCTGTGGTTTAGACCACAGCACCACCCACATCCCTGAGAATAAACCCTGGCAGTGGTACATATATACGCCACAAATATAGATATTTACATTAGCTTACAGTACGGCAGGGGTGAGGAAGGAAGGAGTTCATATCATTGAAAGATTGTCTGTTTCTGTCCACAATCTATCCATACAACAACCCTGTGAGGTAGGTTAGGCTGAGAGACGGATGAAAGTAGAAAGAATCCCCAACCTTTTCCTTTCTGGTTTGAGACCACCTTTAAACCCCTGTTTGTGAGAGGCACTAAACAAGTCCCACCCTGCCATTGACTTTTTTCCTGAGGCTTCAGGGCTTCAGGTATGAAAACCCTGCCTTGGCACAACAAAGATTCAAACTTTGGTATCTGGGAAGTGTGTGTGTGTGTGTGTGAGACCCTTTCTTGTTTAATAGGCTATGCTGTTATTCCATTTGATGAATCATCACATATTCCATCTGCAGCGTGCACTGAAAAACAGAACAAAATACGTGCCTCAAATAATTAAGCACTCTATCAAAAACTTATAATCAATCCAGCATGAGCTGATGAATCAAGGCGAAATCCAAAATACGTCTTCCAAATTGATAGTTTGGTCTGCTTTACTGAAGTTACCCTTTTAAAAGAAGGCAGTGTATTTTGTGATTCATATCCATACCCACTGTCATAATTGCATGCTAATTCTATTTTAACGCCCACAGATACAAGGGGTTTGCTTTCTACCGTTTTATTGCCTGCTTGATTTTTCATCTTGCTGAGGTTCAGGAAGGTCCCAGAACTTTTTTTTTTAATTCGAAGCAGCTGTAACAGAAATTGCCTCCTTAAAAAGCTTTCCATACAGAGTCATGATTATCCTCTATTTTATTCACATATATTTAATTTCACCTTCTCTGCTTTATTAAGCTAGTCAGAGCTGGGGACTAAAAAGCAAAGCACTAGGGAGGCAACTAAAGATATGAACCCATTATTCTTTGTGCACATTTATTTATTTATTTCATCCATAACTTCAACCCCTGAGGTTCTCAGGGCAGAATCTTTTTTAGAACCACAATGTAGCTCCTTCTCTTCCATTCATAGTACAGTTCTAGCCAATATAGGTAGTGTTACACTTGTACTGGAAAAAATGTGTTTGTGACAACCAAGAGGCAGGTACAAAGGACACCCATATCCTGGACCTACAGCCAGAAGAGTACCCAGATTCTGAGCCTTCACCTTTTAAAAAAAGCAAGTCGCCAGCTATCCTAAAAAGAAAGTCTAGGCTCTTATTGTTGCCGTCTCTACATTGCACTAGTACTGCTGCTATCTGGAAGCGCTCTTGACCTGAAGCAAAACTTCCCAACATCCCTCAGCCCCCATCCTTAGGACCAAGGGTGGATATGGACACATGCAAAGCACAATAAAACTGATGCAATAAAGGGTCCTCTGAATATTAAATTCCATGTGTAAAATTAAAACGTTCATGTCACCTTAACCTTGGCTTCCAAAACTCATACTCCATGTTGGGAAGGTAATGGGGTAACACTTAGAACCAAACAGCTCCATATATCTTCTTGTCAAATAAGGATGTAACAGTGAAGAGGAGATTCTGGTTAGAAATGAATGGAAGTTTTTTGCTCATTTCTAGTTCTCAGCTGCTGTACAGAATAACACGGCTAAGGGTTAAATAGGTAAAGATAAAGGGACCCTTGACCATTAGGTCCAGTCGTAACCGACTCTGGGGTTGCGGCGCTCATCTCGCTTTATTGGCTGAGGGAGCCAGCGTACAGCTTCTGGGTCATGTGGCCAGCATGACTAAGCCGCTTCTGGCAAACCAGAGCAGCGCACGGAAATGCTGTTTACCTTCCAGCCGGAGCAGTACCTATTTATCTACTTGCACTTTGACGTGCTTTCAAACTGCTAGGTTGGCAGGAGCAGGGACCGAGCAACAGGAGCTCACCCCGTCGCAGGGATTCGAACCGCCGACCTTCTGATTGGCAATTCCTAGACTCTGTGGTTTAACCCTCAGCGCCAATTGGCTCTTCCAGCAGCAGAATAATGATTCAATAAGATTTGGGTTGATGGGAAGCAGGCTGTACAGCCAAGCCCCAACTCTACAGAAATACTGTACGCTTTATAGACAAGTATACTACATATTTTACAGCAGGGGTTTCCCCAGACGTTGTGGGACTTTCCTCCTGCAGACTGTTGGTCTGGGTGGCTGAGGCTGATGGGAGCTGGAGTACAAAACAGCTTAGCTACCCCTGCTTTACAGGTTGAAAAACTCTTATGCAGACACCCGTTATTACGATTGAAATGCATAACTATACCCCACACACTCCCTCTAACGCTGAATACATGCCATGCAATATTCTCATTGATTCATCCCAAAAGGGGAAATGCTTCAGGGTAAGCCAACTCTAGCATTCCAAACATGCAATTCTCCCCAATTTTCTAGTTAGAAGATTTGTTGTTCGTGCAAAGTCTAGTTTTAAAAAAGAAAAAGAAAAAGCATATCAAACCAGCCTGCTTCTGTCAGAGTCGTGACTGAGTGGGAATGCTTTCAGCTCTTTTCCTTTCATATGGTTTTTTGTTTTTAACCTTAGAAGACAATTTAGCAATTTTCCCAGAGTAGGACTGAATCATACATCAAGTAAAGGTGGCAGGAAACCAAAAGGTCAGACTTTTAAGTCCATCAGCTTTGCAAGCTATTGAGAGAGCATCTCTCAAACCTGCCTGGGTGTCAGAAGCCAAGGGGGGTGAAAGGGAGCAAAGCAAATGAGGGGAAAGGCCTGCTATTTGTACATATTTCAGAAATAATAACTGGTGCTGGAACAAAGCACAGAGGCACAACAGCTTAAGGGGAAAGTGTTTTCCCCATCACCCTTCAGTTTCAGCATAGGAACATCTCATGCGTCACTATGAGCAGCAAACCAGTAGGAGTGGGGGGGAAACTGCAGGGGTGGACATAAATGAGTCAGGCCAGGGTGGATTGCTACACAATGTTTTTCAGCTCAAAGCTCCCGTTCTAACATTGCCTGGATGGGAACCACATGCACCACCAGGAGTTCCATGTAACAAGGGTGACATATGAGTGGGACAAATGGGTGGCGTGCAACTAAGTTTTACTCAGACCCAACAGCGTTTAAGGGGTCTACAGTTGTCATCCTTCAACATTGTTATTTGCATTCATTTCTCATATTGAAGATATGATGGTAGCAGCTTGGATGAAGACACCTGAGATGGAGGAAGTGTGGGAGAGACACCTTCTCCCCCAAAGTCCTTCATCAAGAAACTTCAGGTGTAGCAAATACTACCACTGCTGCACCCCATTTTCTATCCGTTTTGGCTGGTTCCAGCGACATTGGAGCAGGCCCTGCGGCTGATTTTCTTCACCCCAGTGCAACACAGTTAAACATATTAAAATGGGAATAAAAGGTATCCTCCTATTTTTGTGATGTCCTTCAGAGCCAGGAGGGCAGACTCGCATACAATTGTTGAACCCCAATCCCTATCTGTAAGCCAATGCTCTTTTGTCTCTTTTTGTCTCCAGTTCAAAAGCACATCAAATGCAAGTAGATAAATAGGTACCACTCCTGCGGGAAGGTAAACAGCGTTTCCGTGCGCTGCTCTGGTTCACCAGAAGCAGCTTAGTCATGCTGGCCACATGACCCGGAAGCTGTACGCCAGCTCCCTCAGCCAGTAAAGCGAGATGAGGGCCGCAACCCTAGAGTCATCCGCTACTGGACCTAATGGTGGGGGTCTCTTTACCTTTACTCTATGGAGTAAGGGCAAGATCTACTCAGACCACAGTCACACACGCCTGGACTTGTATCCAAGCATCCTAAGATGCTCTACAAGGAATCCCTGGACAAATCTCTCAAACTGCATCTGTTTCATTGATGCCCATATAAATGTTGTCATCCTAATATTTTGCTTGTACATGTGGGGCTGGGCCTGAATATTTGTACACTAACCATATGATTCATAACCTGGTAATTGCCAGCGCCTCCTTTTTCTTTTGCTATGAGAGGAAATGTCTATAAACATTTGGAGGACTACAACCATTGGCTGCTGACTGTAACAGCAACTAACACATAGGTTTCCAACCACACGAGGAACATTCTCTTATTCATAGAATTAAACAGAGAAGCTTCTGTGTGCATGGAGCGCCTTGCGCTTATTGGAGCCATAAGATATTGGCCTAAAAGGGCTAGGAAATTTGTTTGTTGTTGTTGTTGTTACAGTCAATGCGTAAGCTTCAGAAATCCTCAGGAGTTGTTGAGCTTCCAGAAGCTTTAGTTTTCCTGAAAATGTAATTCAGATGTTAATAGAGGGGGGTAGGGACCTTCATGGACAATGCAAGATGATCTGTAAACATCTCAATATATCTGAATACGTCCCTTGCTTTGTCAGAGTCTAAGAGCTATGCAAAGCAAGCAGATTTCTCAGCTATACTCTGAGGTCTTCCACAGAGCAGTCCTAATGTGCACATACGGATCATGTTGATATACATATACCATTAAACAAACTACCTCAGCCTCTCTAACACTGTCAGAGGATGAATTCATGTGACCACATTTTCTTTAGAGTCAAGCACACAGAGAAAGATGGAAAGTGATATTGTTTCTCTCTACAATAGTTAAAAGCTATTTTAACTTAACAGTGCAGCTCTGAATGGGGTGATCATACACTGAGTGCATTTCCGTGCTTTTAACACTGACTCTTTCTGTAGATTATCATGTATGATAGAACACATTTTACTGCATGTGCATGCACCAGGAAGACATGAGTTCCTGGGGCTTCCAGTACTATCAGTGAGTTGCATGCAGGAACAAATTGCTTACGAGTAATATATTCGCCACATCAGCAGTTACTTAGGGTTGCCATATTTCAAGAGGTAAAAATCTGGACACAAAAAGATATTGAGCATTTTTAGGGCAATTGCTCTGGCCACCCATGGCAGAGCCAGAACCTGAACAAGAGCAGTCCATGCACAAAAATAAAACTCCAAATCCAGGATATTTGCTTTAAAGTACAGTCGTGCCTCGCAAGACGAAATTAATCCGTTCCGCGAGTCTCTTCGTCTTGCGGTTTTTTCGTCTTGCGAAGCACGGCTATTAGCGGCTTAGCGGCTATTAGCGGCTTAGCGTCTATTAACGGCTTAGCAGCTTAGCGGCTTTAAGAAAAAGGAAACAAACTTGCAAGAACTCGCAAGATGTTTCGTCTTGCGAAGCAAGCCCATAGGGAAATTTGTCTTGCGGAACGACTAAAAAAACGGAAAACCCTTTCGTCTAGCGAGTTTTTCGTCTTGCGAGGCATTCGTCTTGCGGGGCACCACTGTATAAAATTCCCCCCGGATGGGCATGTAGGGCCACCAAAAGAGGAACGCTGGGAGCAGGAAGAACCAGAGGACAAAGTACCATCTGTGCCAGTGAACCAGCCACAAAAGCCCACTCACACTGCCCACTTCAGGAAAACCAAACATCAACAAAACCTTCTGAGCCCTCAAATAACTTGTGCATTGTAGACACCTACAGGATGTTTTTATGTAGGAGGTACATGGAAAATAAGACAGAGCCTATGCTCCGCTGGGTGCAAGGCCAGCAACTGTTGAACATGTGGCATTCATTGTGCATTTTGGATCTGCTATTTGTTGATGATGTGAGTTTCTCTTTGCATTTACCAACGCACAAAAATGTCATTTAAAGTATATAACTGAAGGAAATAAATTGGGCATGAGCCTAACCATAGCGCCAACTAGCTGCAGTGATGGCAGGTACCACGCATTTGGGAAGAGGGGGAGGAAGGAGGGGAGGGCAAGGGAGGGGGAGGTCAGCCAGAAAAGGCTGTCCAGTTAATGTACTACAGACAAATGCCACTGAGCTCAATCATAGTTTTACTGCCATCAGCTTCGTTGTCTAACATGGCTGGCCTTATTGACCCATTACTTCAGGCTTGCATTGGCCACAACCGTATTTGATCTTGAGCTTAAGAAATTTCCTGCAGTTCTTCAAGCCTAGACAGCCCAAGAAACTTTACTATCAGCAGCTTAAAATGAAAATCACAGACTTTGAAAACACGAGAAGTTTTAAGTGCATATGGTTGAACAGCCAGTTTAGAGAAGAGGAAATAACACTATATCCAGACAAGCATGGGTGTGTACGGGACATTTTGGATTGTAACCTTGTTTGTTTAAAATGTGTATGTTTTTATGTTTGAACCAAAAGGCCTGAAGGAGGCATTGTAGCATATTGTGTAATACTGTTTATTTAAGAGCACTAGGACCAGCAGAGGGAATGCATCCTTATAACGAGGAAGAAATGTGTGAGTTTAGAGAATGAACTCAATCCTAGAAGGAGCCATTTTGTATTAATTCTTGAGGAATGAAAGCTTAAAAGAGCTCCAGGGAGCCCAAGCCCAGGGTATTCTGCACCAGGCCCCAATGTGTTGCCCATCCCCCTCTTTTAAACTTTTAAGGAACTTGGCTTAGAAGGTAGGTACGAAACCTAAGAATGTACAAATTGCCTTGCCAGATGAGACCAAGCATCTACCCAGTCTAGCAGTCTGTCTCCATTAGTGGCCAGTCTAATAATAATAATAATAATAATAATAATAATAATAATAATAATAATTTATTTCTACCCGGCCCATCTGGCTGGGTTTCCCAAGACACTCCGGGGGGCTTTCAACAGAACATTAAAAACAGAATAAAACTTCAAACATTAAAAAATTCTCTAACCAGGGCTGCCTTCAGATATCTTCTAAAAGTCAGATAGTTGTTTATTTCCTTGACATCTGGTGGGAGGGTGTTCCACAGGGCAGGCGCCACAACCAAGAAGGCCCTCAGCCTGGTTCCCTGTAACCTCACTTCTCACAGTGAGGGAACCGCCAGAAGGCCCTCGGAGCTAGACCTCAGTGTCCGGGCAGAACAATAGGGGTGGAGACGCTCCTTCAGGTATACTCGGAAACATTTGCTATGGGAAGCTTATGGGTTAGGCATCACAGTCAGAGTTATCACATGATCTAGCATTAAATCAAACAATAATTGTCAGTGGAGACATTTCACACATTTTGCTAAACAGATGTGCTCCATGCGTGTGTGAATCAACCCAGAGATACACCTCTGGCAGCAAAATCTTGGCCACCTTAATTTAATGTCCTTAAATATGATTTCTGCATTCTGTAAAACAGTGTGTTAGAACTTGAAGGGATTTTCCTGTCATTTTGAATAAACCACCAACCCTCAGTACTTTATTGCTCCAACGACCAGCTGTGGAAAACAAGACAGAGAGCACACATTAAATATGTTCACAAATTAAATATGCTTTTCCCCCTCTAATAAATCTAAGCCTTCCTCGAAATCTGTTACAGAGTACAATTTGTTCAAATTAAATCCATAATCATTCCACACAGAATCCTCTCTGTAGAAGGAGCTGAAAATTAGAAGTCATTCAATGATTCATGGCAGAGGGAAAGGAAGCCAAAAATACAAACTCTAAAACAGAGAATATTATCTCCCTTCCTCCCAAACATTCTGTCGTCATAATTTCAGTGCCAACAATTCTCGGTATAGTTTAAAGTGTGTTGTATTTGCTATGGGGATGAAGACACTGTTAAAGATTTATAGGTGCTAGAATTTAAGTAAGGTTTGGGGGAGTCAAAGCTATTTTCCTTGGTGGTGATAGTTAGGCTCAAGTGTATTTAAAATAGATCTGAGTGTGCATTTAAGCTGTGTGATGGTCCCTTTAATGTGAAATCAACATGGGTTCAAAGGAAATGGATGCCACTCCAGTGTGAGATAACAGGCGTTGAAGGTGCTTTACCCAGGCTCTGTGTTTCCTTTTGGACCAAGAGGCACAAAGAAGCCTGTGGTGTCTTTATGATATACGGTTTATTTATACATTTATACAACGTATAAATAAAATCATTGTTGTTGCTGATAATGTATCGAGGAATGCTGTATGGTTCATTGTAAGTCTGGCCGAAATGCAGTGCAAGTACAATTATATTTGTCAGCTGCTTAGAGGATGCTTCAATCATTTTTTAGCTATATAGTTCTTCGTAAGCCTTGTCTACTGAGACAACTTCTCAGTAGTGGTGCCCGCCTTTTGGAACGCCCTCCCATCAGATGTCAAGCAAATAAACAACTACAGTGGTACCTCAGGATGCGAACGGGATCCGTTCCAGAGCCCCGTTCGCATCCTGAAGCGAACGCAACCCGCGACTGCACGTCTGCGCGTGTGCAGGTCACGATTCGCTCCTTCTGTGCATGCACATGACGTCATTTTGACCGTCTGCGCATGCGCGAGTGGCAAAACCCGGAAGTAACACATTCCGTTACTTCCAGGTCGTCGCGGAGCGCAACCTGAAAGTGCTCAACCCGAAGCAACTTCAACCCGAGGTATGACTGTATCTGACTTTTAGAAGACACCTGAAGGCAGCCCTGTTTAGGGAAGTTTTTAATGTTTCATGTTTTATCGTGCTTTTACTATTCTGTTGGGAGCCGCCCAGAGTGGCTGGGGAAACCCAGCCAAATGGGCAGGGTATAAATAATAAATTATTATTATCATCATCATCATCATCAGAATGTATGGATATTTTGTCTACTTTATTGCAAACTTCTTTTCATTTATCAGATTGTTGTTGTTCGCAGTCATTTGCCCTCCTGCGTTTTTTGTGGAACAGTGACCTTGCATGTGACTTGGTAACGAAACCTTTAGTGTCATCAGCCCAGCCTTGTGGAATGCTTTTTCAACAGTGATTCAGCAGGGGCCGTCTATTTTAACCTTCAAACGTCTGCTAGATGTTCTTTTCCTATGCCACCAAGCTTATGAAGGCAATTAAGAGAACATCGCCTGCAATAGTATTTTTTAAATTTTATAGTGTGTGTGTGTGTGTGTGTGTGAGTGTAAAATAGTTGTAAATTACTTTGATATTTTTAATGAGATTGCAGTATAGAAGCATTTTTTTGTAAAGAAAATAAATAAGAACATAGGAAGCGAAATGAGTTCTTATCTATTATGCAACAGCAAAAGGTATTCTGATAGGACGTCAGAGCTGACTGTAGACAGTCTATCCTCCATGTAAGAGTCAGACAAAGAAACCTCTTCCCCTGTAAGATCTTGTCTCTCTGACATGGTAGCAACAAAGTGCCATCCCTTGACAGAGACAAGAAGAACTAGGATCTGTGGTTCTAGATTCAGGTAGGTAGCTGTGTTGGTCTGACGCAGTCGAAATAAAAATAATAAAAATTGTCCAGAAGCACCTTATAGACCAACTAAGTTTGTTCTGGTATAAACTTTTGTGTGCATGCACACTTCACATGAAAGCTTATACCAGAACAAACTTAGTTGGTCTATAAGGTGCTACTGGACAATTATTTTATTTTATTTTTTATTTTTTTATTAGGATCTGTGGCTTTTCCTATTCCAAACATTCCAGACTTCCAATGTGTTCCAAAACCGATACAATGGATGCATATGCAGACAAAATATTAAAAATCCAAACGGTATAATGTACACGCAGGACATGGAGATGGTCCCAAATTATAAACTGGACTACAGAAACACTGATTAAATAGGATACCGACACCCAATGCTTCTTTTGTGACTGTCCTCACTGGTACAGAGTACTAGGACCACTTTCTCTTTTTGCTGC
Source organism: Podarcis raffonei (assembly GCF_027172205.1). Classification (NCBI taxonomy): domain Eukaryota; kingdom Metazoa; phylum Chordata; class Lepidosauria; order Squamata; family Lacertidae; genus Podarcis; species Podarcis raffonei. Next base: position 44,012,222 of record NC_070612.1, read on the forward strand.
CCATGGCAGACATTTTGCGTTGGTACACACAGTACTTTATAGCCATGTGAATACTGGCGTCTCTTTTTACACACACACACACGAACATAAAGGAAAACATGAAAAGGATGCCAGCCTAGAATTTGCAGCCCTTCAAACTGAACCTGCTGCCACTTTCAATTTACATCCACTACGAAGAACCTTCTGTGTAAGGATAATTATCTTTGCCCATTTCACCCAACGACTGCACCCTCTCTGTGGTTGGTGGCATCCTGTCACCTCACAGGAAACAACTCCAGACTATCAATTGTTCCAAGATATGTCCTGGTCAATAGTGTCTCCCTCAGTATTAGCCAGCCAGGGTGCTTCTCAAACCTTAAAATATTGATTAGGCTCACCTTAAGAGGATGCCAAGATAAATGGTTATGCCTTCAAGCCAAAGAGGGGAGGATAAGACCTGTCAGATGGGAGAGGAGGTGAACCTCTTCTCTTATTGATGCTGTTGCTCACGCTGTTGTACCAGATCGCTGTCTGCCTGTTCAGGGTTTATTGCTGCTGCTCCCAAGAGATTCTCCAGATCTTGGACCAAGGTAAAGGTAAAGGGACCCCTGACCAGTAGGTCGAGTTGTGTCTGACTCTGGGGTTGCGGCGCTCATCTCATTTTATTGGCCGAGGGAGCTTCCGGGTCATGTGGCCAGCATGACTAAGCCGCTTCTGGCGAAACAGAACAGTTCACAGAATCACCGTTTACCTGCCCTATTTATCTACTTGCACCTATTTATCTACTTGCACTTTGACGTGCTTTCGAACTGCTAGGTTGGCAGGAGCTGGGACTGAGCAACAGCAGCTCACCCCATCGCGGGGATTTGAACTGCCGACCTTCTGATCGGCAAGTCCTAGGCTCTGTGGTTTAACCTACGGCGCCACCCTATGCTTGGACCAAAGAAAGAGTTAATTCCTGAGGATGCATCCATCTTGGATAGCCCCAGAAGCCTATGCAACTGGATATTGACAACTGGTTTGGGAACTGACCCACAGAGAACATTATGGGACTATCATTCCCAAAACCAACTATTTATTTTGTCTGGGGCACCAGTATATGTTCACCTGCCCCACAGGTCTGTGGTTGTTTGACATATCAGACAGTTCACCAGCGCAACTCTCCCTCCTGCCCTGCCTCTGATTACATCCATTTAACTTAGGAGGAACAGGGAAGTGCCAAATGGCCCCAAGGGCCATAGTGCCTCATATCCCTTCCCCATCTTTGGTGCTGGAATGAACATAGCTTTTCTTTAAAAAAAAAAATCCAATTAGTGAAGGAGATTTACCTCTGAGATGCAGTTATGTCATCCAACAGGTTTGTTAGACAAAGCACACCGCATTAAAACAGATCCCTTGAGCTTGTAGCTAAGCTGTTTTGCACACTAAATTAGTCACCTCATTTTGAAATAATGAATTCCTGCCCTCTCATCTCTGACAAATTATATCCAATTGTCAGGTGAGCTAAAAAGCCCAGTTCGTCTGCAATGAAATCATTTTCTGTCCTCTGCTATTTTCACTCCTCGCCTCTGTTGGTGGAGTAAACAATATGTGGCGTCGGAGCTGAAAGGCACAAAAGGAGCACAACAAAAGCAAATGGGGGTGACCAACTAATCAACAACAACAAAATCAAATCAGAGGGATCTACATCACTGCAAGTCATTCTAAAAAGATGAGGTCTGGACCAGTTTTTTGAAGATCAGGTTAATCAGGAGTATGCAAGGAGTTCTAAAACTGCAGGCCAGCTCTCCTGTTCTCTGTTGGCTGGCTGGGCACGGTTTTATCTGATCTTGATTGCTAGAGAGAAACACACATTTCATATAACTAGGCTTCAAGTCAAGTAGGGTACATGCCTTTACATACATGCTTTTATGTAGACTTACAACTGCTTCTTCCCAAATAATCCCATTCATACATCTTGAATTAAAAATGGAATGCGACTTTATGGTTTGCACCAAATATAGTAGAGGGTTTGATGAGTGAAATATCTGTTTATTTCACTGTCCTGCTCTTCTCTTCCCATTACAAGTCTGTTTTTCAGTTTATTCCACCCACTCTTGCTCCCTGAGTGAACATTAAAATAATTTTTCTTTCCGCCTACCTGATTTTCTAATATGCAAAATACATCAACATTCTAAATTTGGTTTTTGGTATCCATACATTCCACAGTTCTTCTAAAAGATTCTTGTTTCAAGGTTTAGATTAAGATTCTCTTAGAAGGCCTGTGCAATTCTAAGTTGTCCTAGAATAGCTGCACTGAAGCCAATGAATTTAGCACAGTGTTCACTATGACCACAATACGCACACATGTAGACATCTCAGTAATGCCACAGTTTATGCTGCTTAATTACCGTATTTTTTGCACCATAACACTCACTTTTTTCCTCCTAGAAAGTAAGGGGAAATGTCTGTGCGTGTTATGGAGGAAATGCCTACGGGTGGCATGCCTACGGATTTTCCTCCTCTAAAAACTACGTGCGTGTTATGGTCAGGTGCGTGTTATAGAGCGAAAAATACGGTAATACTTGAAATGCCTCATCATAGCATATGGCAACCAGCACGCACATTCTTCAGCTACTACATTCTTCAGTGACTAACCAGATGATGAGAAGACCGAAGGTAGATTAGAGCTCAAGTAAACAGTGTGCTGAACTCTCATATGATGACAAATGCAGTGTTAGTCCAGAGCATATTTTAGCAATTAATGAAGCCATGATGGTGGATAATTAAACACCAGAGGATGTCACATGTTAGAACGCATGGGTTTACTCTCCCATAGGATGCTAATTATGTGGTGTGTTCATAATTGGAACCTGATGTATGCATACAGATGAGTAAATGTTAGCACGATGAAAAACCCCAGAGAAAACACAAGGTCTTATATTAGACATTCCAAACAGGAGATGGAACTCTCTTGTGAATGCAAAGCATATGCAAAGAAAGTGTCTCACGCAAAGACACTTCATTTAAGGAAGGAATTAATAACCGCAAGATGTGATAGCCATCAACTTAGATGGCTTTAAAAGGGATTGGACAAATTAACGGAGGATAAATCTATCCATGTCTACTAGTCATCATGACAGCTATATATTACCTCAGAATGCCTCGGAACACCAGTTTCAGGGGAACAACACAAGATATAGGGTTATCTATATTCTGCTTGTTGTCTTGCATGAAATATATGGTTGGAAAGAAGGATACTGGAGTACAGGGATGGATTAAACATTAAGCAAAATAAGCACATGCTTAGGGCATCAAGGGAAGGGGGATGCCAGATAAATTTTCCATTGCTGGATTTACCATGGACCATATGGTGCAGCTGAACCAGGTTCCACAAAAAAAGGCTCCCACAATGAAGGTAAAAGACCCCTGGACAATTAAGTCCACTCAAAGGCAACTATGGGGTTGTGGCGCTCATCTCGCTTTCAGGCCACAATTTGGAAGTTCAGTGCAGCAAAAAATGTAGAAACAAGATTCAGTCATGCTGAACTTTATAAAATAATTGTAGAAGACAATATTTTATGGTTTATGGTTTTTTATATTTTGAATTAGATATCTATGGGGGCACCAAAAGCTTTTAAGTGCAGAGGGCCTCTAAAGGTCTTAATCCAGCCCTGCAGCCCAGCACAAATCTTCTCATGTTCTTTTTGTGATCTGTACATGCAACAGAAAACCTTAACTGACAGCCGATCCTGACATGACAATGGCATCTACCTGAGAGTTTAAAAGGAACTCAAATGTAAAACAGCATCTTCTAACAAAGTGACCTAACTTGTCCCTCAGAACAGTACCTGAGAACTAGGAAGCAGCCAATGCAACACCAGGTTTTGAAAATGGGGAAGGTAACGTGGGACCTGTTAGTTGGATACCTCGCATCAGTGCTATTTTTCTAGAAAAAGAGGTGCCAGAACTCACCATGAACACCTCCCTTGATCTCTTAGAAGGGTGATGAAGCCCACCTTAGGGGTGCCAGAACTGAGTTCCAGTGACTTCCAGCTGAAAAAAGCCCAGTACAGGTGTGGAGAACGTTTGACCCTACAAAACTACATCATCCCTGCCACTGGCCATGCTTTCTAGAACTGGTGGGAATTATAGCTCAGCGACATCCAAAAGACCAGAGATCCCCCAGTCTTGTTTAGTATCAGCTCATAAAATAACATCCAGAGAACATCAAAGCTGGCTGCTTTGGTGTAAAACTGCTACCCTGCCTGGATAATTCTTGACTTTGTGTTCTACAATCATTCCTGGTTAATTAAGGCTTTCATCTGAATTTACATAATAATTCACTCATTCTTTCTTCTCCCTGGAGAGGAACAAGAATGTCAGCATCAAATCTGTCCTTTAAAACTAGTGTAAATTGCTCCATTTACGCCGCCATTGTTTCCTTCTGCCCTTCCCACTCCCACTCTGTTCCTGTGTTCTCGTTCCATGTTCACAGCCTAATAAAGTTTAAGGTTTCTCTTTATGGGGCTGAGCTAAAGGCTTTGAAAAGATGCTGAGGAATTGTCAGTCTAACAGCACAGCCTGACAGAAATCAGACTCCTTGGAACAGACACACTGCTTTTCTTTCTTTAAGGCGCGATTAACATTTGCTTGGCACAAATAACCTGGCCTTGTGGAACACAGAAGTTTAGTCACACTGGCTTCTTTTACTTTGCTGTTACCCAGTGGCATAGCGTGGACTGCCAGCTCCCGGGGCAAGGCAAGTATTGCACTCCCTAACCTGTGGTTCCTTTCAGGGCTGGGCGGTGGTGGTGAGGGAGGGAGAGGGGAGCTGGGGCGGGGACAGCATTGGTGGCCGTTTATGTTATTATTATTTATATTCCATGAAAAAATTATGAATTGTTTTAAAAACCCTCAAAGCAGTTTGTTTTTCTTTCAACATTTTGCTCACTTCCGAAATTTTGGGTCTGGGGCAACGGCCCCTCTGCCCACACACCCCACGCTATGCCACTGCTGTTACCAGTCATGAATTAAGCTAATATCACTGAAAACAGTTGATCTTCCAGTCCCTTTAAATCAGGGATGGTGATCCTTTTTTGAACCTAGGGCCACTTTCCTTCTCAGGCAACCTTCCAGGGGCCGCATGCTGCGGGTGGGCAAGTCCAGAGGCAAAAGTGGGTGAAGCAATGGATGTGACTCTTATCTTGTACGATAAGCTACATTCCAGCCATACAAAGTTAAGACGCTTACACACAAAAATATCCCTCCCATCTTTCCAGGCACACAAGAGGCATTGTCATGGCTCAAGCGCACATTCCTTTTTTAAAAAAATAATATTTTTTATTAAGTTTTCCATTTTAACAATCCAATAAAATCACATTAAATATTCCAAATTATACAAATACATATCATAAAGTCCAAATGTTTTGCCAAATTATAATTTTTTTGTTGGGGGTTCCCATGCTTCAAGTTCAGTGGGGGTCCAATCATCTCATATTTCTACTGCTTTGAGTGTCCACTAGTCCCTTCTTTAAATCTTCTTGTTATTATCTGCTCAAGCACACATTCCAGCTAGGCAAGAAAACTCAAGAAGAGCCAAGCGAAAGGTCAGTGGCCTGGGGAACATGGCCTGGGGAGGGACTGTAATCTTGGGAGAGCCTTTTCTTTTTTCATTTCTTCTTTCTTTCTCTCTCTCTTTCTTTCTTTCTTTCTTTAAATTATAATCATAAATAAATAAGAATAAACATGTGCACCCCACCACTGAGACCATTCCACTGCAACTATCCAACCTCCCAGCACCTCTTGCGATGGTCCGACTCCTTTCCGTTTTTTACAGTACAAATTCTACAAACATCCTCCATATCTCCTCAAAATCATTTCTCCTGCATATTCCCCCATCTTACCTTAATGGCACATGTTAATTTATCATTAATAGCTTTATCCCACAGCTCTTCATACCATTCTTCCATTTTATATTCTGCTTGCCCCTTCCACTTCCTAGTTATCATAATTCGTGCAGCTGTCAATAAATTTGTGAGCAAGTCCTTCATAGCCTGCGAACCTTCCACCCCATCATAAATTGATAATTGTGCTAACACTGGACCTTTGGTCAGCTTTAACCCAGTGATTTCTGTTATCTCCTTAAACACCCTTTGCCAAAAAAAAAATGGTACATATTTACACCCCCACCACATGTGAACCTAATTCCCTGTTTCCTAGCATCCCCTCCAATATAACACCAAATATTCCTTGTTTATTTGATTTAAACTGATTGGTGTTAAATACCATCTCCAAATTAATTTATAATTATTTTCTTTTATTCTTATAGACAGCATTTTCAACGTATGTTTCTCCCATAATTTCCCCCAGCTGTGACTACGGTATCTATCTGTCCTGTTGTCTCCTTTTCTCACGCCTCTTAATTTATCTCCTTGATCCTAGAGAGAGCCCTTTCTTTGGGCGGTGGAATGGCAACACTTTAAATTCTTAGTGCAGTTGGGGCCTTAGTAGTAGCAACATTTATTGGCATAGCACCAGCACTACCCTGGGGACTTCCTAGCGCATGATTGTCACCTACACTTCACTAGCTCTCAAGAGACTAAATTAGTATGTACACTATGTATTTAAGCTGCTTTAACTGTCATGACTTCCTCCCAGGAGAGCATGGAAAAGAATGTTCAGGGAGTGAGATTAAAAAACAACAACCCACCTAGGCACTTCTAACAGATGAATTTTGGTCGTTTTTCATACTGCACTCTTCATCAACCATCGGTAATGGAAATAACAGCTCAAGCTATCTCAGCAGCAGGTTTAAAACACACATCCCTTCTCTACCAAAACTGTTTCACACATGGCACTGCAAAACGTATTTGAGCCTCTTGTCTCCAACGATATGTGAAAGGTTGACTCTGCAGATATTTCCCCCCCCCCCCTGCATACACTAAGAGTGAGTGAATGATTTCTTTTGATAGCTGGCCTTTGAAGGATCAGGGAATCAGTGGTGTAGCGTGGGGGGTGCAGGGGGGGACGGCCGCACCGGGCGCAACATCTGGGGTTAGGGCAAATCCACGGGTTAGGGGGCGCAAATCCACGGGTTAGGGGGCGCAAATTACTTGCCTTGCCCCGGGTGCTGACAACCCACGCTACGCCACTGCAGGGAATGCCCACTTCTAGAACAGTAGTTGCCTATGTCTTTTTCCATCTGCACTGGCTAGAGCCATCAAGCTGCGAAGAACCAGGAGACATTCTGGAGAAAGGCAGACTAGTAAGTAATTTATTTAAGGTGACTGAAGTCTTCCTATCACTCAAGAGTCCTATCGAAGGCAGCAAAGAATAACATTAACCCCCCCCCAAAAAAAATTAACACAAAGTTAACCAAGCAGCATGATAAACCAAACAATCATAAATAAAACAGGCAGGAGAAGCAAAAATAAAATGTCACCATGCACTTCATCCCTCCCCAAAAGCCTGGGTAAAAAATAGGTATTATGAATGAGAATAATGTTGAAGCATGAGACACCTCAGAGGGCCACAGAAAGAGTAGAGAGAGCATAATTGGCCCTGGAAGCATCTAAGGAAAGATGGAAGAGTTTAGATGCGAGACCTCTGTGAATTCTGGAGCATCCCTCAGGATGTTTACTGGTGTACCTCCATCCGTTCAACCTGTATTTTTGTAAATAAACACGAACGAGTACAAAACGGCAGTAAACCTCTATTGGCTTTATTTCCAAAGGAGGTCAACAAACTAGTTAAATGCTGCACTCCTGGCAATTTCTTACATCAGAAAACTGGTGTACACACAAAACAAGAAGACTTATATATAACAGGTAGTTATATATATCCACTAATATAGGTTTTATATTTGCATTACAGAATATAGAAGAAGAGAGGAAAGGGCAATTTAGTGTAATGACTGAAAATGCCCTTATATTTGAGAAATTGTATTTACTGATTAAGTCATGTTTTCCTATTTTCTGCCCCGCACCAATTTCCTTGCAGAATGGACATGTACAAAAGGAATTGTTCTAAATAATACACACACACCCAGCCTTGCTTGGCTGAACAAACGAAGTCTCGGTAAACAAACAATTGAACTTTAATTGAGATCTGAATGGGCCACGTTGTTCTGTATGGCAACTATTCTGCCCTGGTGAAATCCCTTCTTGTTTCAAAGGGGAAGTGTTTATCTCTACGATGGCATCTGCTGCAAAATTAAGCATTCGCTAGCTCCGTGTGCTTAACCACATTAACCATTTCGCATCTAGATAATGATACTTAGCACCGTTGCTGGAAGGCAGGAGAACACCGCTCTACTTCCCCTTCAGCATGATTTCCAAATTCCTGTACTTTCCTTGTACCGTTTGAGCTCACTTCAGTAGGGTTTGCACAGGAGAGCTTCCTTGTGCATCATGGCTTAGGCCCCAGGAGCCACCTGTTCTCACAGATTAGGCGGAGGGGAACCAACTTCCTGATTCACCTAAGGAGAAGTCAGTCAAGACTGTGCATCGTTCTGCTTAGGGAAAGGGGGAAGGAGAGGAGCTTCATGACTGGCGCAAGGGCCAGCAAAACAGTTCTGTTCAACACTGCTCTAAACTGACTTCCCCTCTAAGAAGAGAAGAAGAATAGTTTGGATTTGATATCCCGCCTTTCACTCCCTTTAAAGAGTCTCAAAGCGGCTAACATTCTCCTTTCCCTTCCTCCCCCACAACAAACACTCTGAGAGGTGAGTGGGGCTGAGAGACTTCAGAGAAGTGTGACTGGCCCAAGGTCACCCAGCAGATGCATGTGGAAGAGCGGGAACGCAAACCTGGTTCACCAGATTATGAGACCACCGCTCCTAACCACTACACCACACTGGCTCACAGCACACCCTGCTTAGGTATTCTCACGAGCTGGCAGGACAACGGGGAGCAGGGAAGCCATCTTGCCCTCAGGATTGTGGGTGCCTGCCACCGCAACGTGGATGTGCGACATCACACACCAGCACGTAGTGCGTGTGACGTCACATGCACACACACTACGTGCAGGGGGTGTGTGTCTGTGTGACATTGCACATCCACATTATGTTGGCCAACGGTGGTAACACCTTTTACTCCTCCTATTTGCAGCCACCAAGGCACTTTCTTCCACGGGGAAGGGCTCAGACTCGGAGGCAGAGAGGTGCCTCAGCAACTGAGCCCTACTCCTCGGGAAAAGGGTGCCTCACTCACTGGCTGAGGAGGGTGGAGCTGAACTGCTTCTGTCTTGGAGGCAGCGCCGCTGCTGCCTGCTGGCTTTTTTCATTGACTATGTGGGTGCCCAGCCCCCACAATTACAGTCATACCTTGGGTTAAAGACACTTCGGGTTGTGTCCTACGGCGACCCGGAAGTACCAGAAAGGGTTACTTCTGGGTTTTGCCGCTCGCGCATGCGCAGACACTCCAAATGATATCACGTGCATGCGCAGAAGCGGTGAATCGCGGCACGTGCAGACATGGTTTGTGTTCTGCTCAGGTTGCGAACGGGGCTCCGGAACGGATCCCGTTCACAACCAGAGGTAGCACTGTATATTATTATGGGTACCTGTGCTGCCAAATACAGCAGTTCTTTCCAAGGACATCAGGACAAAAGGAATGAGGAGGTGGAAGGAGAGCCAAAATGGTTTTATTAACAAATAAACACCAGGCAGGCAAAGCATAAAATAAAACATACCCGACAGGGGCTACCCAATCTCCCCTTCAGCTGCCCAGAGCCCCAGGTAGAGCAGCAGGAGAAAGACCCTGAACGTCAGTCTCCCAGCATCAGGTCCTTTGATCTGAGTAGAAGCTCTCCGGCCCCTCCCATCTATGGCTTTTATAGCCTGCCTTGATGTAATCAAGTGCACCTGGCATTACTCATGATTAGCGCAGGACCTTGAGATGGAATTAATACAGAGCAGCTGAGAGTCTCCCACTATCTGCAGCCGGGCATCCAGCCAGCACTTGCAACACAGAAGAACCCAGGAAACTCCCGGCAGGTGTGTGAAACACAAGAATCCAGCAGACCTCAAACTGGGGATGTTAAAGGGAAAGGGACATGCCATCTAATTCCTTGAAATACAATTGTATTCTGCATTTCCACTACAGTATCCAAGCACCCTGGGACGCGGGTGGCGCTGTGGGTAAAAGCCTCAGCGCCTAGGGCTTGCCGATCAAAAGGTCGACGGTTCGAATCCCCGCGGCGGGGTGCGCTCCCACTGCTCGGTCCCAGCGCCTGCCAACCTAGCAGTTCGAAAGCACGTCAAAGTGCAAGTAGATAAATAGGGACCGCTTACCAGCGGGAAGGTAAACGGCGTTCCGTGTGCTGCGCTGGCTCGCCAGATGCAGCTTTGTCACGCTGGCCACGTGACCTGGAAGTGTCTGCGGACAGCGCTGGCCCCCGGCCTCTTGAGTGAGATGGGCGCACAACCCCAGAGTCTGTCAAGACTGGCCCGTATGGGCAGGGGTACCTTGACCTTTACCTTTTTATCCAAGCACCCACGGCTACCCGGAGTTGACTGCTATGATGGGGAGGAGGAAGAAAATCCCAGCAAGGGGTGTACACACCAGGGCAAGGAGGGGATGGAGAAGGAAGTATTCACAGGCTGATGTGGGATGGCATGGCAAGGGGGTGGAGGTCAATGTAGAGGAACCAGAGCAGCAGGACCCATCACCAGAGGGGGCCCTGTCTCCACGAACACGGCGGGCCTTGAGGCGTAGGGAGCAGTGGGTGGGGCGCTCCATGAGACTGAGGCAGGCTCCTTCAGTACAACAATGGGGCTGTCCCATATGCCCCATGACAAACTTCTTTTGAAACCAAAAGGGATTTCAAAAGTAATTTGTCATGTATCACAAGACATTCATATTTAAAGGGACACACTTGTGATCATGGGCATAGCCAGGATTTTTGTTTGGGTGGGGCAGAACCTCGGTTTGCTATGTATTTTTTATTGGTTTTTATTGATTTGGGGGGTGCCCCTCCCTGCCCCCCCTTGGCTTACGCCCATGCTTGTCTCGAAAATAAAACACCAGAAGTTTCACTGAGCAAACGCAACTCCCTCTTTTCAGCCTAAGCTCTGCTCTGGAGTCCAGCCACTGGTGCTTTCTATTTAAACAGACAATTTTCTAGAAGGCAAACTCAGTGTACTCCTGAGGAAGGAAATTTATTTTTGGAGCAGCTCAGTGACACTGATGTTATAGACAAGCCAGATGGTGATGTCCATGTGACATCTAAAAATTGCATAATTATAACAAGGGAGTTCTGTTTACTTGCAACGATTGGGGTGAAAATTCAGCGAATGATGTTTCTGCCTCTTATGGCCAACTGACTTTAATACAACTTAATTATATTCGTTGATTGGACTTCTCTTGCTTTCACAGGAGCCCTTAAGGTGTCTTGCAATGATTCATAAATAACATATATTTAGAATATACTTGCACATGACCTTTTAAGAACGTAAGAACAGCCCTGCTGAATCAGGCCAAAACACTGCCCACTTGTTCCATATGGAGCACACCATTCTGTCACGTCCCCCTCCCCCCACCTTTCGTTGCTAACAAAAAACAGACAAACCCAAAGCATGGCAGCCTTCCCTAATACTATGGGACCTTGGGTTAAGAACAATTCGTTCCGGAGGTCCATTCTTAACCTGAAACTGTTCTTAACCACTTTAGCTAATGGGGCCTCCTGCTGCTGCTGCTGCGCTGCGATTTCTGTACTCATCGTAAAGTAAAGTTCTTAACCAGAGGTACTACTTCTGGGTTAACGGAGTCTGTAACCCGAAGTGTTTGTAACCCAAGGTGTTTGTAACCCAAGATGCCGCTGTAGTAGAATCGCTCTAGGCTTCTGATCACTTTGATTGCCCCTTTTTTGCTCCACAGTATACTTCGGTGTATCCTTTCTGAGGGAGGGATGCGGGTGGCGCTGTGGGTTAAACCACAGAGCCAAGGACTTGCCGATCGGAAGGTCAGCGGTTCAAATCCCCACGACGGGGTGAGCTCCCGTTGCTCGGTCCCTGCTCCTGCCAACCTAGCAGTTCGAAAGCACGTCAAAGTGCAAGTAGATAAATAGGTACCGCTCCGGCGGGAAGGTAAACGGTGTTTCCGTGCACTGCTCTGGTTTGCCAGAAGCGGCTTAGTCATGCTGGCCACATGACCCGGAAGCTGTACGCCGGCTCTCTCGGCCAATAAAGTGAGATGAGCGCTGCAACCCCAGAGTCGGCCACGACTGGACCTAATGGTCAGGGGTCCCTTTACCTTTACCTTTCTGAGAGGCGGCAACCAGAACTATACACCAGAGATTTGCATAAAGGCACTTCAATATTGACAGTTTCGCTTTGGATCCCTTTCATAACGATCCCTAATGTGGATTTTTGGCTTCCCCACCCCTCCCCACCCCACTTCTGCTGCGCACTGAATTGGTGTTTTAACTGACCTGTCCAAAATTGGCCCATGATCTTTTTCCTGGTAAGTCACAACCCCCATCAATATATTTTGATGCATAAATTAATTAATTAATTAAAAAGCTTCTCTTAAAAGTGTTTAAACCCTGGCATATTCTGTGCCAACTCCCATGGGTACCTTGTATTTCTTAATTTGTCTTAACAAGTGGATACACTTGTCGGTTCTTCCCTCCTTTTTATTATTTTTGCAAGTAACTCAACATCAAGGTCGGAGTTATTTATTACTTCAAAATGAGCTGCAGACAATAGGACGTTTCTGGATCGAGCTGTTTCATGGTTTCTAAAACAATTTTATGTAATATACTGGCATATATTCTTACGTCAAGCATCTGTTGCTATGTTAGTAAGCCATGAACTCTGCACACGAAGTATTTGTATAGTAAATAGCATGTGTACAGAGAATAAAAATGTTCCTGCTTAGCACTTCAAGGAACTGTATAAATACTAACTGAGCTCAAGCTATTTTTAAATTGGCCAGTTACTTTGGGGCTCCTAGCTGAAGCAAACAGACACATGTAATCTGTATTGTACTAAAAAAAAACCTGACACTAGATGAGTGCAGAGGTGCCGTGGCAAAAAATGTTCCATTGCTTAGGGAACTGAACTGTTTGCATTCTGTGTTCTGTAACAGAAGGGAAAGCTGCAAGTTGGGCTAGAATTAAAACTTAACTTGGAATAGGCTGAGTGTTAAGTTGTGGGTGAACATATCAGACTACACAGCGATTCTTCAAGCAGCTCTTGTTTATTCACAGGCCAGAACAGAACTGAACTGAACTGAAGGGTTCAGCCAGCCTGCTTATACAGAGCTCCACTAGAACGCAACAGTAACCATTTTCTGTAACTATCCAATCACTGAACGTCACTTTCAATCCCATATTTGCATATGTGGACCTGAGTGAAAACTATCTACAGTATCCCCCTGCTGGCCCAGGGTGAGAACATCAGTACATAACACTGAGGACTTGGAAAGGTGTTCCAGGACACAGGACTGGTCTGACTGTTAGGAAGAGTGAAGCAGGGGACTGTGATGAGAGATCTTGGAGGACAGAGTATACAACATGAGGGGAAGAGGAGCACTAGGGAGGTTGGTCAAGGAACTGGGTCAAAAACAGGCTCCTGGGGGAATGTGGTTTTAGATTCATGAAGAGAGGAGGAGAACAAAAAGATTGTAGGATTGGGGCAAAACTGTAGAGATAGGTAGGAGTGTGACTAATGACAGGAAGGAAGTCGAGAAGCTGAAGAGGCTTGGAGGGACAGGGATTTTGGGTCACACAACAAAGAGAGCATGGGGTTGCTAGGACAAGACTTGACAAGGAAATTCTACTAGCTGCACATCCTATTGTTGCTCCAGCCTTGCTAAAGGGTGCAGACCAAAATGTAATATGTGGGGTGGGCAAGGTGGATTTCACATACTGATTTGAACAAAACAAAAAAAATCCAGGGATTTGGTCACAGACATCTTAAATCCTGTAAATTTCAGATCAAATGTCAAGTGTCCTGTTATGTACTGAGTTGAATAGGATCCAGAATGCAGCAGTCTGATTGGTCCTAGAACAATAGGATTCAGAATGCAGCAGTCTGATTGGTCCACAGGAGCCACCCAATCCAGATCCAGGTGGAAGTGAATCCTCAACCTGATTGGCCTACAGGTGAATCCCGGAATTAGCCAATCACGTGGGGCCCATTGTGTAAATAATGTATATAAAGCAGACATTCTGGGGGAACTTCCATTTCTCCTCACCACTATGAGCTGAATAAAGAGTATGAAATCCACTCTCGACTCTGAATATATTTAATGTCCAGAACCTGAGGAAATACTTTTAAAAAAGGAAAGCTGTCCACAACTAGTGAGAACATTTCTGCCCCGGTATCTGACCAAAGGAAAGCAAAGAGCAGTGGCTAAAATAGCCTCAGGGAAGAGGAAAGCAAAGAGCCTCAGGGAAGAGGACATGCTGTACAATTGCTAAAGGAGGCCAAAGTGCCATCATTACCTGGGTGGATTATCAGGGATCCCACAGAACCTGTGGCCCTCAAATAAGTGCTAGACTCCAACCCCCATCACCCATGACCATTAGTCATGTGGGTTGGGGCTGATGGGAGTTGGAGTCCAGCAACATCTGGAGGACCACAGGTACCCCCATCCTTGCCATGGAAGATGCGCTGAATATCTATAAAGGAAGGGAAGATAAGTGCCATCCATTAAATTGTTCTGTAAACTTCCAGAGCACAAAATACACTTTGCCATGCACAGGAACCTGTCGCCCTGAATAAAAGCTGCCTTTGTCTCTTTCCTGTTCAAGCTTACAGTTGGATATTGTCTAAATAAGGCACAGTCACACAACTGATCTATCACAGAAACACACTGCAAGTCCATAGCCAGTATCCATTAAGATGATTACGACAATGTAATGTGAAGTAATATTCAGTGGATTAATCAGTGGAAAACCAACAAGAGTGCTGTCAAGGAAATTCTTGTTAGTGGACACAAGAAAAATAATAATTTTATGTATCTTGGCAAGATGTTATCTTTCTTTTCAAAGCCAGAAACATGGCATGGCTTGACTGAGGTCCCTACTTCTTGGGGAGGGAGGGCAGGGAATAGCAGCTCTCAGAAAATTCATTTCCCTTCACTTAGTTGCTGAAACTCTTGAGCTATTTTCTTTGAAACATATAAAGAATTCAGTCTCTTAGCAACACTCCTCCCACAGACGGGGAAAAAAAAGGATGATATCAATTCCTTCTGCACATTAAGCAAGGCAAGCTGAGCTTTGGAAAACACTTTCTTGTTAGATAGGAAAGACATGTAAATTTGAGCCAGGCAAATGCCAGCTCTGTCCTTTAAAGATGTCTTTTGGATAAAGTCACACCAGGACTTGTACACTGCTCTACTGCTATAACTACCTCTAGAAGGGGCCAAACCATCATTGGAGTGACATCATTGGTAGTTCGCTATTGATTTGGTTTACTAATGGAAGAGCCAAGGAGGAACCAGCACTTTCACAGATGGTACTCCAGTTTGCACCAATAATGAGGAATAGTCAGCTAGACTGTCCTGATGAAGATCTAGCAGCTAACATGTGCAGTCAGAATCATCAGAACCTGCCTAATACTGTATTGTCTTCCCTTATTCCTGTATTCCTGTTTTTATAATACAGTGGTACCTTGGGTTAAGTACTTCATTTGTTCCGGAGGTCCATACTTAACCTGAAACTGTTCTTAACCTGAAGCACCACTTTAGCTAATGAGGCCTCCTGCTGCCGCCGGAGCGTGATTTCTGTTCTCATCCTGAAGCAAAGCTCTTAACCTGAAGCATATTTCTGGGTTAGCGGAGTCTGTAGCCTGAAGCGTATGTAACCTGAGGTGCCACTGTACTGATTTACTGGGGTGTGTGGTGTGGTTTTTGTTGTTGTACCTCTGCTTTTAATTATAGTGTTTTATTGTTTTTGTGTTTCATTTTTGTAAATATTTTAAATACTAAGAAGTTTAGAAAATATTTAAAATAAATAAACGCAGCCCCGTCTTGTCCATCCTGATTGGAGCAGGTCTCCAGGGTTTCAGCCAGGGTTTTCAGCTCTATGTGAAGATTGGAGGGCAGGGGTTCAACCTAGGATCTTTTATCTGCAAGTCATGTGGTCTACCATGGAGCTATGATCCTTCCTCAGAGTTACCTCTGCAAAGAAATGCAAAAGGACAGGAGGAAATAGAATGGGGAATAATTGCATCACTCCTTTCAACAAAACAGTAAGCAGAACCATTACTATGAAAGCACAATTGTTGTACTGTATGTAGTTATTGTCCGATACTTAATCCCATAGGCAAAATCTAACCACCTCAGAGGAACCATTCACTCTGCCAAATCAGGTGACAAATGTTTGTGCCTAGGATGGTGTCTCTGGCAATAAGCACTGCTAGACACTTTAAAGATTTGGGACATGGGCCACACGTAAACATATTTGCAAATGCCAAGTTTCTATGCAAGAGGCAAATTAATAATACAAGTGTTACAGAAGGCAAGCCACCCAAGTTACCCCATGTAATCTGTTCGATTAATCTGCATCCCACCCCAGACTACCCTAAATCTGTTCCTCATCAATTCTTCCCTCCCCCTCAATTAATTGCTCAACAAATCCTGTTCCAAATCAATTCAATTACTGCAATTCACAACCTTCGAAGTTGTATCTAAATTGAATAATCTTAAATTAATCTATTCCTCAAATTACTAGCCTACTCAGTAACCCAGATTGTCCCCCTAATTCCGTTTCTCTCAAATTCATTACCTATCCAAAAAGACTTGGGCCACTTCGAAAGAGTCAGGGTCCGATAGGGCTTTTTTTCAGCCGGAACTTGCCGGAACTCAGTTCTGGCACCTCTCAGGTGGACGCCATTGCCATTATAAGAGAACAAGTGAGGCGTTCATGGTGAGTTCCGACACCTCTTTTTCTAGAAAAATAGCAATGGTGCCTGCTCTTCATGCTAGCAAGCCATTTGGAGGCCAAGCCCTTGCTTTCCCCTAAAACTCCAGTGGCCCTGCAGCCCCCTCAAGAAATCTAGCTGCAACCAGAACTCTGGGAAATGTAAGGAACAAACGCATTCCTCAAAAATGAACATTCTCCTCCTACGCCTGTTGGGAAAACATTGGACGCAAATCACACAAAACCTGCTACCCCTAAATGCATTTGCAAGAAAAACGTTGCATTTAGCAGCCAAGGCTTTTACCCAAGTTCATGGCCCTGATTTATTGACTAAGAGACATGCCTGTACACATTCTCTATAAATAGGGAACTCTCTACAGCTACCAGTTTTAGAGATTTTCTGACTCAGTAGAGAATTTTTAACAGATTGTTTTCTTCTCCTCCTTGGCAGCTTGCTACTTACGTATAAAGCTATAGTGTCTATTTTCTGAGGCACAAAACACTTTCATGCTAAGAAACCCAGGCATAACAGCGCTTATCACTGGACACAGAATGAGATGCTGCATACATAAACGTTTTCCAAGGCAAACTTCATTAAAATTAATTGGTGCCGAGGCGAAAAACACATGCCTTCACAGTTGTGTTTTCTTCTGGCCATCATAAATTCATATTCTTCCAGGTTTGCAGAAACTTACGCAGAGATGTAAGATACAAAACACCCTCAAATCCATACGCCGGTCCCCTTTAATGTTTCGCACCATGGTATAGTTTGATAATTTTTGACTTTGGACTTAATGGGGCCCACTCTTTAGATGATTACGTGTTATTATTTCACTTACTTCGAAATGGGGTGAGCCAGCTCTGCTGCGTTGGGGTGGGGTGGGACCCCACTTGCTCATTATGCAGAATGAGGCCCTGGACTTCTGCCCCATACCCTCCAACATCCCTCAGATAAAAACAGAGACATTTTCATCTGAGGAATGTTGGCAGGTATAAACACACAGAGTCATTTTTTAGGGGTTTGTGATAGAACTACAACATACTCTCTTCCTCCTTCCCCCACCTCAGAAATGTGTCGGAGGTGGGTGTCCGCCACGACTTTTCAGCCTCAGCCGCACCAGCTCCACACTTTGAAGGTGCCTGTTTCATTGCTCTCTTCCCCTTGCCAACCTGCCACCAGTGCCAGGGGGCGCAAGAGGGCAGTTTGCTGCTTCCCAGCCTCCATCCCACTCTCCTTTCCACACATGCAGCTCCCCCCGACATCACACAACTGAACTGCCGCAGCACTGGACCTCATGCACCGAACATGCGCAAGCTAGTTCCTCCATTGCTTTCCCCTCTCAGCGCGTTCCTATCAGTTAGGAATCGAGGATAATGTTCAGCTTCACTGCAATGCCGCAAACGCAGCCAGGAAACCGACAGACTGCACTCAGCAGCTGAACACAAGAAGGAGGAAACATAGTATTTCTTCTTCTTGGTGTCGTTAGCCGGCTTACATTTTGCAGGTTACAAATTGGTTATTGTTATGTACTGAAGTTCTCACCCTGGGCCAGCAGGGGATACTGTAGATAGTTCAGGTCCACATATGCAAATAAGGGATCGAAAGTGACGTTCAGTGATTGGATAGTTACAGAAAGTTGTTACAGTTACGTTGTACTGGAGCTCTATATAAGCAGGCTGGCTGAACCCTTCAGATCAGTTCTGGCCTGTGAATAAACAAGAGCTGTTTAAAGAATCGCTGTGTCGTCTGATATGTTCACCCACAACAGTTATCAGCTAACAACGAAGCTGGGAGAAACTAGAAATGAGCCAGCAAGACACTGAACCGGCCAGAGAAACCTTTACAATAGTTAGACAGACTGGAATTGCAGGCATAAGAGTGGAGGCAAGCCCATTCTCCCTCACCTGAAGAAAGCAGCAAGAGGAATAGTTTGTACGGCTTCAAACAGGAGGCGTGAGGACTCTGAAGGGGCCTTGAAGTCCACCCACCTTCTTCCCAAAGCCTAGTAAGCACTAACTACGCTTTGGGAAGGAGCCCACAGGCCTCCTTCCCAATGCCACTGCTGTCCCTGGAGCTGCTTCTGCGGCCCCCATCCGCTGCCCAGGAGAAATCGGGGCACCCCGGGATCAAGTCAGAAGCCATGACGGCTTTAGGAATTTTGGAGTCGTCCCAGCAAAATTGGGACACTTGGAGGGTATGCTGCCCCCAAATGCTGCCCTAACTTCACCACTTGTTTATTGGAAAGTACATATTGTGAAGTCAATTTACAAGTGTGTACTGTATTTTTCGCTCTATAAGACGCACCAGACCACAAGACGCACCTAGTTTTTGGAGGAGGAAAACAAGAAAAGAAAAAATCTGAATCCCAGAACAGCAAGAGGGATCACTGCGCAGCGAAAGCAGCGATCCCCCTGGCTGTTCTGGCTTCTGGGATAGCTGCGCAGCCTGCATTCGCTCCATAAGACGCACACACATTTCCCCTTACTTTTTAGGAGGGGAAAAGTGAGTCTTATAGAGCAAAAAATACGGAATTTGTTTGCTGAAGCAACTGCAAAATATGTAGGAAGAAATAAAAACTGCAAAAAGGCCTGGACAGGTTCTCCACCCCCAAATTGGATTAGCATTTGCTTTAGAATTTCTCAAAAATAACAGAAGTAAGTTTTCTAGTCAAATATAATTACAGATCTCCAGTGTACAACTTCCCACTACGGACTCATTGTTAAAACCGTGTTTATGGAAGACAATCTTACTCGGCTACTAGTGATCACCAAAGAAGAAGAAGAAGACAAATCCTAGTTTAATCTCTTCTCTTTTTTCCACTGTTGCCTTTTTGTTTTGCGCAAACAAAAGCTCTATAGCTGCTGCCTGGGTTGGGCACAGTTCACAAACCAACTAAATAGGTGAAATGGAGCAGAGTTCATGAGTACTTAACCAGCTTAAATTTAGGGACCCAGACTTATCCTGTTTGTGGACTGCATTAGTATTTCAATCATTCCAAGAAAATCTCCTAGACTAATGCTGGCTTTTTAAACAGGGAGAAAGGCAAATCTGGTATTAGCTCTCTTTCTCAGTGTCTGAGCAGCCATGATGTTTGGGTTTCATTGTTATTCTTAGAGCTGTTAGCTGTTATTTCCAGTATGAATCAGCACAAAGTTATTGTGCCATATTTCTGTTAATCTTCACATCAGATGCACAAAATCACACCCTTACACTCGGGGAGAACTGCTGATCTGAGGTTCCATATGCAAATCTGGGATTACATTATTGGGGAAATTTAAGATTTACAGCATTTTCTGCTTGCATCTGAATAGCAGCATCAAAGCCTTTGTCTCAGAAATGGCCACTGATAGTAGAAGCGGTTTCAAAATTCATTGGGTAAGTGATATTTCAGATTGGGTTGCACAGCATGTTAATGATTCCCTTTCAATGTTAATATAGAGGCGTTTGCTTTAACGCAGAAGCAGAACTACACCTAAACTATTTCTGTGATTGTATGTCCTCACATCCAGGCTACAATGCAGGTAACCAGGCAACCAGTAATCAAAACAAATGTGGTCACTTGATTATTTAGGGTGTATTATTTGCTGAGAGAATCTAGGTTTTTCAGACACCTGTCATTTGAATCTCTAACATATCTGTCCTGACATGATAGGCACCATATTATCCTCTAGCCGGTTTTTGTGTTGCATTTACTAGGAAGTCGAATAAGATATAAGACAATTGTCTGTGACTCATACTACATTATAGGCACTCAAATCACATTTCAATGAATGTACAGATGGCCTAGTCATCTCATATAAACTACTGTTATACAGATTACAAATGTTGCAGATAAAAGAGGACGTCTTTATCCAGATGTGAATATAGCTGAGCACTCACTTCTGTCAGACATGTGGGCTTTTTTGCAGACTTTGCTCCTCTCCATATACTAGACTGAAGAATTCAGCTTTACTCACATTGAAATGGGAAATTAACACATAAGCACCAGTTCTGTGTAATATAGAAAGAACCAGGGGCAACTTGGGGGAAAATAGTTTGGGGAAACAATTGGGTGGCAAGGACCATTATTCAGAGAGCTAGGATGTTCTATATACATTAAAATCAAATAAACTGTGACTGAAAGGTGGGTGAGCGAATGGGTGATGGGCAACATTTAGAAGAACACAATCAGTTGTGTTCCTGATTGTGCATTGGCAGCCAGGTCTCTCTACCTGTCTCTCACCTGACATCAGGTGGGCGCATGGGCTTAGTTTGGAGGAAAAGACCTCACAGGCCATATTAGGTCTATGAGCCAGAAGTTCCCCACTCCTGCACTGCTCCCTGAAATCATCCCTGTAAAGCACTGAAGCAGCTCTGGAAAAAAGATATACCTGCAGCCATATACACAGTGCTTCTTTTCTAGAAAAAGAGATGCAGGAACTCCCACCTGTTTTGGATGGACAACCCTAAGTTGTTGAGCACCTTTCAGGAGGACACCAAAGGTGTTTTTTTTAGGGGCAGCAACTACCCACAGCTGCTTTAGGCGCATCAATGCAGCAACATAACCCCAGTGCCTTACACCACCGTCCTCTGACTCTGCCACGCCGATTGCCGTGCTGCCCCAATCGCTGTTCTGTTTGCCACCTCCGACACACAACCAAGGGTACTGTGCCACCCTTAGCACACAGCTACCAGCGCCATGCCACCAGCCGCGCAACCCCAAGGAAGGAACGCAATGCTAAAGAGAAGCCGGAACGCACCACAGAGGGGCCGGGACTCAGTTCCGGCTGAAAAGAAGCCCTGCATATACACAAGGTCCCATGGTTAGAGTGTGTGGGGAATCGGTGGCCCAGCAGGATATGAGGGCAACAGTAGCACCATCTCAAGCCTTACTGGGCAACTCAGAATATATGCAAAATAAGGGCAATGCAGGCATTTCAAAAAATCCTGGAAAGTAGCCGGCCTACTCAAATAGTGAGAATACTGCTTAGGAACACAGCTGAAATATTCACAAGGCAGCAGGAGGCAGCTGGCCAAGGAATTGGTACAGGAAACCCCCTAAGTGAGAGATCCTTATATGGATTTGGGAGCAAAGCCCAGTCTGATATGTGACACTTGTACTTAACTCTGTTACATAAGGCCAAAGGGAGAAGTGCTCTGGGCCTGTGGGGAGAGGTGTCCCCCCCCCCACAAGACCAGCTGTCTGAAGAGATTGCAGCAGGAGCTATACTGAACTTACCAGCAACAATATGGGGACTGTGACTTCTATAACTTATTGTCAGGGAACTGCCATCTGAGACTAAGGAGGTGAAAGGGCTCATGGAGGGTGAGAGAGACCATTCAGCGGAGGAGGGGACCAGCAGGGGGAGAAGTGGAGTTCCAAGGGAAAGTGAGTCGGAGGGAGGGCTCAGAGACACTTCAAGCGGGAGCAGCGGGGAGATTTCAGGACCTCCTGTAGGGACACCCACTCCTCGGCGGAAACTGTCACGCCGAGAGTCCAGAAGACGCGTTTCCGTTAAGGAGCTTTTATGCTGGAAGAAGTTCCGTAAACGCCCACTGTCCGATTCAACGAGCGATTGATGGAGTCATGTTTAAGGAGCTCCATCACAGACAGAGGTTTGGGGACTTAGCCAAACTCTGAGGGATTAGGATTTTACGCACAAGCAGCTCATCATCCCATCACAGCAATCGGACAGTCCCTGAAAGCAGCTTGTGCAGAGAGGCATCATGAGTAACCCAGCCGGAGCCGGAGGAGCAGCAGGAGCTGGAGAGGGTCCAAGCCTGGAAGAAAGGTACAGAGTGTTGGAACTCCAGCTAGCAATGCAAACGGCGAGGCTAGAAGAAAGGAGGGCGCAGGATGCAGAAAAGGCAAAAGGCGCTACACTAGCAAGAAAGATGCCAGGAATGGTGCAGAAGTTTGGGGGGGACCCCAGGAACTACCAAGCCTTTAGGACAGAGATGCAGTATGCTCTTGAACTGCAGTTTAATGACTTTCCCGACGAGGCATCGAGAGTGGCGTTTGTGATTGGCCATCTCGAAGGAGGGGCGAGAGATTGGGTCAGACCCCTGATGGCAGGGAATAGTGACATGCTGAAGGACGCGAGGAAGTTTTTTCGCGCCATGGATTTGATGTTTTCCAGCGAGATTGAACAGGGGCTGGTGCGCAGACAATTGATGGCGTGCAAACAGGGGAGCCGATCGGTTCGTGAGTACTGGACTGAGTTTACAATGTTGATACATAGATTGGGGTGGGACCTTTCGGCGGAACCCATTCAAATGCTCTTTGAAGAGGGGCTTTCTTCGGCGGTGAAAGATGAACTTTCCCGAGCGCCCAGGGCGGAGTCTATGGATCAGCTGACCAAATCAGCGCTGACCATTGGAGCACGCCAGGAGGCAAGAGCCTTGGAGAAGCGGGAGGGGAAAGGAGAGCGTTGGAGGGATTTCCGCATTCCAGAGATTCCAGAACCAAGTTTCCCGCCAGGAGAGCCGATGGAAGTTGGAACAGCGCGCGCGCGCGCAGTTTCAAATCCCAGTGAAGGGAGGAAGAAGGAGGGAAAGAGCGCCAAGAAATGTTATCTCTGCCAGCAGCCAGGTCACTTTGCCAGAGTCTGCCCGCAAAGAACGGAATGGCAAGGGATGGCTGGAGCTGTTGGGGGGAAGGAGGAGGAAGTCCAGGAGCCAGTAAAAGCCAACGCCTGTCTGCCTCTGTCAGGGCACTGCAGACAGGCCAAGGAGCAGTAAAAGTGCCCACTCCGGAACCTCCAAGACCAGCCCTAGTAATAGAGGTGTTGCTAGAGCTGGCAAACGGATACCCACTAAAGACTAAGGCGCTGCTGGACTCAGGCAGCTCCTGTAATTTTATGAGCAAGGAGTTTGCAGCTGAACACCAGATACAGACACTCCCTTTAAGCAACCCCCTGCAGGTCACCACGATCGATGGGAGGGAGCTGCTGGGAGGAGAAGTCAGCCTACAAACCGTCCCAATGGTTATGAGGGTGGCCAGGCACACTGAGAGGATAGCGTTCAATGTAGCCACCCTGGGAGGGGCTCCAGTCATTTTGGGAATGAGCTGGCTAGCGTTGCATGACCCGCTAGTGGGCTGGCATCAGAGAGTGGTCTCCTTTGGGTCAGCACATTGTCTGGAACACTGCAGAGAGGGAAAGGTGCCAGAAGGGGCAAAAGCCTCTCTAGCAGGGACGGAAGTGGCGGACAAAGGGAAGGTGCCCAAACAATACGCTGACCTGAGCAAGGTCTTCAGTGAAAGGGAAGCAGATAAATTACCACCGCACAGAGACTTTGACTGCCAAATTAATCTGGTCCCTGGGGCCCAGCTCCCCGTGGGCAAGCTGTACGCCATGTCAGACAGGGAAATGCAGGAGTTAAGGGAGTTTATTGATAAAAACCTGAAGAGGGGCTTCATCAGAGAGTCCAGAGCGGTGGGGGGGAGCCCAGTGTTTTTTGTGGACAAAAAACACACGGATAAACCGAGATTGGTCGTGGACTACCGGGCTCTAAATGCCGTGTCAGAACCAGTGACTTTCCCCATGCCCAGGATTGATGACATTTTGACCAGGGTGAGGAAGGGAAAGATATTCACGAAACTGGACCTGAGAGGAGCATACAACCTGATACGAATAAAGAAGGGGGATGAATGGAAAACCACCATGTTCACCCCTTTGGGGGCGTTTGAATATCTCGTTATGCCATTCGGATTACAATCAGGCTCCGCCTGTTTTCAATCGCTCATGAACCACGTACTGGGACCTTTGCTCTACAAGAATTGCGTGGCCTTCCTCGATGACGTGCTGATATATTCAGAGAATGAGGAGCAGCATGTAAAGGATGTCAGGGAAGTGCTGAGCCAGCTGCAAGCAAACCAGTTGTGGGTGAAATTGGAGAAGTGTCAGTTCCACACCAAGGAGGTGGAATTCCTGGGGTACCGCTTATCAGACAAGGGATTAGCCATGGATCCAGGGAAGGTCCAGGCGGTGCTGGAATGGAAGACACCGAAAACGAAAAAAGATGTGCAAAGGTTCTTAGGGTTTGGGAACTTTTACCGTAAATTCATCAAGAACTTTGCCCACTTAACGGCTCCCATCACGGACTGTCTAAGCAGCAAGAAGAAATTCGTTTGGACGGCGGAGGCGGAGCATGCTTTTGAGGAATTGAAAAGGGCATTCGCTTCGGAAGAACAGCTCCTGCATGTGGATTTACAAAAACCCATGAGAGTGGAAACTGATGCCTCAGACCGGGCGGTGGGGGCGGTGCTGCTTCAGCCAGGGAGCAATAAGTCGGAATGGAGACCGTGTGCCTTCTTTTCGCGTAAGCTGAACAAATCCGAGAGGAACTACACGGTATATGACCGAGAACTACTCGCCATTCACGAAGCGTTCCGGAGATGGAGACACTTACTAATTGGCGCACAACATAAGGTGCAAGTGTGTACGGACCACAAGAATTTGGAGTATTGGAGAACGGCACGGGTGCTCAACCAACGACAAGTGAGATGGGCCCAGGAGTTCTCCAGATTCCATTTTGAAATTTGCTATGTGCCAGGTCCAGAAAACATCAGAGCGGACGCTCTCTCTCGCAAACCTGAATATTTGGAGGGGGAGGGAGCGCCGGAAGAGAGACATATTATCCCAGAGGACCACTGGGTGTGTGGTGCGGCCTGGGTGGGGCAAAGAGAACTGGTAGAAGGAACGGTAAATGATGAGTACGCACAGGACAAGCTCAGAGGTCTAAGGAGAGAGGGAGAAGACCCCGGGGGTTTTGAAGAAAGAAACGGGGCATTGTATTACAGAGGGGCGCTATATATACCCGAAGGGGAATTGAGGGGGAGAGTACTCAAACAGCTGCACGACAATCCCACAGCGGGGCATTTTGGGCAACACAAGACCAGGTGGAAGGGTAATCAGGTGGAGTATTTGGTCGCGTGGGAAGGGGAACCGGAGTCGGAAAACACCTGGGTGAAGGCCGAGGAGGTCCGTGACGAGATCTTGATCGAAACGTTTCACCAAAGGTTCCCCAGGAAACCTCAGCCAGTAGCGAGGTTTCGGAGGGAGTACTTTGGCACCACCGACGATGAGGAGGAACTGGAGGGATTCAGGGAATCGGAGTTGGAAGGAGGAACAGACTCCGATGAGGAGGAGTACTTGGAAACCGGAGACAGCAAAAGGTGGAGGGAAGTGTTCGAAACTTCGGAAGATGAGGGAGGTTCCTTCAGGGGTTTTGCTCCCTCGCCTCCCGCAGAGGAGGGGAGGGAAGGGGGTGAAGGGGGCCCTGGAGGGGAGGTGGATGTCAGGGAACTGCCATCTGAGACTAAGGAGGTGAAAGGGCTCATGGAGGGTGAGAGAGACCATTCAGCGGAGGAGGGGACCAGCAGGGGGAGAAGTGGAGTTCCAAGGGAAAGTGAGTCGGAGGGAGGGCTCAGAGACACTTCAAGCGGGAGCAGCGGGGAGATTTCAGGACCTCCTGTAGGGACACCCACTCCTCGGCGGAAACTGTCACGCCGAGAGTCCAGAAGACGCGTTTCCGTTAAGGAGCTTTTATGCTGGAAGAAGTTCCGTAAACGCCCACTGTCCGATTCAACGAGCGATTGATGGAGTCATGTTTAAGGAGCTCCATCACAGACAGAGGTTTGGGGACTTAGCCAAACTCTGAGGGATTAGGATTTTACGCACAAGCAGCTCATCATCCCATCACACTTATGAATAGTTTGACACATCTGCTTTTATTGGGCATTGTATTGAAATAACTGTTGAATTTTTGTGTGCTGTACACCTATCACATTGTTTTAATGCTGTAAAATGCATTTAATAATAAACCAGCATTCCTGCAATGCTGGATTCCTGCAAACTGCTCATGTTCCCGACACTATTGGAAAACAGGGGGCTTATCCAAAAAGAGCATTTTTAGCTCTTAATCTACTTTCCCTATATTAAAATTAGACTACACTCCTGTGTATTTGAATTTGCATATGAGGAGCAATTTCAGCCTTATCCTGTTCATACCTTTTGTATTTATCTCTGCCCTCTCATTGGTTGATGTTCTTATGTCAATTAATTGCCGACAGGGCATGTGCACAGATAGCACCCTGGGTTTTTTTTTTTGTTTTTGTTTTTAAATATCCCCATAAAGAAGTGTGCAAAAAACAACACCCCCCCCACACACACATTCAGGCAATTGTAAGATTTCTTATGCATGGTGGTAGCACATGCTACCCGTTTGCCAGTATTATTATAATTAATATACTGCTGTCAATGTCTATAACACAAGAGGGTAGGTCCCTTGTTGGGAGGATTACAACCTGCAATTAGAAACTACAGAAGGGAAGGAAAAACATGGGTAAACAGGAAAATCACACGTTATTTCGGTTACATGTAGTGCTTAACCAAATCTGTATGTTCAGTTCCTCGAAATCTTTCTTTTTTTTTTTTATTGGAATTTTCAAAAAATAAAGAAAAAACATAAGAAAAAAACAATTAAAAACACATAAAATTTACATTTCTTACTGT
Source organism: Podarcis raffonei (assembly GCF_027172205.1). NCBI lineage: Eukaryota > Metazoa > Chordata > Lepidosauria > Squamata > Lacertidae > Podarcis > Podarcis raffonei. The sequence continues at coordinate 44,039,549 of NC_070612.1, forward strand.
CAATGACCATTTTCCTTGACTTCCCCACACCTCCCCTTCTTGTATTCCAGTTCCAATTTTTAGCTCAGCAAGTTCTTGTCCCCAAACTTTACCTTATTTTCTCTAATTCATTTTAGTTAACCAATTTTAACTTATAAACCTCAATCTTTATACATCAATACTTATTCTTAAAAATCTTTTTCTAAGGTTCACCCCATCATTTTAGTTAACCAATTTTAACTTATAAACCTCAATCTTTATACGTCAATACTTATTCTTCAAAATCTTTTTCTAGGTTCACCCCCTCAATTTAATTAACCAATTTTAACTTATAAACCTCAATCTTTATACGTCATTACTTATTCTTAAAAGTCTTTTTCTAAGGTCGGCCCCAATTCCCTTCCCCGAAATCCCCATTTTTATGTTAATGGCAAAACCAAATTAAATAAAACAGAATATAGTTATACACCCTTTGGATTCCCAAAGCCCCACCACCCCCTTTCCCGGTTTCGAACCCCAACAAAAGTCCATCAGTCCATCTGCAGTCAGCCTGGCAACCTCACGTCCGAGGCTCTCAATTCTCTCTCAATTCCTCTCTGCCGGTTTTTTTGATAGTCCTTTATATTGAACTCCAAATCTCGAAGGAGCTCTGTCCCAATAAGGTCCATGTTTCTTCCAGCCAGGCCTCCATATTTAAAAAAGGAGCCAAAATATTGTTTCTTACTTCTCTTGTCCAAATGTCCCAAAAGCTCCAGTTTCCACTTTAGCCAGGTTTGTATTCCATAGGTCTTCAGATCTCCACATAGGGAGATCTCTCCATTCTCCATTCTTCAATTCAAACCAAATTTTCATCATCCTGATCTTATTTTCCTTTATATCCATCTTAACCGGCCTCTGGCTCTCCTCAATCATCTGTGGCTTTATAGCTCCTCCTTCTTTTCCCTTCAAATCATCATGTTCCTCTTTCATCACATTCTCAGATTTCTCAAATTTCTTTTCTTGTTCAGCTGCAAAAAATTTTAAGTCAACTGCAAAACTTTCCTGTTCAGCTGCACAAACTTGAGTCAAGTCCCTCCCAGGCTCAGCAACTTTATTTACTGTTCCATTCAGTATTGTAACATTTGTAGCCAAAACATCACTCTGTTCCTGCAACTTTCCCAAGAGAAAAAAAGTCCTCTCCAGTTCAGCCAGTATTTTTCCACTTACAGCCATTTTTGTAATATCCTAAACCCCCTCTAGAGGGATTCTAGTTTCTTAGTATCTTCCAGTTCCAACCCAAAAGTCAAGTTAGCCTTTTCTTCTTATTTTTAACAATTTGTTACCAAATTGTAACGAATATAACCAGCAAAGACAACAGAAACAAAGTTCTCCTTTCCCCCCAACTTTGACAGCTAGTTTGACAGCTGTCAAAGTCTTTATGTCTCTTCCGCAGGCTCTCTCAGCGATCGCTCCCGGGTCTTGGGGGAGGGGTGAATTACGTTCTCAATGTTAGCTCTTTTCCTCCAGCACAATCACTTAAATTGCCAAAACGTGGAGTTAATTGCTTTTATCCACAAAAAAGAAAGGTATTCTCACAACCTTAGTTATAAAATCCTTGCTTTACGATGTTTACAAGGCGGGTAGGCGGACTTCCTCTTTACACCTTACCTGGTCGTGCCTAATTCCCCCCCAAAAATTTCCCTTTTAAGTCCAATTTCCGTATTACTCACGGGTTGTTACTTTTAATCCAAATGTTCAGAGAAAGAAGTCAGCGCTCTCCGTCCATGGCATGCGGCTTCACTCAGCAGGGGAAGCAGTCGACTCACAGCACTGCACCGCTCTCCGTCCCCCGTTCCGGAGCCTTTAAAAAGGCTCCTTCGCGGGTCGGGGGGCGCAAATGGTGCCCGCCGAGTCACCAGGTCCACAGGCTTCAGCGCCTGTGGTTTCTGAGGGTCCCCGCGTCGCCGCCGCGGCAGGACCCGACCCCTGCTGAGCCGATTCCCTCCGGAGCTCGGAGTGAATCTGCCATTAGGCGATGGCGCTAACCCGGAAGTCCAGTTCCTCGAAATCTTTCTTTCTCTGCAAAAGAGGCTCTCATTTCTCTGCCTCATTCTCGGGGAACTTGAGACTTTCTTTAGAATTTCAGGTGAGCGATCTTGAACTTACCTTAGTGCTGCAAGGAGGCTGGGGAAGGGTGTGTATTTTTCATTCCAGTCAACATTTCGCCAGCACTTAGCAGCCACTCGGAGCTGCCCATTCTTCTTGCTCTGGAAAAAAACACCATGTCTCTTCCCTGGGATTTAATTGCAGCACCGGCATCTGGGAAAGCTGTACAATGCAGATTTTACCAGATTTGTAAAATGGAGGGGAAAAAAGGACCTCGGCCATCTCAAAAGTAAGGGGACAAAAATGTTGCACCTGATCCTTGAGAATTTCTCCCCCTGGGGAGTAGGGGCTTGTGCCAGCTGTTTTAAGAAAAGGAGTGTTTTGAGGAGGCCTAGTTTCAAGGCCTAGGGCAAGGGTGGCTGATCTATGACATGCTATATGCTGCTGGACTATACAGTGGTACCTCGGGTTACATACGCTTCAGGTTACATACACTTCAGGTTACACACTCCGCTAACCCAGAAATAGTGCTTCAGGTTAAGAACTTTGATTCAGGATAAGAACAGAAATTGGGCTCCGGCGGCAGCAGCAGGAGGCCCCATTAGCTAAAGTGGTGCTTCAGGTTAAGAACAGTTTCAGGTTAAGCACAGACTTCCGGAACGAATTAAGTACTTAACCCGAGGTACCACTGTAACTCCCTGACCAGCAGCCATATTGGTCAGGGCTGATGGGAGTTGGGAATCCTATAACAGCAAGAGGGCGGCAGATTAGCCATCTCCCTAGAAGAGCAGGCCCAAAATATGAACCTCATTATAGAAAACTAGGCTTGCCATAATATGGTCAGTGTCTTGAGAGAACGTATATTGGAAGCTTTCTGTAAAGACTGAGGTCTACATCTCACACAGACTTAAGCATGCTTACAACCGCTAAGTTCAGTACTGTATTGGACTTAGGCCTACATGCTCTGAAGGAAAAGCAGGATAAAAAATGTTACATTATAGAGGTTTTTTAGGGAACAGACCCAATTCCCACATAGCTGCTCTCAGCTTATTACAAATATAATAGAGGGAGGAACCATAGTCAAATTGTAATCTGTTCTTTTAAGTATACTTTGTGTAATAGGCTAAATCTTGTCTACACCTCCATACCTCCATACCTCCATAGGCTAAATCTTGTCTACACCTCCATACGTCAAGGTCAAAACTTGGGAAATCAGACAAGTGAGAGAAAAGTTGAAATGAACCCATAACTCAGGAATCGGTGCTAGGGATTTTCAGAAGACCAAGGGAAGTCTAAGAGAAACAAGGTAGATCTGAGCAATCTCATTAATTAGAAAATTCAAGGGTGAGGAATTCTCGTGTGGTGACTCATCCAATAAAAACCTCGAGATTAATTTGAGCAATGAAGTAGGCACACAGCTCTTTCAACATACTCTTCGTAATTTAAGGATAATAGGTGTTCAGAACTCAGTCGCCAGACAGATAATTTTTAATACATTCAGAGCACTTTGCAGTAAAAGAAAAAATAAAATAAAAAGTCATGCAGACTGGCTTCAGAAAGACAGGCAAAGGCACTCTCTTTATATCTCCAGCTGCATACTGCATCAATGAAGAGTGACCCCAGCACAACCTATTTTCTGCCAACATTCATGTGGTAATAACTTTGCACTGTGAGAGGAGCGTGGTGGATGAAGGAAATACAGCTTTTTTTAACGTGCACACCTGAAGCAATGCAGGTTGACCCATCCCACAATCCCCATACAGTGGTATCTCGGGTTACATACGCTTCAGGTTACAGACTCCGCTAACCCAGAAATAATGCTTCAGGTTAAGAACTTTGCTTCAGGATGAGAACAGAAATCGTGCTCTGGCGATGCAGCAGCAGCAGGAGGCCCCATTAGCTAAAGTGGTGCTTCAGGTTAAGAACAGTTTCAGGTTAAGAACAGACCTCCGGAACGAATCAAGTACTTAACCCGAGGTACCACTGTATTTAGAATTGTTGTATACATTATTTATTTTAAAATCTGAATTGTCTTTCCTTTTTACTACATCTTACGTACCTCATAACATTGTTCTGTCAACAAACTTTTGAGAGAGATGGGCCCATCCCTGCTTAACCCCCCAAACTGTTAACACACCTCTCTGAAGGTTGTCACTGCCTGAACATCTGAAACAGATTTAGGTACTGTATAGCTAAGGGGAAGAGGGGTGAAGGAAGAGAGAGTTTTAAAATTTCAGCAGATAAACCATGCTGAACACAGCTGGCATGGGGGAATGATTCTTCTTGTGAATTAGCACTGCTTCACATTTTCTCTGTGCATGTTTAAAATAAAAATATAAGCACTGCCTCCTCATAAGAAATGGTCGCTTAAAGCTGCCCTGGAACGTCCTGATGCTCAGGAAAGCGGAAAGAACAAAACTAGATTGGACTGAGCTGGTATTGGTAGACTGCTTGCTTGGACATGAGAAATCACCTTCATGGCTGTTTCACTACTTTTGAGACATAGGCAGCATACTGTTCTCTACTACAGTGGTACCTCAGGTTACAGACGCTTCAGGTTACAGACTCCGCTATCCCAGAAATAGTACCTCGGGTTAAGAACTTCAGGATGAGAACAGAAATTGCGACGCGGCGGCAGCGGGAGGCCCCATTAGCTAAAGTGGTACCTCAGGTTAAGAACAGTTTCAGGTTAAGAATGGACCTCTGGAATGAATTACAGTGGTACCTCGGGTTACATACACTTCAGGTTACATATGCTTCAGGTTACAGACTCTGCTAACCCAGAAATAGTACCTCGGGTTAAGAACTTTGCTTCAGGATGAGAACAGAAATTGTGTGGCAGTGGCACGGTGGCAGCAGGAGGCCCCATTAGCTAAAGTGGTACCTCAGGTTAAGAACAGTTTCAGGTTAAGAACGGACCTCCGGAACGAATTAAGTTCTTATCCCGAGGTACCACTCCACTTTATGAACTTCAGCTAATTTCTGTTCAAAGGTTTTCTACATGCTGGTATGAAGCTATTCTTTACAGTTTATACTTCTATCTCAGCATCCCAGAAAATGACATAATACCAGGGAAAATTCATCCTAATAAACACCAAGGTGTTTTTTTATTATTATTAAAAAGAAAGAAAGAAAAAAGAAAAGCAAAATTTTGTGTTAATCAGTTTCTCACCTTTATGGAGAAGAGAAGCAACCTGGATTTTTTTTTTTAAATGTCTATCACAAATGTGATATATCCCAGTGTTGTGTTTGTACTAAATGGCTATACAACAAAACCCTCAAGATTTGCATTGTGTGTAGACAGGAACAGAATCTCCCCTGTAGGTACAGCAATTTCAATGTTTCTTTGACATGCCATTGTTGTTCTTTCAATATCTATGTTGTATTGTAACATTCCACAAATGTCAGCAATATTGTTAGAGGTGTTGCCATAAGCCCAAGTTCCTACAGGAACACTTTTATTGTGTGATCTATGCATCTGTGATCAAGCTATGCGCAGGATAGCAAGCTCTGAGCGTGTCATGTGCAGCACCTCAGGAATCTCAGCTTTCATTTGAAAATAAAAGCTTCCAGTTCTTAAAGCTGTAGAGACAGCTGGAAAACAGGGTTCAGAGAAATGTCAATGATTTATATTATTTCTTGTCTCTCACAAATTGTTTGCAGAAGCAGAATTATTACATTTATTCACAGTCTTTTCTTAGTGCAAAATTTCAATTTCAGTGCACTTACACACAGCCCTGAGCTCTTTGTTTACATACATCAACTTATTAAAGTCTGATATGTTAATTCTACAACAACACATTGAAGGACTTGTGCAAGGTTAGCAGTGATTAACTGATAAGGAATTGAAGAAACAAGATCTTTCATCTTGTTCTTTTTTTTAATGTATTAAAGTCACATCCAATCGGAAGGAAAAAAGGCATAATAAAGTATTTTCTTAGCAGGTGCGTTCCTCTATTTTTGACAGGCTTAGCATAGGCACAACTTGGTAAGACTGAAGGAAGAAAAAAATAAATACATTATACTATGAAGCAGTGATCTTATACTTTTCAGGAAAGTTCTCCTGCTTCTTAATGGGTTCAGGTGCCCCATCTCAATTTTGGCTCATGAGGAAGGATGAGAAAACTGAGGTGTACCACATAAGAGACTGGGAGAATGACAGTAAACATACAAGGAAGAAAAGAGGGACAGATCAAATGACAGGATTGCATAGGAGAAACAGAATATGCTGCTGAAAAACTCAAGGAAAATAATGGTTTAAAGCTTTTAGTTGACACTAATGGGCAATAAAGAATGGAAGAGTCAACAGCCAAACTTGTTTTGTTAAGCTAAAACTAATCAGGATTATGTCATTACAAGGGAAGTCAATAGCTTACACCTCTAGCCTCTTTCAGGACTGCCTAGACTTGCCTACTTGGGAGCTTAGCATGGTTAAGTTCAGTTGTGTACCACAAATCCACCAAAATACAGGAATCAGTACACAAAGGAGACCAAAAATCCACAGCAACTAAAGGATTTTCCATGTATTTCTTCTAAGTGGACTGATCTCTCCCCCTCCCCTTTTTTTTCTGCAATTCTGAGGGCTACAAACTTGTATTTTTTAAAATATAAATATAAATTTATTGCTATTATCTTTAAAATATTGACTCATCATCAGATTCCATACAGATTAGCAAAGCAGAGCAATCAGTGGCTTTGGCATATAAAATCTGGCTACTACTTCAAAAACTTTATCTCCAAAATGTAACAGTCTTACTTCCTGGTTCTCTGCTCTCAAACAATACTAACTGAATGAACATTATCACTGTGTGGGATATTTAGCGAGTACAAAGTATGGCTGCTCTTCCCTTTCTTAATTGCTCAGTACAACATTGGAAGAAGACACTATTTGGAGCCCTCTCTGGCAACCAAGCTCATGTTAACAAAGGAACTGTTGTGCTAGTGCCAAAAATTATAAGCATTCATAAATAAAAAGGGAAATACATAAAAGCAATAAATGGGATAAACTTGGTCAAGAATCAGGATGAGCCATACTGATGGTACCCATTTCTGCCTCTTTCCAAATAAAGAGATGGTTTATCTGAAAGTTATGTGAGGTTCTCAAATAAGGCATGACAGCAATTCAGTAAGAAGAAACTAGATGTTTTTAGGGGAAACTATGTTGAAGAGAAATGATCAGTCAGAATATCTTAAAGGGCCTCATTTCCCTAATGCTGGCAAGTAGATATTCCTGCAACCCATGCTAAAACACATCTTCATGAATGGCTTATAAGCCTTATACTAATTCTTAATTTCCAGGACTACAGGAACAGATATCATCAGTATTCCAAGTGGTGGGTAATTACTGTTGGAAGCTACTTTTTAGTATACACAAAGAGATAGCTATCTGGTAGTTTCTAATTTACTATGCATCTAAAGCTGCATTAGTCTGAACATTTTGCAAATTAATTTCAGTAGTTTAAAGACTTAGAAAATTAACATGAAAACAAGAGAACCAGACTTTGTCTTCATGAGTCTTGGACTGTATGTGCAGGGTGTAAATAAATTGTATTGTTTTTAAAAATGAAGTATCAAGAGTGTAAATAAATTGTATTTTAAAAAATGAAGTATGGTTGTTCAGTACGGAGATGCCATATTCAGCAAGAAGGCAAATATAAGGAGTCTTCAGTCACTATTAACTAAGTTTTCTTAAAAGTTTTACAGAATACCAATTCTTTAACTTATCAGCAGAAGGTATTTTTCAAAGTATGTCCAATAAGTCAAGAGATATCCCCATTTCCAAACGCTTAGTATTGCCTGAGTAAAGTTACAAAGGAAAATAAAACATTTTTGAGGACACAGTGTTCTACAGTCTCCCTGTTCATCTCATGTCCTATTTTTAGGTTAAAGTAGGTTAGGTTCTGCCCTTCTAGTATATGAATTAGTATTGTCTACTTGCAGGCAAGCAATGGAGATTATGAAAAATCTGACTTCCCCACCCCCAAACTGTTCAGGCTGTGAATCCAGAAATAGGAATGTGTTTCAACCAGGGTAAAAGTAATTAGTTAAATTAAATGTTCTGCTTTATACTTGTGAACCCAATTTCCCCATACGATTTGCTTTTGATAGTGACCCAGATGTGCCCATGAACAAAAAAATAACTTGCATTTCTTGCCAGTTCTGAAAATTAAACAAATAGCAATGCAAGTTTCTCATTCTTTACTTGGTGTGATAGAACAAATTAATTTTTGTCATATACACTCTAGACTAGGCAACGGCCCACTTCAAAAGCAACACTAAAACACGATTTAGCATTGCAAGAATGAACCACAGTGAACTTTGGACTTGCATCCCTTTCTCTCCACGCCTCCTCCTCCTTTGCATGTGAAAAAAGGAGAAAGCAAGCTTCTACCTTGTTTTAATGCATCACATATTCCCATAGCATCCTGAATTGGGAAATGGCTAATTCTGACTGGTTTGTTTGGGAAGTGGCTAACTAGTTTGTTTTAACAAATGAGAATGTAAAACTTGTTTAATCCTGGTTCATTCGAACTAACTAGTTAGAATAAATAAACCAGTTTCCTGATATTGTGATTTATTCCAAAATGAAACTGGAGGTTTCCAGTCTTCTTCCCACAAACACTAAGGAGAAGAAAAAGAGAAAGCACAAAGACGCAGTTTGTTCTCAAAATGCTAACCCATGGCTTAGCATTATTTCTGAATAGGCCAATAAAGTGATGATTTTAAAAAGTCAGGGTGAGTACTACTTAATATGTACTGTGAGGATGTGCCAACCAAATGTGATCAATCAACTGAGGGTAGTAATGCTGTAATTAAAAAAGGAATTCCAGATTCATGCCAGCCTTGATGCATTGATTTGGTTCTGATTTTTCCTGCACTATCAACTGCTACAGATTTACAGTAACCTATGGGTTGTTGTTTTTTTTGTGAATTGAAAAAGCACTAGGTATAGTAGTACTGGAAAACACTCAATATGTTAGATTGTGGAAATGTCAAATACACTGTATTCCATTGAAGAAAAATGAGGTGGGATTTTTTTTCTTGAGAACCATTTTATTTTAAGACATTTGCAGGTCTAATATGCCATAATAAGTTTCATTATGAATCAACAATAAAGTGCTGAATTATATTAATTACCTGAATCTTAATCTCATTTGTAGTCTTCACTTATGGTTTCCTTATCAAGTCTAAAAAGCCCTTTCTGCTGCAATAGCTAAGCTGTTGTGCAAGTATTATAAAAATAGATAGCTTTCAGTCGAGACTATGTACTCAACATGGCCTCTGATGTTTTCCATAAATATGGCTGAAAGGTATTAGAGAATAAAATGCATGCAAATTATCTGTAAGAGTTATTTGAAAATGAAGGGGATACTACTAAACTTCTGAAGCCCCTGCAGAGGGCTACTGATTACAACCATATAGTTAATTATACTAGTTGATGGCTAGATCTGGACCGACAAGCATCATGCCAACATGCTTTAGTTTCTTTTGTACTTAAGAATCTTGAGTTGTAATTTCAGACTATGTTTGATCTAGTACTCACTGAGTTGTATGATTAAGTTTCAGGTTAAATTTGAAAAAAAAACTCTCTATGCCTAGTCACACAATCAGCTCAAGCAAGACACTAGTGTAGAGGAGAATATGGCAGTTCCTTTCCTTTCTCTCCTCGCAGCAAGACATATTTATATGACTTTCAGACTTAATTTAAAAGTGGGATTGCCAACAAGAACACATTTTACTCCCAAATTCAGCACGCAACTCTAGAAAAATAAATGGAAAGCAACTGCAGAAAAAGCTGGGGGCAAAAAGTCATATGAGTTTAGACAGCTGACTGATGTCTTCAAGAAATGTCAAACTGTAAAGGGTATATTTTCAAAGAGTTCTCTAACAAACTGCAAGAAAACAGTGTCAGAACTGACAATGGCCAACTGCTGCATAGAAATATGCCAACACACAAACAGTCATGTTCAAGCCAGTGCATAGAGAGGATAAAAGCACTTATGGTAATTGCAAATGTTAACAAGTCCATACAACTTGTATAGTTCAGCAATGAACCCATTAGAAAAAAGAATAGAAATGCTCAAGCAAGAACAAAAAGATGACTTCCCAACTATATAAAATCCACACACCAGTAAGAATAAGACAACACCACGAAAATTATTCAGTTCAGTCCCAAACAACCAACAGGCAAACTAAACCAGAGTAGACAAGCCTTTGGCAGACAAATTTTAGTGAGTCTGAATATAGCATTACATTTCTAAATAATCCACAAAATATATTATATGGTATGTTTGTTTTAAATATTGGGCAACCAATTCTGCAGATCTGATTCTAATAATGCTTTAGCCAATGAGCAGGATGGACCAAGCTGAATGAATGATGGTGTATCGCTGGCATATCACAACAGTGCTTGAGAAAGCAACAATTGATGTTACTAACTCGTGCTCCCACAGTACCAAGGGCCTATTGTCAGACTGTCATCTATGGAGCAAAACAAAGTTCTCAAGTTTTTCTGGGATGTGCCCTTGGTAACCTATGCAATAATTCACAATTACACGGGCAGCAAGACACTGCAGTGTAGTATGGTTGATGGGCTGGATCAAGTTCTTTGCCATTTCCTTCTCATCCAGCAAGTCAATAGCAGTTTGTTTATGCAAGTTTGTTGCATCAAAATGTGATCCTGACTTGATAAGAAGATTCATGATGTCAGGATGGTTGTTCAGTGCAGATATGTGCAAAGGGCTGTTGTCATCAGAGTCTCTAGCATTTACATCAGCGCCACATTCCACTAGTATAGCAGTGACTTGCAAAGAAGGAAATTTACAAACTGGGTAGCGCCCCACACATGTGGTGTTCTTGTCAACAGCAAGGTGGAGTGGGCTGAAGTTATTCTTTCCTCTAGGATGTAGCTTAAGAAATCGATATATAGTTTGTTTCTTGAAATGATCTTGCTCGGGACTACAAGGAACTTTCTCCAGCAAGCAAATTAAATGCAAAATGATGGAAAGGGCTTTGTTGAGCTGTATTTGGTCAGGCGGACACTGAGTTTGCTTGATGGCACGTTCTATTTCGAGGACACTTTTGCACAGTATACCCATGAGATCGTCAAATGTAACTGTTGTGCCCAGCAGGCCTTTTGCTCTGTCTTGAAGCATGAAGGAGAAGAGTTCAGCAAACGAAAGCAGACTACTCGCAGTCATAGGGCTCAGGGGGTCCAAATTGCTCTGCTGCATGTCCAAAGCGTACTTCCACAGATTGATGCATCGTTTGAAGTTTCCAGAGTCTGCATAGACAGCACCTCTGTACCGAATATAGTAGGACGTATCTGGGTGAGATGGGCCAAGAATACGTTCTCTAATTAACAAGGCCTGCATTCTCATCTCATCAGGGTCTGCAATAAGGTTTTCTAGCTCTTCGGCACTGTTCACCTCCTTGGCATAATCGTAGGCCATTATTAACGTTTGAGGCACAGGTTTGCTCAGTATGTTAGTCCTATCACTGTATCTCATATCCATAGCTCTTTTCCAGTATTTCAAAGCACCGAGCAAATCTCTCTTTTTATCCACAAAGGTGGCTCCCAGGAGTTCCAGTGCATTTATACGTTCTACTTTGCTAGTTTCAACATGTTGGGTCAAAAAGTCAACTATGTTTGTGTGACCTGTAACGCTAGCAGACAGAAGGGGAGTCATTCCATAACCATCTTTTTCCATCTTTGCACAATATTTGAGAAGCATCTTCATTATTTCCAGGCTACCAGATTCTGCACAATCATGCAATGCTGTGTTTCCTATGGAAAAAAGAAAGCAAAAAAGTCATGTATGCTATGACACATTTTCAGAGAAACAATGAAGGAATTATGGCTGTACAGAATTCAAATTATCTAGTATATTACTAATTAAAATAATGATAAAATTACACATCATAAGCAGTGGACAAATAATCGACCAAGGCGGCATTTTAATCTAAGTCATGAACATGTAAGAAAAGTAACACTCCTTATTAGTCACTTAATAATCTTCCTGTTTGAATTTAAGAAAAACAATCAGCCTTGAATATGTGGGCTTTTATATTTGCCAACCCAAAGCTTACAGCTTTTTGCCAGAACATCCCACTGCAGCTGTTCTGCTGGAGCTAAAATTTTCCCCATGTTTTCCCAATACATATTACAGTGGTACCTCGGGTTAAGAACTTAATTCGTTCTGGAGGTCTTTTCTTAACCTGAAACTGTTCTTAACCTGAGATACCACTTTAGCTAAAGGGGCCTCCCAGTGCCGCCACTGCGCGATTTCTGTTCTCATCCTGAAGGAAAGTTCTTAACCCGAGGTACTATTTCTGGGTTATAGGAGGCTGTAACCTGAAGCGGACAACTCTGGGGTTGTGGCGCTCATCTTGCTCTATAGGCCGAGGGAGCCGGAGTGGTACCTATTTATCTACTTGCACTTGACGTGCTTTTGAACTGCTAGGTTGGCAGGAGCTGGGACCAAACAAAGGGAGCTCACCCCATCGCGGGGATTCGAACCGCCAACCTTCTGATCGGCAGGTCCTAGGCTCAGTGGTTTAGACCACAGCGCCACCCCCGTAGTTCAAACAATTATCTATAATATTCTGCTCTACACAAGCCTAACTTTATTACGTCACTCAGTTTCAAGGCCCTTCCGGAGCATCAAAATCTCTGAGGTCATAGCAGTGACTGTTTCCAAGTTCTGTAGAAATCCCCTCTCTACTTTAGAAAAATGTGAATAGGAGAAAGAAGAATTCTCCAATAAGTTTCACAATCAATGCAGAGTCTGATTGCTGTTTGTGGGGTTGCAGTCAGCACATATCTAGAACTGTAAAATAATTATCAAAATAAATAAATTCCTCTGTTGTATCAAGGGGCAGATTGGAGCATTTACAAGTAAGCAGATCCTGCAACAGAAAGTATTCCATCCCACCATTTGACATGATCAGTTACTTCACCATTTTACAAATATATTTGTTTGTATCTGTTCCAGCGTGATGTCTCAAATCACAATTTGGGGAGTATATCTGCATCCAATTAGGCAACTGAAACTACAGCTGATGTTTGTTTAATTATTTCTAATAAATTTAAAGATTGCCTTTGAAATAGTTATAGTTCAACTGCAAGTATATTCCTATTATGAGTGGCTGTACTGGTTTGCTGCTTTAAATAGCAAGATGGAACAGATATGCCAGCTTGCCCAAGGAAAAAATAGGTTCAGGTACTCCCTTGCAAATGAACAGCACAGAGATATGCTGCACAATTCCATGCATGCTTATTTAGAAAGAAGTCTGACTTTCTTTAATTGGATTTATACCACAATGTGTGTGAAAGCTTGCAGCCTGAGTCACTGTACTCTAATACTTCTCTGCTTCCCTCCACTTATACTGGGTAAATTTCTTAGTAGATAGCCTTCTGAACATGTCTCTCAAAATGTTTCTGTAATAAAACCCTGTTTATGTGTATAGCAAAAAACCCACAAACAGGATATTGGTTGCCTATTTGTCCCAGCCCATCACTACTGTATTACTGTGAAGTCAAATTAACGGGAGAGTTTTCAAAAAAGAATGCTGTTATGAGGAAAATGAAAAGTCATTATGTCCAAGAAATTGTTCACATGGGGCCCTGAGACAGATCTTTGTGGACAGGCAGGGAGAGATAACTTGGAAGACAACCAAGAAGGTATTTAAAGATAGGAAGCACAAAGCATGATAGCTTAAGAAAAGGATGTAAAAAGCTGAAATTGAAATACCTAATTATTACTGACATTTGTTCCACTTACACCAATTCACATGCACATGGCTCACTGATGCCAATACTACTCAACATCCAGCTTATACATGTCTGGGTAATAATGCAGCACAGAAGCACTGTGTTGGGATCATGTCCCTACGTCCCAACTTGGGGAAGGAACTTACTGTTGATAAAACACAGCCAGTATTTCACTGAAGAATCAGATTCAGCTTCTCTCCAATAGTTCACCATTTCACAGGAACTTAATTTGTTTGCTCACTAGCCACATAGTTTAAGATACTAGGCCAGCTCACCAAAATCTTAACTCTTTAACAGGTTGGTAAAGTAACCCAGTGTACAATCATGGACAGAGTACAAATCAATGTCTACAAGAGTGTAGTCATCTTCCCTAGTATATTGCTACTGGCTATAAATCTGTTAAGCTTTGAATAACAGACAATGTGCCAATTTTATTTTTAACTTTCTGAAAGCCATAATACATGGATTAATCATGTCCTGTCAGAACCACCACATTTCATTGTTTAGTTATTTAGAATAAGATGCATTGAGTGCTGCCCTCTCACTTGCAGGGCAGCTTTTGCTCTAGCACAGGCATCTGCTAACATTAGAGGAGGGGATGAGATTTTCTCTAATTCACCTTCTAATGCCTGCCCAAATCTGTTCTAGAGGATCAGGGAACCTTTTAGAACACTATGAAAAGTGGTGTGAGGGACTTCATCAGAAAAGAGAATTGGGAGAAAATTGCTTCCCTCTTTTGACATTCACAGATGCCTCTGCTGGATCAAAACCCATCCCAAGAGTTAGGTGGAAAACTGGATTTCACCCTTAAATAATTACCGTATATACTCGAGTATAAGCTGACCCGAATATAAGCTGAGGCACCTAATTTTAGCACAAAAAACTGGGAAAACTTATTGGCTTGAGTATAAGCTGGTTCACCAAACCACAAACCTGGTGGTGGTGGCAGTGGCAGCGGAGGAGGGAGCAGCAGCCCAAAAGGGCTGCTTTCGGGTTGCTCATTCCTCCTCCGCCGCTACCGACAGTGGCAAAGGCGGAGGGGGAGGAAGGAGCAGCCCGAAAGGGCTCCTTTCTAGCTGCTCATCCCTCTGCCATCGCCTCTGCCGCTCACAAGAGCAGGCATAGGAGCCGCAGCTGGGAGAAGCACAGCGCACTGCAGGGCCTCTCCCAACCACGGCTCCTGTGCCTGCCCTTGCGAGAGGCAGGGGCGGGACCAGCGGTGAGAAAGGGTTCCTTTTGGGCTGGCCGCCTCACTCGAGTATAAGCCATGGGGCCGCCTCACTCGAGTATAAGCCATGGGGGGCTTTTTCAGCATAAAATGTGTGCTAAAAAAATCAGCATATACTTGAGTATATACGGTAACTCATAACCTTATTGAAAGACTACCCTTCCACTTGTGCATATGACTGCAGCCTGAGGTAACAGCTGCTAGTAAGACATACTGAACATTCAGAGGGGCAAGGTAAAGGTAAAGGGACCCCTGACCATTAGGTCCAGTCGTGGCCAACTCTGGGGCAAGTACTTATGTGCAAATCTGCATAGGATTGTGATGCATATATTTTAATTTTCACCTAACATCCTTATCTGTGCAATGAAAATATATCATCTGAAATGCTTAGCTTCCTGTAAATTTCATATTTAACCTAACATGTTTGCCTTCTTCCTAAAAGTATCCACTAGGGAAGAAGTATAACATTTTCCTAGTCCTTGAATAACGTTTAAAAGATTCCTAAATAAAATCTCTCTAAATCTATGCAGCTTAATATTTCTCCAAGTGACAATGTTGCCATGGATAGACTCCGAAGTGATAATCATAGATCACAAAAATGTGATAGGTTTATATAAGCACAACAGTATGACTAACAAAGAAGGGATTCACATGGTTCTTCTGTCTGGCTCTAGAATACGCTGGACAGGCTTCCTCACACACATTTTAGGTTCCTTGCCAAATAACTAATATCTTAAATATCTTTTCATGTAATACACACACACCACCACACTGTACTACAACTATGCTATAGGCACATAAATTGTTCCACACAAACCTAGGAGTTTTCAAAAGGCAGGATCAAGCTCAACAACAACATAATAAACAAGCTGACTCCTCCACATACTGCCAGCACAATCTTCTAAGGATTTAGAGAAAAGAGCCAAAAATAGAAACCCGAGACAGAAACTGCTCTTACTATCACCATTGTGGAGGACATATGGTGGAAGAAAGTGCTTCTCAGGAACTGAATAAAACTGATAGGTTCAGAACAGCTAATTACCCTTTGGTAGATTTGTCTAAAAAGCATGGTTCTCCAGACACTGTTGGACTTCAACTCCCATCAGCCTCAGCAACATTTGGAGGGCTGCCTGTTTCTCCAACCCTGCTAAAGTCTCCAGCCTACTGCTATTTGCAGCAGGGAGACTTTGGTTGCACTCCTGCCCACACTTGTCTAAGAGTAACAGAGCAATTCAAATGCCCAAATGGCCATGTTGGGAGCGAGTGTAGATGCTGCAAAGGTGTCCCTCGATCCAGCTCTGCCTGGCTCCACTAGCCTGCACCAGCAGGGGAGTTTTGCCACTGGCAAAGCTGCAGTTCAATATGCCCACCCAAATAGCAGAAAGATGGAAGCTAGCACTGGCATTATCACTACTATAATGGAGACCCCCAAAATGAGGCATTATAGGGATGGACTGAGTTGACACAAGATCAGAGCTGGTATGCTGCCATCACATGATGGCAGATGGGTATGATCCTGGTAGCTGGCACAGCGAAGGGGCATTTTTCCTGCCTTCTCCCACCCTGACAAGCAAAAGCAGCAGGACTGTGGTTGCAGTGGCCAGCTGAATGGCTCCAGCAAATCTTGCCACTGCTAGCCAGGGGTTAGGATTCAACTGAACTTATTTCTGAGCTTGCTTTGTTCATTAAGTGTGCTATTCTATACATTTTATAGAATAGCACAGTTAAGGAAGAAATGTGCATTTTCTCTACATTTGCGAGCTGCTTCAAAGTACCTTTAGAAATCAGAAACCAGAGTGCTCCCCAGCTGGCAAGACAGGCCTTACTGCCCCAACCTACATTTATGCATGTTTTGAAACAAAAAGCATCATGTAACTGACCCATTATGCATTGTATAAAAAAGGACTACAAATGGTATCTAACTACCTTGTTCCATCAGCACAGAGATTTCCACTAGCACAACAGAACTTCCCATCTCCTCTCCCTGCACACGCCTAATACCCTCGCTACATCGGTTCCAGAGGGTTGGGGGGAACCCAGAACAGTAAGGGGCACGTGGAAGGATGAGAGAAGGGAGAAGTTCCATTGGACAAGTGAAAATGCTTGCATGGACAGAATGAGATAACTGGAGACTACCCACTGCTTTCTGAACTACAAGACTACCTTTTTAAAGGTGAAATCGAGATCTTTTAAGACACCTATAATCAATCTGCATATATACTGCATGAAAACAAAAACTCTGAAATATTTACTTCCTGTGTTAGTTTGAAACTTCTGAGCTCACAGTACAGAGGTGCACAAAATACTACTCAGAAACTGGCAGTCACGTTAAATTGGTCGCTACAAAAAATTATTCCCCAGTTTACCCTCTGAATATATTGATGTGGGAATTGAGATAATTACTTTTTCCATTAATAATTATAATAAAATTAAGATTTTATTTTCAATAAAATTAATCTTATGTGAACCTATGACGAAGAAAAATAGATGAAGTCACAACTTCTGGTGAATATATATATTTTTTTAATCTCTAGGCCAAAACTCTTATTCCACCAATTGGGAAAAAAGAGCATCATCAAGGATAAACAACTCTGTAAGCTTCATTTGCCAATAAACCAGCAATGTCACTCTCCCATGTTTAGGAAAGGACATCCATAAAAGTTTCTGTGGGTTCTCACCTGGCATAGCTTTGATTATCTAGACACTTTACTAATAGAAAGAACCCATGACCATGACACAGTTCTTTTAGTTAATGTACTAAAATAATACTGAGAAATTAAAATAACAGAAAGGGGTAAAGTTCTGCTACCGAGTGTCAGTGACAGCAGTATGCTTCTTCTGCTTATAAAAATAGAATTCCTTTCACATTGCTATAAGGGCAGAACTTGTGTTTCAATTATGAGTCATTAAGCAGAGTGAAGAAAGACAACACCAGAAAGTCACAAAACAAGATCCAGCTGGTCAATAATAATAACACTTAGTATTTATATAAAGCTGTGGACTGTTCAAAGAATTTACATAATCATAGTCTGATTTATCCCCTCACTATATTGCATCCAGGAATCTAAGCAACTGTCTGGGGGGGTTCACGACAGAAACAAGTATAAACTAGAAATTTCCTGATTTGTAATTACACCAGTGTGTTCTCAGTTACTCAGCATACAAATAATATTTGTTATTACACAGTGGAAATGATTGAACCAAAGCCCATGGATTTTCGTAAGACTAAGGCTGCTATGGACTCATTTGCCTGAGAGTAATCCCCATGGAACTCAATGGGTTCTACTGCTGAGTAGACCTGTGTAGGACTGCACAGTCTCTCAGTTATACGTCCTGTTTTTTAGATTAGTGTAGTAAGGGAGGTCAGATGCATGTGAGTCAGAGACAGGATGGGCAGAGTAGTCTTTGTGACTCTCTGAAGCAATAAACATTCCTAGCAAACTAGTAAAAATGTGAAAGAAAAGAAAATACTGTAATAAAAAAGCAATGCCATGTCTAGAACAAATGGACGAGTAAACTACAATCACGAGAATAATCCACAGAACAATTTTGCTGACCAAAAGTGTCAACATAGTAAACAAGAAGAACAAAGGCTTCAGTTGTGACACAGTGCCACTGTCCCTTTATTGTAATTCTATTATAACTATAAGGATAAGACTAATATGGGGTATTTCCTTACCATACCTAGCAGGCAGATAGATATGTTTAGCTAATGGGTGGTGATGCCTAAAGAATGCCAATGCAATTTGTATTTGTAGTATTACCTGTATTAATAGTGATTATATTCTTCCATTCAATGATCCAAAATAAACCAGTTTCTGTATGATGTTGCTTTTTAAAAAACAAGGAATTATCACCACATCATTGTAACTATGCAACACTACCTGAGCATAATCTATGGAACAATTCCTTTTAAAAACGAAACCTAAAGGAATGCTATATACAGCATGGAAAATTTAGCAAGGACAGAATTAAGCTTGGACTTTGAACCTTTGAACTGTCAAACCAAATGAACATTCTGAACAGTTCTTTAAAAGTCACTGCTGAAAATGGATACTGAACTCACCTTTGACACTTTTTCTATTTACATCAGCTCCTTTTTCAAGCAAATACTGAGCAATTTCTTTGTGCCCTTTATAACACGATATCATAAGGCATGTATGCCCGTGGCGGTTTGATACTTCCAGGTCAGCTTTGTGTTCCACAAGATACTTTACAATTTCTAGATGACCATCAAAACAGGCAGCTCTGAGAGGTGTTGAGTTTGTCAAAGTGGTATTGTTGACAGATGCTCCATGATTTAATAAAGACTGGACCACCTTCAAATGGCCAGCTGCTGATGCTGCCCATAATGGTGGTGCACCTTCAATAGTCTCACCATCAAAATTCACAGAGCCACCAACTTCTATAGAAGCACTGCACTGTTCCAGTAGATGTTCCACCATGTCAAGATGGCCATAGCGGGCTGCCATCAAAAGGGGCGTGGCACCATTTGTTTTTTCTGACACCAGCAAGGCCACTTCTTCTTTAGTTTTATTCGCCAGTAACTTGGTGAGAAGCCGCAGCTTGCCATCCCGAGCTGCATTGAATACTGCTGTCTTAAGATCCATTTAGTCTCTTCCTTTCTCTCTGACTTGTTCTTCAGAATCACAAATAATGGGATAACTGGAACCACAGAGTTGAAGCTGCTCCCTGCACACTCTCCTCCAAGGATGTGCTGCCTCTGTGTACTGCATGAAGCTTTCACAGGAGACCTCTTAAAGCAAATACTATGCTCAGCAACCTAGAAAACAAGACAAAGTTTGACAGCTAAGTGAAGACACTCAAAATACAATCATTACCCTTGGTTATACTGGCCCTCCCACTTGTCCCCAGAAGATAAAGGCACCTGGATCTGAACATTTACAGGCAACAACATTTTGAGATGACTATGAGGGAGATAGGATCCCCGATGCAAATTATTCTTGCCACTTCTCATATTTTGTCTGCTGAGCCCATCTGGGTTCAGACAACCTAGCTGACACGGGATTGTCACCACCTGGTGGCTACAAAAAAGAAGCAGCAAAGGCGAAGAACTTTTTAAGGCTGGGATCCGAACCTACGCCCGAAATATCACAAGACTCACAAAAGGAAAGCTTTCAAATGCGCCCTCAGCTGGGAGGGCACCCTCAGGAATTTCCCCGCCTGCCCTACACGGTTTGACGGCATAGATGGCCCCATCGTACCCCCACGGTCACGACCCCCACACCCGAGGCGCTTCGCCCTGCTCACGACCCCCAGCCCACCCGCAGGGGCTGCGCTCCGGGCACAGAGCCACCCAGGACGCCCTTCGCTTCTCCGCCCCCTTTGTCCTGACTTCTCCCCTGGGGAGCCTCCCGCGGCCAAAAGGAAACAGGCAGGCGGGCGGCCGACGTCGCCTAGAAAGCTCCGCTGCCGGGCAGCCGCTCCTCACCTGCGTCGCCTCCGCCTGCTCGGCCCTCGCGTTCCCTTCGCCCGCCCCGAACCGCAGCGCTGCCTGCCCGGCCGCCGAAACTCCAACCGCCCCGCTCGCCCTTCGCTGCGACCGGCAAGGCAGGAGGAGCCTCGGCAACGCCTGAGAGCCAGGCCGGGGCGGAGGCGAAGGGAGGAGGACGAGGAAGGAGCCTGTCTCTCTCTCTCTCCCTTTCCCCCTCTGGTCTCTGCAGCCAGCTACCTTCCCGCCGAAAGGCAGGCCCGGCTCCGTCTCCTCAGAGCAACCGCCGCGCCGCTCCTCACAGCCCAGCCGTCGGTGCCGCCGTCGCCGCGCCCCGCTCGCGGCGCAGCTCCTCCATGACAGGCGCTCCCAACTGCAACGAGCCAGCCTCCTCCTCCTCCTCCCCGCCCTCCCTGCTCGAGCGAACGAACACAGAACCCGGCGCAGCCTACCCTGCTGCTGCGTCCCGCCGAGTGGAGCGGTGGCCCCTGCGCCGCCCGCCCGCCAGCCTCCTGAGGCGCGCGGCAGGGAGGGAGGGAGGCGGGACTCGCTAGGGGACAAGTTGGGCTGAGAGCGCAAGCACGAAGGCGGTTGAGGGAAGCGGTTGGGGAGGCGGGGGTGGCGTTGCCGCCGCCGGGGGGGGGGTGTGCTGCCGAGCTATTCCGGGCTGAGGAAAAGCTCGGGGAAGCCGAGCCTCCCTCAGCGCGGGGCTAAATTAGCACATAATGGAGGCGGGCGGGCGCCAAGCGAGCGCGGCCTATGGGGAGCCGAGCTCCGTGTCGCCGGGCCTGTCGCGCTGCCTCCCCTCGGCTTCCCGCCACTGGCGTGTGGGACGTGGAAGGAGGAATCTGAGGGGATTCTTCCCTCAGACGTGTGTCGTGGGATTGAATCAGGGCAGAGAGCCGAGGAGGAAGAGAGTTAAGGGCCGCTAATCGCCAAAAGAATCTGTAGCCAAAGCTGGGGGGGGGGGGGGAGGTTAGGTGTTTTTCGTTTCTCCCTAATTTGTATAAGGTGCACTTTTAAAAGGTGGGGAAATGCAACTGTACAGAGGAAGCACTGGAGATGTTCAGGGTGTATTATTATTATTATTATTATTATTATTATTATTATTATATCAGATTTCCAGCCCGTGTCCCCCATTGTCCCTCTCCCCAGTTTTACCCTCACAACACCCCTGTGAAGCAGGCTAGGCAGAGAGAAGGCAGTGGCTGGCCCTAGCTCACCCAGTGAGTTTCATGGCCGAATGGGGATGTTGTTAACCTGTGTCTCCTCCCAAGTCCTAGTCCAGTACTCTAACCACTGCACCACCACTGGCTCCTACACCATGTTCTTTTTTCTTTTTAAATTCACATTTATTCAAAAGTTACAATACAGCTTTGTCCGTTGGCATAATATCACAGAATGATCACTCCAACCATCCTCAGTCCCACAACACTGTCATGTTAGCTCACCAAATACTCTCAATAGGAACCCAACTACCAATCTAGTTTACTAGACATTTTCAATCAGTATATCCCCTCCACAGGACACCTGCGAGGAGGATGGCATTAAAATACCCTGTTCTTCAGTAAAAGAGAAAAAAGGAAGACCCAAGTTGTGTCAAAGAGATGCCGTTGATTAATCGCCATGCTAACCATGAAAGAGGAAAGGCACTCTGGTTATGCGTAGGGACACTGTCTTCTGTGATTATTATTTTTAAAGCTAGGGTTGGTTTTTATTTTTTAGAAATTACAGGTACTTTGCATTTGGGTCTCCTGTATTTTTTTGTTTACAAGCTACTTTAAGCTTTACCCACCACCAGGATAAAGTGGCAGAATTCTTGACAACAAAAGCAAACAACCCTAAAATAGAAACATTTGTGATAGTCCTGCCACAGTTTCAGAGGTGGGGGGCAGGTTGAGTGTCTCATTACAGTGCTGTAACTTGTAGATCAAAACTTGAAAGGATGAGAGGTGGCACTGAATTATGGGAAGGGGTATTTGCCTTCCTCTGGCAAGATGCAGGACTAGGGCCAGCTGGCACTGTCTGCTCCACAGTCGCTTGCAAAAGATGAAGCCCTCTGGTGCAATACAAGTAGTTGACTGTAATTTATGTATTTATTACACATATATCTCACGCCAAAGGAGCCAAGAGTGGCAAACTAATCAGTGATAATACCATTAAAAATAAAAGCCTATTAAAAGCAACCATCACATAAAAGCTAAAGGGCAGATCATGACTTTATGCTGTTATCGGTATACAAAACCTGTTTGTTCTCAGGGAGCTAACAAAACAGCAACAGCATTCCTATGGGACAGTCCAAGCCATCTTGGATTACGTCCTACAAATACTGAATGCATTGATCTTTTCTCTGGGTGAGGATGGTTCTCTAGCTGCCTCCTTGTTTCCTCCATCATTTTGAAGTTGTGTCCCACTCTAGCCACCACACATCCCCAGTCCAGGTTTTGTATTTGTTGTAATTATTATTATTATTAATTACCTACACTTTCCTATAATGTCCAAGGGTGGGTTAGAGCATTAAAAACAACTGACAACAATAAGTTGTTTTATATCAACCTTCAGACTCTCCAAGTGTCCCTATTTTCCAGGAGCAGTCCCAGATTTATAGAAGCCGTCCTGGTTTCTCATTTAATCCCAGAATGTCCAACTTTTCCCTAAGATGTCCCTATTTTCATTGGAAAAATGTTGGAGGGTATGGAATAGGACATCCCCAAAGCCATTTTTCAGCCGGAACTCAGTTCCAGCACCTCTCAGGTAGGCACCATTGTCATTCTAAGACAGGCATAGGCAAACTCGGCCCTCCAGATGTTTTGAGACTACAATTCCCATCATCCCTGACCACTTAGCTCACTCTGAGGTGTCCTTGTAAGCAAGCTTGCCTAGAGGGTGCCTGTGTCACTGCCGCTTTGCAATCTTACGATATGTTTTTAGTTTATGCTGTAGCATCCTAATATTTTAATATTTCTTCGTGTGATATTTGTGAGTTTTGCTTGAAAAGCAATTTATAAATATCTCAAATACATATGCTGATAAGGTAGAGGACCCTCCAGACATGTCTACTAGCTTAAGCTGGGGTTGTTCTCTGGTATTCCACTCCTGTACAGAGTGAGATGTGAACATGCACATTACTGAATTAAGGTCACCTAGCTGCACAGAATCATGCAGTCAGTAGCTTGGGAAAAGTCATTGTGGCTGAGGTTAACCCAGGCTTCCTTGACCTTGTGCCTTCTAGATTTTTTAGACCAGAACTCCCATCCCTACCCTGCTAACTGGGGTAGATGGGATTTTCAGACCAAAACATTGGAGGAGCATATAACTCTTTCTACATTATTAGTATTATAGTCACTATAAAAGAAATGTTTTAGAGCTTTTTTTAAAAAAAAGGCCAGTGTGTCAGATGCTGAACATATTGAACAACATGCACTGTTATTTATTTAGAAGATTTATATCCTACCTTATGAATGAATGATCCTCAAGGCAGAATACAATAGACAGATGTGTGCAAACTCACACAGCCCAGCAGCTCTTATTTTCCTGCTGATGGATGGGACCAGAGTGTACTTCCCTACAGCTCTGCAAGTGTAGAACAACTGACAGTTGAAGCTGAGTGTTCTTTCTAGCAGGGAGGGGAAAGGCTGGAGCCAGTGGGTGAAGCTAGGCTTGTTTTACCATGCTGTTCCTCCTGGGAGGAAAAGATGAAACCTCCATTGGCCCTTAGTCTCCTGTCCAATGGCAAAGACCAGAGTGTGCCTCCCTCAGCTTTGCAATTCCAAAGACTATTTTAAAATAGCCTGCAGGTCAAATAATCTTAATTAGGCCAGATGGCTTAAATATTCAAGCTGCCTTTCACTACAAGACAAGATGCAAAAACTAAAATGTGATCACAACCCAAGCTGACCACAGATAAAATGGTTTCCTGTCTCCAGATATGACAGTCCTGACAATGAAACAAGATTGCAGTTATGTCTAACACAAAGTACACTTAACAGTCCAACCTTGGTGCAAAATGCAGTAGGGAGTGTTCTAACTGGTGTTGGGGTTTTTAATATCAATTGGCTCCACTGCTACACCAGTTTCATTGACTCGCAGTTAATTTTTTAAACAGTTCCTCACTGAGTTGTGCAAGACTGCAGCTTCTGTATGATGGTGTTATTTCATCATGTTGGAAATGTGCAATGCTGCATCATCAACAACATTTTAAAGGGTGATTTATTGGTTGTTGCATTCATTCATTGCTTTCTGCAATCAAAGTCCCAAAGCTAACTTACAACTCCACAGAATGCACAAATGCCTAACAGATAAAAAAAGAAAACAAAGTATTATAAAATGTTAGGAACCTATAATGCTATATGACTAGCAAAAACCTGAGGATAGGTGAGGAGAAAGTTTCTAGTCCTTATCACTAGAGATAAATTAGATTAAATAACAGCAAAAATACCAGTTTGCTCTTTCCGGAAGGTGTCTTTCATTATGATTCCACATTACTGTGGAATTACCAGGTTTAGTTGTGACTGTGAAGGGAGAGGGGAACGGTTAATCATTAATATTATCTACACATAGTAAATTCCGGCACTCTGCTAGGATGGCTCAAACTCAAAAAATGCAGTTATTTGCAAAGCCTAAATCAGACAGGTCAGGAGACCGTTTCCTGTCTAACCAGCTATCTGAAACTGCTGATGCTAGCTACAGGTCAGAAGGTCGTTTCCTGCCTAGCCAAAAACTGCTGTCAACTAAAAACCACTAGCAAGATGTTTCCTGCTTTACTTCTGCTTTAAGTAATGCAAGATAAGAAGAGATACGAAGGAATGCTTAGCTAGCAAAAGAAAGACACGTGTACAAGAAGGTGGGAGGGGGTGCTTACTGAGCAGAGAAAATGCTTAACCAGCAGAGGAAGTGCTTAGCTAGCAGCCTTAGCCAGCAAATATTGGGGGGGAGGTATGGGAGGAGGGTGAATGCTTTCAGGTATAAAAATGCTTGCTGAACATGGTAACAACACAGTCAGATTTCAGAAACTATATTCTGCTGACTGTCTCTGTGCACAGATTTGCAATAAAACTCTTTTCTCCAAAGAAGAAACTTTCCTGGAATTTTTTTATTCTCTTCTCGGTCCTGGGGACGCGGGTAAGCAATTCTCTGGCAAAGTAAAGGGCCTAAGCCTACAGCTTGGTGCGTTGGCTGGGAAATCTGCCCCACCCCAGGGGGGCCGGGAAGAGCCAGGCTCGACCAGGTGAACAGCTCGGACCGGAGTTTGCAGGCTTCAGCGCGCACCCTACTGATTCGTGGGGGAAACCGGCCACACCGCTCCTGAGTAGGGACCTCGGTCGAGGGAGGAAAGAGGACTGGCCAGGAGGGAATCCGCAGCGGAAAACGGTAAGCCCAAGGGAAAGGGCGTGGGCCCCAAGGAAAAGGGGGGCGAGGTCTGATCAAGCCTCACCTGGTTGTGCAGAGGGCCGCCAGGAAGGGAACTGGCCGATTGCAGTAGAGTGCCGCCAGTAAGGTTGGGTAAAAGGGAAACAGAGGGGAAATTGTATTGGTGTGTTTTGTGTGTTGCATGTTGAAATTATAATGGTGTGATTTGTATGTTATATGTTGCATGTCGGATACCCCAGTGACTGAATTGTTGTCAAGTGTGGGTCGGGGCTTAGCGTCCCCTTGGCCGAGCGATTGCAGGGTTGTGCATTTTCTGCCAGGGCGACCTCGGCAGGTCACAATCTGTAGTGCGTGGAGTGTGAAAGAATTTACAGCCCATTAGGTGCGGGGTATCTGAAAAAGAAAAAAGAAAAAAAAATGGGGTCTGGGGCAAGCCAATGTAGTCCTCTGGAATGTTTTTTAAAGAACTGGAAAGCGGCCACAAAGCATGATGATTGGGGGTTCAAATTGAGAAGACAGAGGATGAGGACATTGTGTGAAGTTGATTGGCCCCAACAAACTAACTGGCCCTCGGAGGGGAGCTTTGATTTGCAACTAATCAGCCCACTATATCAAAATATCTTGAACGTCCACCCAGACCAGATCCCTTATATTTCTACTTGGAAAACCAATGTAGAAAAGAATCCACCGTGGTTGAAAGCCTGCCAAGGCGACGCCCCACGAAATACAATCTGTACAGTTCGACCGGCAGGGAAGGCAGAAAAGCCCCCGGTGATACCAGACCCAGAAGATGAGGAGGGGGGAATCATCAAACCGCCACCACCCTATGCTCCACCAACTGCCCCTCTGGCAAATCCCCCAGGCCCAGGTCTCCAGGCACCGGGAGGAGCCGGTCCCCAGGCCCAAGCAAGCCCTGCACCAAGTCTAGAAAAAAGGGACAGCAACTTGTTAATGAATGATGAGTTAGAGGAAAAGAAGGAGGAAGAAGATGATGAGGAATTTATAGAGGAATTGATAAGATGGACTGAGAAGAATATGAGGTGGACCACGGAACAGGAGGAACGCATTACGGCATACGTAAGCCCCTATGCGGAAAAATTAGATGTGAGTCCCTTGTTAGTTGAGGCAGCAGAATGCTGCACCCCTGACAAGAGAAAGAGATGGCAACGTAAGTGGGGACAGGCAGCGAAGAAAGTTATGTCTCATAGACAGTATGAGAAAACCAGGAGGGATCAGGCAGCCGGAGTAATGCCCCTCCGAAGGGTTTATGACCCACCGGGACCTCCAGGAGCTAATGGGGCAGCAGCAGAACGGACCTACACGGTCCAGCATATACCTTTTTCAAGTGCAGATGTCTGTAATTGGAGAAATCAAAATCCTTCATTTGAGGAAAACCCAGCGAAAATCATAAAGCTGTTTGAAGGGATTTTTAAAACTTATAATCCCACCTTTGATGATGTGCAGTATTTAATGGATGCGCTGCTAACCACAGAAGAGACTAGGCGCATCCATGCTGAAGCCCGAGCACACATGAGAGCGCAGGGAGTGCAGGATCCAGCTATTGCAGCAGAGTACCCTGAAAACACACCGAATTGGGATTATCAAACTACTGGTGGCCAGAACACCCTCACTACCTACCGCCAGAACGTGTTAAATGGTATGAGGAGGGCAGCCAGGAAACCCACCAACTTTGTGAAGGTCAGAGAGGTAGTGCAGGGGAATGAAGAGGCCCCAGGGGCTTACCTGGAACGCCTGAAGGAAGCCTACCGTCAGTATACTCCTGTAGACCCAGATGAGGCTGCCAACGCCCTTATTGTAAAGGCTGCTTTTGTAGCTCAGGCAGCGCCCGATGTCCGCCGAAAGATTCAAAAACACGAGGGGTTCATGGGCCACACCCTTGAGTGGATGTTAGAACTGGCTCAAACCACTTACAATCAGAGGGAAGAAGAGGAACAAAAGAAAAAGGAGAAGTATCAAGCAAAGAAGTTGATGGCATTACAGGCCACCGCACCCATCCCTCAGAAAAGAGGAAGTGCCCGGGGAGGAGGGCAAGGCCGCCTGGGGAGGAATCAGTGCGCCATCTGCCGGCAGGAAGGGCACTGGAAAGGAGAATGCCCACAGGCCCACTTAGGAGGGAAAGGACGAGGAGAACGAGCCCCAGGCCCAACCCCCAGGGGACCTGGACAGGGACTGAGACCTTGGTCATCGACAAATGCCAGCAGGGGTAGAGGACGTGGACAGGGACCTCCCTGGTACCCCTCAGCCCAAAGGCAGCCCGGCATGATGAGCCTGAGAGAGGAGGAAGAATACTAGGACAGACCGGGCCCAGCTGCTTTAGGTTCCCGTGAGCCCATGGTCAAAATACAAACAGGGAACCAAACTATCCCCTTTATGGTTGACACAGGAGCCGCCCACTCTGTTTTGCCAGTACCAGTGTCCAAGCCCACCAAGCAAACGATTAACATAATAGGGGCTACAGGCAAATCACAAAGAGCCCCATTCCTGCAATCTGTTGTCTGTCGCCTGGGTGGCCAAGTGGTCCAACACAAGTTTTTGTATATACCAGAGTGCCCTATCCCATTATTGGGCCGAGACCTGCTATCAAAATTGCAAGCCCAGATCTCCTTCCAACCAACAGGGCAAGTGACAATGACCACAGGGCCGGCAGGGGAGTTCTCCTTAGAGGTACCCTTGAGGGAACACTGGCGCTTAATGATGGTAAAAGAAGAGGAGGGGATTATTCCAGAAGACCTCCTGCAAAAGGTAAACCCTGGTGTATGGGCAGAAGGCAACCCGCCCGGAATGGCAAAGAACATCCCACCTATAATAGTCAAGCCCAAACCATTCGCCAACCCTGTGGCTGTGAACCAGTACCCTATCCCCCGGCGAGCTGCAGAAGGAGTATGGGTACATTTGGAACGGTTACTTCGCCATGGCATCCTGAGGCAGTGTCAATCTCAGTGGAACACCCCACTCTTGCCGGTGAAGAAGGAAGATAACTCGTACCGTCCGGTCCAAGACCTTAGATTAGTTAACCAGGCCGTGGAAACCCTCCACCCCAATGTGCCCAATCCTTATACGCTGTTGAGTCTAATACCTCCTACTGCCTGCTATTTCACGGTACTGGACTTGAAGGATGCATTCTTCTGCTGCCGTCTGGCAGAGGAAAGTCAGCCCCTGTTTGCATTTCAATGGATGGATCCAGGAACAGGCACCAAGGTGCAATATACGTGGACGAGGCTTCCACAAGGCTTCAAGAATTCTCCAACCCTTTTTGGGGTTGCATTGGCCTCGGACCTGTCTAGCTTCCCCACCAGCCCACACAGGATTCTGTTGCAGTACGCAGATGACCTTCTTTTGGCCTGTTCAGACGAGGACACGTGTATGGAAGCCACCAAGGACTTGTTAAATCATCTGGCTGAAGCAGGATACCGAGTATCTAAGAAAAAGGCCCAAATATGCCAACCCATTGTAAAATACCTTGGATTTGATATATCCCATCAGCAACGGACCCTTAGAGAAGAAAGGAAGCAAGCCATTATCCAGATTCCAGAGCCAAAGAATCGCAGAGAACTTCGTGGCTTCTTGGGCTCGGCAGGATTCTGTAGAATATGGATCCCTGACTTCAGCACAATTGCCAAGCCTCTGCACGAGTCAACCAGAGGAACTGAAAAGGACCCCTTTGTGTGGGGAGAGGAGCAACGGCAGGCCTTCAAGGATCTGAAAAGGGCATTGCAGCAAGCACCAGCGCTGGGTATCCCAAATCCTGAGAAGCCTTTCTCCCTGTTTGTGGATGAAGACCAGGGAACAGCAAAGGGAGTGCTATGCCAAAAATTGGGAAGCTGGCAGCAGCCCGTGGCATACCTATCTGAGCGCCTGACGCCTACAGAACAAGGCTTACCGCCGTGCATGAGAGCAGTTGTGGCAGTAGCCACCCTACTGAACAAAGCAGACAAATTTACTTTTGGCCAAGACACTGTTTGTGTGACTCCGCATGCGGTCCCAGCACTGCTTGACATGAAGGGTACCTATTTCCTCTCCCAAGCGAAGATGAGAAAGTGTCAGATGTTATTGTTGCACCCGCGTCTGAAGTTCCAGGTCACCACCGCACTCAACCCAGCTACCCTGTTGCCGGTGGGAGAAGGTGAGAAGCAGACGCACGATTGCATTGAAGTGATGGATGAAGTATATTCCAGCAGACCTGACCTAAAAGATGAGGCAGACCCCCACTGGCTTTCATGGTTTGTGGATGGAAGCAGCTTTGTCGAGGCTGGGCAGCGAAAAGCAGGCTATGCAGTGGTAGCCCTGGACGACCAGGT
This sequence comes from Podarcis raffonei, assembly GCF_027172205.1. Classification (NCBI taxonomy): domain Eukaryota; kingdom Metazoa; phylum Chordata; class Lepidosauria; order Squamata; family Lacertidae; genus Podarcis; species Podarcis raffonei. The sequence goes on from NC_070612.1 coordinate 44,069,755, forward strand.
GGTCGAAGCAAAGTCACTCCCGCCTGGAACATCGGCCCAGCTGGCAGAACTAACTGCGCTTACCAGAGCCCTGAGCCTGGCAATGGGACAGAAGATAAACATCTATACTGATTCTAAGTATGCATTCCTGACCTTACACGCCCATGGAGCCTTATGGAAAGAGAGAGGTTTGCTTACCTCCAGAGGAAGCCAGGTGGCCCACCCACAAGCCTTATTGAACCTTCTGGATGCTGTATGGGAGCCCGAGGCAGTGGCAGTTATCCATTGCTATGGCCACAAGACTGGACCAGGGGAAGTGGCCAGAGGAAATCGATTGGCAGACAGAGTGGCCAAGGAAGCAGCTCGGGACCTAGCCCCCACCTCGGTTATTGGAGCCCTGGTCCCAGAAGAAATTTTAAGCACCGCTGACAAGCCAGCTTATACCAAGCAGGAAAAGGACACTGCAGACGCCCAGGAACTGACAATAACCAAAGAAGGATGGTACCTTACCCCTGATGACAGGATATGGATTCCAGAGTCCCTTTCGCGGCCAATAATTCAGAGGTACCATGATTCAACCCACATAGGACCCGATGCTACAACCAAGCAGCTGGAAAAATGCTTCTACATAGCCCACCTCTACCAACTGGCAGCCCAGATCTCCAGGAAATGCTTGCTGTGTCAAAAGAATAATCCCAGAACCGGACCACTGGCTCCCCCAGGGATTCAGCACAGTGGAACGGCACCTATGGAAGATCTTGTCGTGGACTTTACTGAATTACCCCGTTGTGGACTACACCGCTACCTGCTGGTGGCAGTGTGCACCTACACCGGATGGGTCGAAGCATGGCCCACAAAGACTGAAAAGGCATTTGAAGTAACCAAGTGCCTGCTTAGGGAAATCATCCCTCGCTATGGAGTGCCAAGGTCCATAGGATCTGACAATGGACCAGCATTTGTTCATGCCGTCCTACAGGGACTGGCAAAAGCGCTCCAGATCAACTGGAAGCTGCATACTGCTTATAGACCCCAGAGTTCTGGAAAGGTAGAGAGAATGAACAGGACTCTAAAGAATCAGCTGTCCAAGCTGACACAGGAAACCGGGTCTAATTGGGTGACCATGTTGCCCTTGGCGTTACTCAGGGTCCGCAGTCTCCCGTCAAAGCGAACCCACCTGTCTCCTTTTGAGATTCTGTTTGGAAGACCAGTTCCATATGTTAGAATGTTAACTCCATATGCTAGCCAAGATGTGCAATTGAATAATTATGTACAGTCACTCTCCCAAGTTTTCTCTTATCTCAACAGGTGGACCCAGGCTCGCACCCCTTGTGTGTTAACTGAACCGTTCCATCAGTTCGAGCCAGGTGACGAAGTGTGGGTGAAAGACTGGCAGCGAGCCCCCCTACAGCCCTGCTGGAGGGGACCATACACCGTGCTACTCTCTACACCTACTGCTGTGAAGGTTGCTGGCATCACCCCGTGGGTCCACCATACTCGAGTGAAGAAAGCCATTTCCGACTGGACGGTAACACCAGATCCAGAGAACTCCCTTCGGCTGACCATTTCCAGGCGCCCGGTAGACGACCGCCCTGCTGATATCACTCCGGAAGCTGATATCTCTACGCACGGCTGAAGAATTGGATGGGAGGGGTGCCCATCGGGAGTACCTCCAACGTTCCAGCCTTGCAGCCTTTGCCCCCTGATAATGTCCAGAACCCCGAACGAACCTTAGTGTGCATTATATGGTGTGAGGAGGAAGCAGTGGGGATTTTAACACCGAGTATTTGTCGTTTGCAGGCAGCTACCTATTCGTGTGGGTGTGTAGTGGCCCATCCACCGTGGGTATCCTCTCCTTGGGGGGCAAGATTGTTCTCCACCCATCGGGGGTACCACCATCCCCCGGGGATTGAGGGATTTTATCTCCACACCATAGGGTTCGACGCTTGGAGGTATCTCCGACCTTGTTTCCCTAACCAACTCGGGCGCCCGTGAGCAGCGTCCCCAACGTGAAAACCCGTGCCGGGACTGCTCCAGGAAGTCCACCAGGACATTTAATATTTTCCTAAGGACTTTTTCTTTCTTTTTTTTTTTTTTCTCTCCCTCTGTGTTATCTGCTCTATGCCCCACGGCCCTGACCCCACTGAGCCATACTGCACTTATTGGCCTGATGGCCTCTGCTACGACTGGTTCGTCTTGCCGGTGGTAAAAGATGGTGTGCTCTATGGCTATTGGAAACTGGGATTTGATGAGATTGCCGTATTAAAACACCCCACTGCCCCGTTGTGGCTCCTCTCCCACACCACTGTCCAGCACGCGTGGATAGTGCTCATACGGGAAGTTGCAGAGACGGTCGAAATCTATCGAGTTCTGGACCGCTCTTGCTGCTGTGGGAGGGTAGTCAACTGTTATATGGGAGGTAGAGCACTGTACCAACCTCATTTGATAGACCAGGTCCTACTCTTAATGCAAGCGATAGATGGGACGGAACCTATCTTAATGCAAGTATTGCAGGGGTGGGAGCCTTAACCGGGTGGGCATTGAAATTGCTAAACAAGTACCAGTAAGAATTTCCACCCCAGGATTTCAGCTTCCATATACTCTGGTCAGTAGGGAGGCAGCACGAGAGTTCAATCCACCCAACAGGGTTAGTAGAAAAATTGACCCACATAGTGGGAGCATCAGCTCTCCGGTGGACTCTCATCCTTGAGGCTCAACAGGTAGTCAGGAACAAATATCAGTGGGCTCTTCAACAATGAGCACACCCCCTGAATATTGGTGGGAGGAACCATGGAAGGATTGGGGTTGGTGGATAGGGGTTATCTCAACCGCTCTTGTCATATGGATGTGTGTTTTCTTTTGCTGGCATGAGCGTCACAGGCTCTGCGGGAGACGACGGCCAGATCCTTCTATCCCCATGATGATCCTCATAGTCTATCTTATGTTGGCTATTGTAGGGGGAGAGGCAAGGACTGGCAAGCAAGGCCAAGGGGGAACAGGTTTGTTAAACAAGACATCCAGGGGAGAGGATTACCATAAGATGTGGGAAGACAATGTTTATATCAAAGATATGTTTAAGTTCGCTACTATGTTACAACTCTCCGATTGTTGGCTGTGTATGCACATACCACCTTATGCGCAACGGCCAGGTTTGATGCTACACGGAATTCCCATTGATACCATCTTTACCATAGAAAATACGTTGAACCCCGAGGAAGCTCAATGGCCACCTGTAAAAATAGCCCTGTCCGAGCCAGCCTTTATTTGTTTGAATTTTTCTGAAGGGTCAAATCCAAGAGGGATTTACCCCAATTGCCATTATGTCCTAAATTTTGTATTCAATAGGACCTGTACCGCCTTCTTTCCTTATGGTAATACCTCCCGGTGTTATCAATCTGATACTAGCTCCAAATTACTGACAGACATGCACCACCTCCACGAAAGCTCTAGATCCAACTCTTCCGTTAAAGCCCTGTTAAACTTCACTGAGGAGCAATGGCACATGAGCCTCCTGTTTTCGCAAGCCTTCCAGTGGTCAGAGCAACGCCGAAACACCAGTCGCCTTCTTCCGAAGGAACTGTGGTTGATTTGTGGCGATGCAGCATTCAAAACTGTTCCCCGAGACCTTACTGGAGTCTGTACCTTGGGAATGGTGATCCCCCTTTTATATAAGGTGGAAAAGCTACCAACATCTCTCAGGTTGCGTAACCGCAGGGCAGTAAATACACCTATTAACCACTATATTGGGACCCAGATATCACGAGCCCTGCTACCTTCTTTAGGGGCAGCCATGAATTATAGAGATCTCCATCTGCTGGCCAATTGGACAGAAGGATTATTCAATGATACCATAAAAGCATTGAAGGAGCTCAATCGAGAGGTAACTGCTATGAGGGAGGTTGTCCTACAGAATCGCTATGCTTTGGATGTGATGTTGGCCTCAAAGGGGGGGGTTTGTGCCCTGGTTCATTCTCATTGTTGTATGTTCATCCCAGATAATAATGTCAGTATTTCAGCCACCATCAACCACATGGAAACAATGATAGCTGAAAACCCGCTGAAAGCCACAGGGAGTGATGCATGGGGTTGGTTGTATTCCTGGCTGCCTGATGGCAGTTGGCTCAGGAATGTTATAGTATTATTAGCAGGACCGCTATTAATCCTTTTGCTTCTTTGCCTCTGTATCCCCTGCTTATTGCAATGCTTGCAGCAAATGATGCACAGACTCCTGTCACGGAAGCTGGGACCCACAGTCATCGCTGTGATGAGGGAGTATAGGCCCATACCCCAGAACGAACCTAAGTATTAGGTTGTTCAGAAGAAGAGGAGGGAGTGAAGGGAGAGGGGAACGGTTAATCATTAATATTATCTACACATAGTAAATTCCGGCACTCTGCTAGGATGGCTCAAACTCAAAAAATGCAGTTATTTGCAAAGCCTAAATCAGACAGGTCAGGAGACCGTTTCCTGTCTAACCAGCTATCTGAAACTGCTGATGCTAGCTACAGGTCAGAAGGTCGTTTCCTGCCTAGCCAAAAACTGCTGTCAACTAAAAACCACTAGCAAGATGTTTCCTGCTTTACTTCTGCTTTAAGTAATGCAAGATAAGAAGAGATACGAAGGAATGCTTAGCTAGCAAAAGAAAGACACGTGTACAAGAAGGTGGGAGGGGGTGCTTACTGAGCAGAGAAAATGCTTAACCAGCAGAGGAAGTGCTTAGCTAGCAGCCTTAGCCAGCAAATATTGGGGGGGAGGTATGGGAGGAGGGTGAATGCTTTCAGGTATAAAAATGCTTGCTGAACATGGTAACAACACAGTCAGATTTCAGAAACTATATTCTGCTGACTGTCTCTGTGCACAGATTTGCAATAAAACTCTTTTCTCCAAAGAAGAAACTTTCCTGGAATTTTTTTATTCTCTTCTCGGTCCTGGGGACGCGGGTAAGCAATTCTCTGGCAAAGTAAAGGGCCTAAGCCTACAACTGCACTGTACATGGTCAGATACAAATTTTCTTTTTTACTCCGCCTTTCAGCAAATGGCTGTTAAGGCAGTTCCCCTTGGGAGTCTAACAGTGTACAAACAGGCTGCAGTGCAGACAAATAAAAAAGCATTGTAAGTCACATATCATTTTGCTGGGCCTCTCATGCAAAACAACACCACACCCTTGAATAGACTTGCAGAGATTCCTGAATCAGCATCAAGCAAGCTGCTTCAGAATTGTTGCTTAAGCTTGCACCAGAGCTAATGGGGCACCTATCAATACCACAACAGGCCAAGATGTAAAAGAGGTGGTACTTGCTTTGTGCCTTTCTTTGTGTTATGTTTCCTCTTAAGTATATTCTATAGCACATGTTGGGGTGGTGCTCACCTGACCTCTGGTTGGTCGTATCACTGCTGTTTACTGGGAGGTAGAAGGGGAGGGGCAAGGTCAGAGAGGTATAAATGAACCAGCAGAGCTAATGCAGTGTTCCCAGCAGTTCATCTGCACTGCACTGAGTTTTGTCACTGACTCACAACTACCCCAGGACCTCCTAGTAAGTGTCAGCAACACAACCAACTGGAGGTCAAGTGAATACCACAACCACCAAACTAAGGGCTTATCCACACACACCTTTTGCCTCTCACTTTTAGGCACAGATCCACCCTTTAAAGTTCTGTGAGTGCTCTTTCTCACCTCGCCACTGTCCCCAGGAAACAGTGCTCTTTAACACTGAATCAGAGCAAATGGCAATTCGAGTTTCCAAAGGATTGTCATTTGCTCTGATTCAGCAGTAAAGAGCAGATTTTCACAGGGAAAGCACCAGGGCAATGCAATTAATATAATATAGCATAATATAGTAATATAATATAATATAATATAATATAATATAATATAATATAATATAATATAATATAATAAGTAAATCTCAGACATGGAGTTTTTAAGCATGGACCTGTGCCTAGAAATGCAACACAAAAGGAGGTTAGGAAGAGCCCAATGTATACTATGGCTGTTTAAGCCACAGGTGTGGCAGTACACCACAATTCCCCATGGTTAAAAATACTTTACAAAGAGCAGTCTGCTCTATGCCCTTTCTAATGACAACTTCTCCCCACAGCAGGCAAAGTTATTCTGTTCACTTCCTTATGTGTGCAGTTGCAGCTGCTTTAGCCTTTCAACTGAATTGCCAGGTTCTCTCACCCAGGGCTCATCTACAGTGGAATTTAATGTGAATCTGAAGCTACTTGGGTCTCTGCTTATTTTTGTGGCATCCACACAACACCCTCATCCAAGTGGCAGCCCACACTCTCCCTCCATCGCTGCTAAATTTGGATTTTCTGAATGAGAGCAGGAAACTGTGTAGGGAAGAGGTTAAATTCCCAATCCCTGTGTGCCACCCAGCGGCGTAGCGTGGGTTGTCAGCACCCGGGGCAAGGCAAGTAATTTGCGCCCCCTAACCCGGGGCAAGGCAAGTAATTTGCGCCCCCTAACCCGGGGCAAGGCAAGTAATTTGCGCCCCCTAACCCCTAACCTGCCGCCGCTGCCAGCTTCTTCTTGCTGCTGCCTGGGCTGGGGTATTTACGGTAAGGTAGCCACGGCGGCGGCGGGGGGTCCGTGTCAGGTGATCTGAGGCGAGTTGGCGCTGGCGCCCAAACGACACCGCTTGCCTGGAGGAGGAGGAGGGCAGAGAGGCGAGGAAAATGCAACAAGGCCCAGCAGCTGCAGCAGCAGCGGTGGCGGCGGGAGGCTGTGAGGAGGGGCTGCCTGGCGTGCCCTCCGCGGCCCTGACGCGCGGGGACCGCAGCAAGCGCTGAGAGCCGCTGCCTGCTGGACGCGCGCACAGCTCGTCGGTTCCGCGAGACATGGGGCTCTGCTACAGCCTGCGCCCGAGGCTCTTCGACGACTCCGGAGGTGGTGAGCGTGCCCCCCCCAGATGTTGCGCCCAGTGCGGCCGGCCCCCCCTGCACCCCCCACACTACGCCACCACTGGTGCCACCTGTCTAGTCCTGAGACCCCTCTCCAGAATTGGCTTTTCCACTATCAGGCCAAAGGCCAAGGCATTTGCTCGTAACATGTCATTTGGCCCTGAGGTATAAAGCAAGATGCAGCCACCTTCTTCTCCTGGTTAGGCTATAGGTGTTGAGGATTATCAGGTAACAGGTGGTGCAGGAGCTACACCCTGTCTCAAAGCATCAGCATTCTCAGGATACACTCCTCTGTGTATAGTTATAAACTCTAGCTAGAATACAGAATACATTTTGTGGACCTTAGTATCTACAAGAGAAAGACTAATTGGAGGGAAATCCTGGAAGAGCAATTAACTTGATTAAGGAGCTAGTTGTGCTAATTTATGAGGAAAGATTAAAGGAATTAAAATACATTCAGCTTGGGTAAATGCTAAATTAAGATCGAGTGGGGGTATAGAAAATACACATAACCGAACAAAGAAATACGTTCAGATAATATACAGCTATTCACTAGCACAAATAGAGAGACACTTGAAAAACTTCACTGTTTCCCCGGCTTAAAAGAGGACAGTTTTGCACACCACAATCAGTACTGGGCATTAACCCAAATTGGTCAAAGTTCAGATGACAAGGTATCACTGGGTGGAGGTAAATAAACGTTTTGGCTCCTACACACTCTTATTTCTTCAAACAGAACTGGCAGCTCCCACTCAAGAGAGTTTTATATTACAGTACTGGAAGGAAGATCCACTGGCAGGCAGACTCATACCTCTAGATTCTTTTCCATTGCTGAAGCATTCTGTATTTCTACCTATTTGGGTTTTTTTCCCCTTAGCCCCCCCCCCCACCTGTTTGCACAAGCAGGGGTGGGGATGCTATCACCCAAACTAGAGCTGTGTGCGCACCAAACATTTACAGCACATCCCCCCCAAAGAATCTTGGGAACTGTAGTCTAACCCCTTCCAGAGCTACAATTCCTCAACCAATTAACAAACAACCAACAGTTCCCAGGATTCTTTGGGGTGGGGCAATGTGCTTTAAATATGCTGTAAGTGTATGGCAGCCTTCCTCAACCTTGGGTCCCCTATCAGCCCCAGCCATCTTAGCCCAACGATCAGGATGATGAGAGTCATAGTACAACAACATCTAGGGATCCAAGGCTGAGGATCTCTGGTGTGTTGTATGTACACAACCTAAGCAAAGAAGAATCTCGTGAGTCCTCTTTGTCATACATAAAGGAACAAGAACCATGGCTATCTGCTGTCCCAACATGGAATATTTGGGACCGATTTCATGGCCTGCTCAGTAAATATGAAGAAAGTCGATGACTGAGTGGTGACATTTGCTTTGTGTTTTTGCCAAGCAAACTTTACTATCTACTCATCTCTGCTCCGGTCATACCTTTGCTGACGATGGAGGTGATTGCTCAGATATTTACAAAACACTCGCTGCACGTAATGCAACAGGTTAACATAGCAAGTGGTATGGAGCCTGAAATGCTAGCAAGAGAGGTTTGCAAGCAATGATGACTCAAGTAATTGAGTCCTCTTGTACACCCTTGGGAAGGGCCAAAAACATTTCCAATTGCTCATAGCATGTGGCAACATTTGGCTCTTTAATGTTAAGCTGTTCCAGTAATCAGAAGAAACTGGGCAATGACAGCGGTGAAGGGTGTAGAATAACTGAGCGAAATGCTGTTGTTTTACACTGTAGTTACCTAATAGATAAACAGAATATATCTCTCCCAAGACACAAGCGCTGGTTTTCTGGCAGAAGGATGATTATCCTTTGGATATTTCAATATTGCACGAATTTAAAAAATGCCTATTTAATAGCTATTTCTATGGAAGTACAAATAGGGCAGGGATATTAATATCCTTGTGGAGGAATTGTGAAAAGTTGAAATGGTCTCATTAATTCATGTCATTTTGCAGTTTTGATGCAGCACAAGGTGGAGGAGAACATTTGCTTTTCTTTCCAGGTGTGGTTGACAAAAGTCTGCTCACACACAGTCTTCCAAAATTCCAATGCTACTTTCTGGACACAACCCTGCAGGCAGAAACAGAGTCATCGAAACACAGTTCCACTTATACTCAGAGTCAGTCCAGAGGGATACCATGGTCAATGATATCAAAAGCCATTGAGACATCAAGGAGAAAGAGCAGGTTTGGATTCCCCCTGTCTATCAGGATGACCAAGGCTGATTTGGTCCATAGTTGTCAACTTTCAGATTTGAAAATAAGGGATCAGCAGCCTCATCTGTCCCTGGAACAGCCTACGGGATATCTAACAATCCAAGATAGCAGCAGGAAATGGCGCTGGGAATAAAGGAATTTCCCGCAAAAAAGGGAAGGTTGACAGCTATGATTTGGTCTCAAACCCAGGCCTGAACCCAGACAGTCATGGATCCAGATCAATGGTCAGCAAAGTTTTTCAGCAGGGGACCAGTCCACTGTCCCTCAGACCTTGTGGGGGGGCCGGACTATATTAGGGGGGGAATGAACAAATTCCTATGCCCCACAAATAACCCAGAGGTGCATTTTAAATAAAAGCACACATTCTACTCATGTAAAAACATGCTGATTTCTGGACTGTCTGCAGGGTGGATTTAGAAGGCAATTGGGCCGGATCCGGGCCTTAGTTTGCCTACCCATGAACCAGATCGTCATTCTTATTCAGGAATGTCTGCATTTAATCAGCCACAATGCTCTTGATCATTCCCTGTCCCCCAAGAAGTATTTTAGACAGGGAGATTGTTGTTACAATCCATTTTTACAAATGGGGATTCTCAGAGAAAATAAAGAAGGCCAACACAATTATGTACAGAAGATCATTTAGGAGTGCCCGTGTTAGGGGTTTGGTGGGGGGCCAGATTCCCCAAAATTCCTGGGTTCCAGATCCCAGGAATTTAATTCCTGGCTGTAATAAATAAATATTCAAATAAAAAAAGAAATAATTTAATAAAAAATATTATTTATACCCCACCCATCTGGCTGGGTTAGAATAAATCAAGGTTGATTGAACTTTGCCAAACACAGAAAATCCCTGGATTTAGTGATGCTAAGTAGCCAAGCCAGAGCACAGAGCCAGCAGGATGGGCCATTAAAGGTAAAGGGACCCCTGAGCGTTAGGTCCAGTCACGGACGACTCTGGGGTTGCGGCGCTCATCTCGCCTTACTGGCCGAGGGAGCCAGAGTACAGCTTCCGGGTCATGTGACCAGCATGACTAAGCCGCTTCTGGCAAACCCGAGCAGCGCACGGAAATGCCATTTACCTTCCCACCAGAGCGGTACCTATTTACTTGCACTTTGATGTGCTATCAAACTGCTAGGTTGGCAGGAGCAGGGACCAAGCAACAGGAGCTCACCCCGTCGCAGGGATTCGAACCGCCAACCTAGCCCTAGGCTCAGTGGTTTAGCAGGGGATAAAGGTTGGTGGTGGCCCATCAAGGAAGCCATCAGAGGGCAAGATTACTGGGCAAGGGGGAGTGGGACCCCTTCTTTGCTGGGTGCTAATGGGCAGAGGCAAAGGCCAGGTTTACGGTTTCAGCTTTGAATGACGCAGGCTGGGGGTGGGGTGTACTTGGAGTCAGTTAGCAGTGAGAAGGAGAAGGAGGGGAGAACTCTGTGTGAGCTGAGGATAACAGGCTGGAACTAAGGGACAAAGGAAATGGCTTTTTGTTGTAGTTTGAATCTAGTTTTGCCCTTAAGCAGGAAGCCAGACCCTCATATGATGTGAATGCTCTGCAATCCTTCCACCTAGGTGCAGGTTGTGTATAGGTAAAGGGACCCCTGACCATTAGGTCCAGTCGCGGACGACTCTGGGGTTGCGGCGCTCATCTCGCTTTATTTGCCGAGGGAGCCGGCGTACAGCTTCCAGGTCATGTGGCGAGCATGACTAAGCCACTTCTGGCGAACCAGAGCAGTGCACGGAAACGCTGTTTACCTTCCCGCCGGAGTGGTACCTATTTATCTACTTGCACTTTGACATGCTTTCGAACTGCTAGATTGGCAGGAGCAGGGACCGAGCAACAGGAGCTCACCCCGTCACGGGGATTTGAACCGCCAACCTTCTGATCGGCAAGTCCTAGGCTCTGTGGTTTAACTCACAGCGCCACCTGTGTCCCGCAGGTTGTGTATATGTGTAAAAAAAACCATATATCATAAAGACACCACATTATCTGCCGTGCCTCATTATCCCAAAATGGAACACAGATCCTGGTAAGTGCACCTGCAATTCTTGGAATCTCGCACTGCCCATGGTGTGTAACACATGGCTTACGCGGACATACTTCCACAACAAGGATGATTACCCTGAGCTCCTCTAGTCTAATTTCTAAAGCAGACCTGTTTTCCACAGTGAGCTGATTCAACATGCAGTCCCATCCTTGTCTTAACACCTTGCTCAGAGAGAACAGCATAAAAAGCATATTGAGAGCTTGTATAACTAGAGTAACCAAATGGAGCCTCAGGTGTTTACAGTATCAGGTGGAAATTGTGATCTCATGCATTATCTACCAGGAAATGCATCGGCAATACCAGTGCATGTCATGAAACTGCACAGACTCACCTCTGTATAGGAAAGTCTCTTACCTGCAATTAGTTATCCAATGGAGCAATCCCTTAAACTTCTAACGTATGAGATTTGCAAGTTGCAAGCCCACATCCATTTCCCAGCCTTCTGTTGGCTGTTCTTTCCCACTGCTTTGAAAGTGTCATGCCACAACTGCAAAACACATCTCTTATTTATAGCCCTCTTTTTCTCTAAGCAAGGTTAAAAGGTTAAGAACAGCCTATTCAGGGTACCATTTTCATTGGGCTGGTCACATTTTTTATGGCCTCAAAGGCTCCTTCCTCCAATCAAGGAAAAAGAAAATTTATCTGAACAGACACCTCCAGTGGTATGTTGGGCACTGATTGCTGCTTCTCAGAGCAAGAACAACTTGTGCTGCTGATCATTTGCCAGCCAGTGTCTGTTACCCCCTTTTCCAGCAAAGATCTATTCCCTGAAGAAAGAACTTGAAACACTTTCAGCTACTTCTCTTTTTCTTTGGTTTCCAGGAGCCTCACGTAAGCAAATTCTTCTTGTTCTGCAATTCCGGGAAAGGTATATTTGGTCGCAGTACATGCTAAAATAAAGCAACAGCAAAGCTGAAATACCCAGGCATACTATCATTTAGAGAAAGCAGGATTTCTAATTGAATGAAGAGCCTATGTGCATACAGGCTTTACGCATGTAGACTCCAGTTTCAAACTTCATGCTGCATATCTGGACTGGAGAGCCAGTGTGGCGTAGTGGTTAAGAGCGGTAGACTCGTAATCTGGTGAACTGGGTTCGCTTCCCCGCTCCTCCACATGCAGCTGCTGGGTGACCTTGGGCTAGTCACACTTCTTTGAAGTCTCTCAGCCCCACTCACCTCACAGAGTGTTTGTTGTGGGGGAGGATGGGAAAGGAGAACGTTAGCCGCTTTGAGACTCCTTAGGGTAGTGATAAAGCGGGATATCAAATCTAAACTCTTCTTGGGGGCCAGGTGTGTGACATGGCGGGACGGGGCTGCTGAGCACTGATCCACTCCATTTACAGATGTGTGCATCAGTGGAGTCATCTGAGCAAATCCTGTGGTCCTTCACACTTTCTGCCCCTCGTTCAGCATCATTGGAGACAAGTCATTTTGTAATAAAGCTGCTAATCCAAAAATGTATAGGTTGAGCGGATAGAAAGCAAACATGCAGCTGCATATTCCTGCATTGCAGGGGGTTGGACTAGATGATCCTCAGGGTACCTTCCAACTCTCCAGTTCTGTGATTCTATGCATCTATGATTCTATGCACACAGAGCCATCATCAGTACAGCACCTCTATAGTGCAAATATGTCTCTACAAGCCAGGGACGCAGGTGGCACTGGGGTCTAAACCACTCAGCCTCTCGGGCTTGCCGATCAGGTCGGCAGTTCGAATCCACATGATGGGGTGAGCTCCCGTTGCTTTGCCCCAGCTTCTGCCAACCTAGCAGTTCGAAAGCATACCAGTGCAAGTAGATAAATAGGTACCACCACTGCAACAGGAAAGTAAACAGCATTTGTGTGCCCTTTGGTTTCCATCATGGTGTTCCGTTGTGCCAGAAGAGGTTTAGTCATGCTGGCCATGATCCAGAAAGCTGTCTGCGGGCAAACCCCGGCTCCCTTGGCCTGAAAAGTGAGATGAGCACCACAACCCCATAGTTGTCTTTGACTGGACTTAACTGTCCAGGGGTCCTTTAGCTATTTTTTTACCTTTACAAGCCAGCCCCTCTCCCCTAATGGGTTTCTTTTCCTCTTCCTTGAGCAAATTCAAGCTGCAATTTTTAAATTTCTACTGACACACACAGAGATTGGTGAGCATTGTCCTTGGGTTTTATATAACTGTACAAGTTTGCATGTGTGGCTCCTTTTACATCTTTTAAAGGAGAGTTACAAAATTAGCTATAGCAGCTAAAATAATAATAATGCTCAGCATACAAAAAAACCAGTGGAGTGTTTTGGATCTTATATTCCCCATAATTGTAGTGGAGATGGTTCCTTGTAGGGGGAGTTTTGAAGCCAATCTTCCTGTATATTCACTGATGCATATGCGTGAACTCTTTGATGCATATTGTGAACTCTCTATTTATGGACTGTAGTGGCCTTCAACTTGTATTGTATGTATGTATATAATCTGACAAGCTGCACCAGTCCTCTAGAAAAACACATTCAGTACACTTAAGCATCATGACATATAACCAGTCTGCCACGTATCAACACACCCTCTGAATTATATTTATAAACTGCTTTATAGACCGAGGCTTTCAGTGTTCTGATATGGAATAACTACTTTGCTGCTGAGATTTTTTACTATTTTTATCATATGCTTTCCTGACTTCAGATGTGATGGAGATCACATCAGATTAGCACTTCTTTAGCAAGTGGAGGAGGAAAGGGGGTGTTAATTCTCCTAAAATAAATAGAGCAATGGAAGTATCAAAGTGTAACATTCCACATAGTGCTAAGCACAGCCTGGTACAAACAAAGAAAGGATAAAAAAGGACAACTACTAGCCAATGGTCTTGCACTGCAACATTGCACTTGAACTGCGGAGCCTGTGCAAACTAACAACTGCCCAAGAGCACAGTGATAGAATTTCAGGCTTTGGCTTCTAGGGCAGCACAGTGCCACGGCCTTTGCGCGCACCTGGCACCCTGGGGCAGCTGCCAGAGTGACTGAGCCCCGCTACCAGTGCTGACAGCAAAGAGAGCTCACTTCTCTGCCAACCACAGCATCTTTAAGTAGCCAACTCACTGAGTTTTTTAGGGTTGTGAAGAGGCTGGCTGATGCCAGTCCTTCTTCAGGGTCAACAGAACCCTCTGGGGCCAACTGTGATGAATTTGCAAGGCACTTTGAGAAGAAAGTTACTCGTATTCACTCCAAACTCGATGCTATTGAGGCTGAAGGATGAGCAGAAATGTCCAGGGCCACGCCTGTTACAATTATATGAGATTGGCTTCAGTTGTTGCAACTCAAGTATATTGACAAGTCACCCAGTACGTTTCCGAGCACAATTCAAAGTGTTGGTGCTGACCTTTGAAGCCTTAAATTGCCTCGGCCCAGTATACCTGAAAGAGCGTCTCCACTCACATCATTCTGCCCAGACACTGAAGTCCAGAGCTGAGGGCCTTCTGGCAGTTGCCTCACGGTGAGAAGTGAAGTGACAGGAACCAGGCAGAGGGCCTTCTTGGTTGTGGCCCTCCGATCAGATGTCAAGGAGATAAAGAACTATACAACTTTTAGATGACATCTGAAGGCAGCCCTGTATTGGGAAGGTTTTAATGTTTGATGTTTTATTATGTTTTTATATCATTTGGAAGCCATCCAGAGTGGCTGGGGCAACCCAGACAGGGAATCATCATCATCATCATCATCATCATCATCATCTGTTCATCCCACATTACTCTGGAGCCATGCCCATATGACTTATGAGAGCTAGCTGGGCAGCGACTGGGGGGAGTTGGTGGGGGGAGTGGTAAACACCTCTTTGTGGAAGGAGATGCCAATGGCAGAGGTGCTAGTGTGCTAGTGCCCTCTTGCAAGGGGCCATCCCTGGACCCTGAGGTATTAAAAAATGACTGCTCAATAGCTAATGTCCCCTTTGGGGGTAAGGTGATGGAAAGGGTGACAACTGCTCAACTTTAGGTGTGTTGAGACTAATTACATAGATCCATTTCAATGGGCTTTTGACACCTAAATGGCTTGGTCACCCTGACAAAGTACTATTTCAGCAGCTTTTGACACCATCAGCTATGGTATCCTCCTGGAGTGACTCTCTGAGGTGGGAAAGGGAGGCAAGATGATATGATGGTTCTGCTCTCACCTGCAGTACCAGGACCAGAAGTTAGCATTGGGGGATATTTTTCCAGGTCTGTCACTGTTGCACTAGGGCATCCATATGGAAAGGAGAAGGCTGTCACGTAGGAGATGGAATCTGAGCCAGTGCAGTTGTTGCCTAACAGGTTGAACCTGCTGAAATTCCCTGTTCTACCTAATTGTTAAAGCACAGGAGCCCTGCCCTTCTTTGCATCTGGTCACCCTAATTTTAACTTTTGTTTTCAACCAACCAATCACACACACAGGAGAATAGAGTGCCACAGAAAGAGAGAAGCTATCTGCTAACGTATGTAAAGAGGGTTGTAGAATTTAGTCTGCCAGTCACGTAATGAAAAAGCCTGGAGCAACTGGCACTAACTCTTTGGAGACCACAGTTGTTCATGCGGTTCAAGACATGTTGCAACACGCCATTTTGTGGTTTGATGGGAATGAGGCCAATTGATGGAAGCTCTCTGCTGAGAAGCCTTTTTTCATGAATGCTAGCTGTATAAACACATAAAAAAAGAAAGATCTGGAATGACTGAAGGAACCAAGACAGCTGCTGAAGCATCATACTGATTTATGGTCCAATATCTGTGCCTTGGATGTTGGGAGACGAGCACCGTTACTGGGTAAGGGCCAGGCAACTTTGTCATCTCCAGCTTGTTTGTTATTTGGTTTGAGTGGCAGGCCCAGCACGAGAGACTCTGCTCTGTTGCAGTTGAAGTAGTTTACAATGCAAAAATTAAAGAGTGGCCTAACAGATCCTTTGCATAAAGTGGCCACAATAAGGGACCAGGCATGTTGATGGCTCTGCTCAACACACCATTATTTAACAGCCAAAGCAAGTGCAAACAGGGATACCAACAAGCCCTTAACTCAGGTTTTCAACCTTTATGAGTCCACGGCTCCCTTGACAAAGTACATTCTTTCTGCAGCACCTCTTGGTGCTCAGGAGCTGTTACGTCACCCCTTGCCTGCAGAGCTGGCAGCCTCCCTTGTGGAGCCTTGTCTCCTCTCCCCTCTGCTTAAGAGTCATCCAGGCAGCAGTTGTTGCCCCCCCCGGGTCTCTGAGCTGCCCCCCCATCTGCCCCAAAGAGAGGTGCCTGGGAAGAAGAGTTTGGATATGATATCCCGCTTTATCACTACCCTTAAGGAGTCTCAAAGTGGCTAACATTCTCCTTTCCCTTCCTCCCCCACAACAAACACTCTGTGAGGTGAGTGAGGCTGAGAGACTTCAGAGAAGTGTGACTAGCCCAAGGTCACCCAGCAGCTGCATGTGGAGGAGCGGGGAATCGAACCCGGTTCACCAGATTACGAGTCCACTGCTCTTAACCACTACACCACACTGGCTTCCCACACTGGGAAGAGGATGCCCCCAGCCTTAGTGGCCCAATGGAGACTGGCCAAAGGTAAATGTGAGGCCAGCACCTTACCTTGGGAGGCAGCAATGGCAGCAGCAGGTGCTGCTGGGCCTGCATGGCAGAGAGGCTCCCTTTCAGCACCGGACACTCAACTCCCAAGCAGGCCTTGCACACAGCAAGCACAGGAAAGGCCAGCGCAGTACCTGCCTGGGCTCCCACTTGTCTGTTCATTCCAAAACAACAAGGGCTGGTGGACTGGCTGGCTGAGCTCCCTCGCCTGCTTACTTCAAGGCCACCTCAGCTCCTGGCAACCAGCACCCCCTGGCCAGCCCCAGAGGCACCATTCACCTGGGGAGCACATTGTAGCCAGGGCTGCTGCAACAAACAACTGTTGAAGCTTTTGGGAGGCAGAGATGCAAGAGGACATCAGAGGATGGAGGAAAGGAAAGAGGGACAGACGACAGTGTTGCCCGCGGCACCCCTGACCATCATTCAAGGCACCCCAGGGTGCCATGGCACACTGCTTGAAAACCACTGCCTTAACTGAACAAGTCATCCTTTGTTAACACTTAAGCTCCACAAGGAACTTCCAATATTTCAAAATATTGAACAAGTTTCCAACTCCATTGTGTCCCTTTAAAAATGCAGTGAGCATCTTACCTTTCGTACAGAAAGCCCCACAGCTGACAGGTTCTATTTGAACCAGGTGGAAATGACGTTATTAAATTGAGGAGGCGTGGAGAACATGGCACTTTGAGCTGAGTTTGGAGATACAATAGTAGCAGGAAAGACTTAGTTCTTATCTGGTACCTCAGTAAGTTTCTCAGATGCTGGAAAACCAAATACAGTCCCCCGGCAAACCTGATTTGAAGGCCAAAGACTGGCAGTAGTTTTTCAGACCATTGCAACTAGTTTGAGAGCAGGATCCTCTCCAACAGTATACACCAAGCTGGGCAACCTGTGACTCTCTAGATGTTGTTGAGCTACCATTCACTATCGTCCCGGACAACTGGCCATGCTGGCTAGGGCTAATGGGATTTGAGAATCCCACAACTTAATATGCACAGAAGGGGAAAGAAGGATGACGACCAACTAAGGAGAAATGGCCTATGAAACTGACAGACTACGCTGAAATGGTGAAATTAAATGCCAAATTAAGAAGACGTAATGACTGAGTGCTTAAGGAGGAGTGGAGTCCACTGATGGATTATCTATCAAATTATCACCCATATATGAAGTCACTGGCAGGATTTGAAATATAAGCAGTGGATTATTGAAAGAATTAACAATGGTGGGGTTTAGAAAATTAAAACTTACGTGTTGTAAAACAGCTAACAAGAAGGAGTAAAAAAACATCAGGAAAGGAGGGGTGGGAAGTCAAGAAGAAACTGCATGTCGTTGTTGTTGTTTTAATTACATGATGATAAGTATTTTGGAATATTTTTGGAGATTTAATAAAAATGATATGGGGGAAAAAAGAGAATACCACAACATGGAGGGCAACAAGTTCTTCATTCTTGGTGTAAACACACAAGTACACAAACATTTATTTTTGTCCCCTTGCTGTGCCTGGTTGAACAGGTTTCTGAAACAATGCAAAACCTGTTCACGTAAGATGAGTGTACACACAACACACTGCTATCCCTCTTTCAATCCATGTTCAATTTTCTCTCTAAAAATTGTCCAATTCCAGCAAAAGTTGCCTTACATTGCATTAGACCTGTGGATCCCCAACCTTTTTGGAGTCACAGCCCCTCTAGGTTCCATAAAATCATCCCAAGTTCCAGCTACTCTATAAAAAGCGTTATTCAGAATAGCAGTGTGCATGACCCATGAAGGAGCATTATAGGTAAAGGTAAAGGGACCCCTGACCATTAGGACCAGTCATGACCGACTCTGGGGTTGCGACGCTCATCTCCCTTTATTGGCCAAGGGAGCCGGCGTACAGCTTCTGGGTCATGTGGCCAGCATGACTAAGCCGCTTCTGGCAAACCAGAGCAGCGCACGGAAACGCCGTTTACGTTCCCGCCAGAGCACTACCTATTTATCTACTTGCACTTTGGCGTGCTTTCGAACTGCTAGGTTGGCAGGAGTAGGGACTGAGTAACGGGAGCTCAACCCGTCGTGGGGATTTGAACCGTCGACCTTCTGATTGGCAAGCCCTAGGCTCTGTGGTTTAACCCACAGCGCCACCCGCGTCCCTCGAAGGAGGATTATAACACAACAGAATTCAAAACGGTAACAAATAACTGCACATTTATTCAAAACCCAATGAAAACTATTTAGTTCAATTAGTGCAACAGTGATAACAGCTTCTCAAAGTCCGATAGTCATTTACACCTCCAGAGCCACCCTATCTCATAGCACACACTCCAGGTAACTGCTCCCCCTCCCTGGGGATGGTACTGCCCACTTTGAGAACCACGGGGTTTAGACCATTGGACCATCTAGCCCTGTACTGTCAGCTCTCACTGGTATTGCCCCTCCCAGGCAGAGCTACTTCCAACTCTATGAAAGATCATTTAACTGGAGACGCCAAGGGCTAGGTCAGTTTCTGTAACCCCTGATCTATGAACCCTCTCTGCAAAGCTTCCATGAAGTCAGCTCTTACAGCTAGGGAGAATTTTCTGCCATGAGACACGGTTAAGTGATAGGATGATTAACACTCAGCGGGGATCATTTGAAAAAAGCAGTTCTTTGGGACATAAGGGGTTTTCACAGAAATTGCCTTAATAGGTTTGCCACTCAACCAATTTTTGCACCTCTTCCTTCTTCTTTTCATACTGCCATATGGCTTGCTGTTGCCTGTATCTTGAGTCCTGGAAAATGTTCTTCACTTGCTGGGCAAATCCAGGGCTATCTTCCTGTAGTGTGTTAATGGTCTGCAGGATGAAAGGAGTCCTCTCCCTTGGGAGAGGGTTATTCCGCGGCCTCATTGGGATGACGGTGTATCCCTTGTGCGGTATGGTCAATGCACTGAAGAGACACGTGCAGAACTGGAACTCGCACCAAAGCTCACTTAAGAAGTTTTCAGTCAGCAAAATGATTATCCAAGCAGAGCCATTCATTGCATCCTTTAAATTTTCAAACAGATGCCTCCCACCAGGCATTTCGGCAAATATTATTCCTGGTTTAATGCAGAATTCATTCTGTAGCAAGTCCTGGACTCTAGCAGCTTCCTCGACATCTTCCTCAGCATGAAGAACCACAAACCTGTAAAAAACATCTCCAGCATCTTCGTCACTGCTGTGAATTTCTTCAGTATTGGTATCACCACTGGTTTCCTCACCCAGTGACAGTTTAAACGTTTTGGGCTTTTGCTTAAAGCCTTCTTGTCCTGGATTTGTACGGTTGTCCTTCACGCCGTTTCTTGGAGAAAAGGGAAATGTTCTTTTGGAGTTACCATTTCCCATTGCGGCAAAACACCCAGATCTAAAGACGATGAAGTATCCCAATTTTTCCAGTCTATAGAATAAATGAAAAAGAAGTTCAGAAGAGAAAAGATTTCCATCCTTTAACATGGCACAAGATTCATTCAAAGCTATTCCTGAAATCACAAGGGATCTAGGGCAGCAGTGGTGGGGGAAGCAGAAGTTTTTCAAGGCAAGACTGGAAAGTACATTACAGCAAAAGCATGTGAAGCAGCAGCAAGGAGGAGGAAAAAGGGGATTTAAGAGCCTCTCATATACATACACAGAACAGACAGTTGACTGCAGAGCTCTGGAGAAACTATAATACACACACTTCTGGACTGTGACATGATAAGAAGTCTATAAAAGGCTTAGGGAAGTTTTTTATGTTTGATCTTTTATTGTGTTTTTAATATTTTGTTGGGAGCTGCCCAGAGTAGCTGGGGAAACTTAGCCAGATGGGTGGGGTATAAATAAATTATTATTAAATTATTATTATTATTATTATTATTATTATTATTATTATTATTACAACATAATACAGGATATTAGTTAGTTTCTGGTGATATTTAGACAGGGTGTTTCTCCCAAAAAAAGACAGAACACATGTACATAACTATTAATAAACTTTTTGTTTCTTGCAGGCCTTTGGGGTTGTTTTATGTTATGATTTGTATTGTTTAAAATTGGTTTTATTATAGGGTGGGTGTTTTTTTAACTGAATATTTTTTTTATTAATGTTGTAAGCTGCCGAGAATGAAACACCACAATTTCAAAAAAAAACAACCATTATATTTCACAAACCTGGAAAGGCCCCTATTTTAGATGCCTTTATACTTCCCCATTTTTAGTTACTTTAGCATTTCTATTTGCTGTGAAA
The DNA here is from genome assembly GCF_027172205.1 of Podarcis raffonei. NCBI lineage: Eukaryota > Metazoa > Chordata > Lepidosauria > Squamata > Lacertidae > Podarcis > Podarcis raffonei. Next base: position 44,090,707 of record NC_070612.1, read on the forward strand.
AGGAAACGGGTATCTAACACTTCAGGTGGTTAAAGCTCTGCACATCAGCAAATGGCTGCTGAAATACTCCCCCTGCAGCTGTTTTCAAGCAGTGGCCAAAGGGTTAACTAACAGGGCACACTGTGTAGCAGGTCCCTTGCCAAGTGCACACCAAAAAAAAGCACTCCCAGGAATGTAGGCCTCCTTTGCTCTCAGAAGCTGCTCACTTGAATCTACAACAGGAAGCGATCCTTTCAGACTACATAGCACATGCTAAAGAGTCTTTGTCCCTGTCAGTGGTGTGAGTGCGCTGAATACATGATGCATGTGAGCTCATCAACTCCCCCAAATAAGCAAACCGCAGGTGTGCCCACTATGTTGAACATAAAAGAAAAACCAAGAATATTCTGAAACTACTGTGCCAAACCCCCCCCCCCACAGGCCAGGATCCAGAGAACCTAGGGTGCAACTGGAAAGGATTTGTTAAGAAGGGACCCTGAGGGTCATCCAGTCTAACCCCTGAAATGCAGGAATCTCAACATGTGGTCTCCCATCCGATTCGAAACCATACCGGACCCTGCTTAGCTTTGCAAATGTGCTAGCCGTTTTATTGCTGCAAGTACCACTCATGTATTTGGGGGTGTGGTGGTGGTTGTCAGTTGTTTCCGTAACTCAGAGCTTTCCAAACTGTGTGTCATGACATGTTAGTGTGTTGGCTACAGTATGTCTCGCAAACACTCTTATAAGGGGTTAGTTTAACCCTCGGTTTGCTAGTAAATCTGAGTTACTGTGTCGCGAAAGGATGCATGTCTAAAAAGTGCGTCACCAACATGAAAAGTATGGAAAGCTCTTTCCTAACTGGTTACAGTATATTTATGTATACTGCACTGCCACTTGCATGGGGGTAGCCGGGGGGGCAGCTGCCCTCCCCCCGCTCAAGTAAAACAATAGAAATACTAAACTAACTGACCAATCACATCAGTCCTGCCCCCCTAACCAAGTTCTGCCCCCCTTAACAAAAATCCTGGCTACACCCATGGCCACTGGGGATACCTTCCTGACTCTCAGGGCAGCTTAAGGTGGTGGTGAGAATGAGGGACAGCAAGCGGGCAAATTCATAGATAAGGCTATCAATGGCTGCATTTACCTTTGGGTCCCATGGCCCTGAATGCCAGTTGTTGGGGAATATGAGCAGGAGAGTGTTAATGCGCACATGTGCTACCGATAGGCTTCCCATAGCCATCAGGTTGCTTATTGTGAGAACAGAATGCTGACTGTGGAGTAGTATAGCAGAGCTCTTCTCTTCTGAAGGAGGAGTTGAAATTTAAATGGTAAAGCCATTGCTTTGATAACAACCCTTGCTGAAGAAGCCTGGAATGAGCAGTGAAAAACGAGCTGTGCATACAAGATTGATTATCTGATGAATATGTTACCTTTCTGTATGAAATGCTCATCAGACCTGGCTCAGATGCAACTGCAGACTTTGGCTGTTTTATTTTTTGGGGAACAGCACCACCTTAAGGCACAGGTACACTGCAAGGGCTGTATTAATATGCACTTTAATATGCACACACGAAACTGTAGCCAAAAGCTGGCCTGAGCTCAGACTGTTTTCCTATGGCAGTTAGTACTGTGCAGAGAATATATCTTGATACAGAACAGGTTGGAATTCCCCATCAGTGATTCCTGCATTTTACTTAACACACAACTAGGATTAAAAGGCTACCAGGCAGACATAAACCAGGCAACTTTCTTCATGGCACTTCAGATACAGCCAGGCAGCTCTGATTTTAGGAGCTGGAATGAGGTTGTTTTTCACAGCTTCTGCTCCCTCCAGCCTGAATGTTTCAGCTTTACATCCTAGAGGTCTAATGTTTGTAATGAATCTGCTCTGTGAGTCTAGCCAATATTCCAGAATACAATGAATCCACCTAGGGGGAGAAGACTTAGAAACAGTTTGGCTGAATGGTGAAATGGCTGAGATCTCCAGTCATCTTTGGTCTTAGCAAACAACCATTGGCACCATCTGTTATTTTTAAGGTTCTCAGTGGACAGAGACACAACAGCAGAGACAGGCAGAAGACTTAAGTGTGGCCTGTCTATCTGGAGTCATTAAGTGTCTTTCGCAGGAACACTTCCTGTACTCCTGGTTGTGAATGCAACCAGGCATGTAGAAAACTGTTGCTATGCCCTGACCCTATGAACCCTATAAACATGAAATAATCAACACAGGAGTAGAATCAGCAGAAAGGACATGTATAATAGAGGAGCTCAGCTGTAAACATAAGACATAAAAAAATTCCATTGCAGAACCTGCATACTGTTTCCTCAATCTGCTTCGTTCAACAGCTCACATTTTAGCTCAGTTGGTCAGAGCGTGGTGCTGGTAATGCCAAGGTTGAAGGTTCGATCCCTCTATGGGAAAGCTGGATATTCCTGCATTGCATGGGGTTGGACTAGATGATCCTCAGAGCCCTACAATTCTAGGATGCTATAGACATACCAGTGTGAGCTTCGCTGTGACTTTCAGGTGAAGTTCAATGCAGGAAACCAGCCACAGTTTAAAAGGCAAGAAGGAATAGAAGCAGTCTCATTTATTTATAGCAGACAAAGATAGCGAAAGGCAGTGACACCAGGGAATTGAGCATCAGCTTGAGATCTCAAAGGGCCCTCAACCTAATTAACTTCCTGGCTAAAAACTGCTAAATAAACTCACTCAAATTACCTTGCAGATGGCAAATGTTCTTAATAGCTGATCCACAAACCAATAGATACAAGGTGGTTAAGAAAGGAATGGTTAGAGGAAAAACATAATACAGCCCAGGGAAAAACAACAACAAGACTTAAAGTTGTAACACTTTATGAACAATTTACTTTCCCCCATTACTTCTTGTACGCTCTCAATGAAAAACAAAACCTGGCACACCTAAACCCCTATGTTATATTGTGTTTTAAGTTCTAAAACATGTTCTAGTCACATTGGTCCAACATCCCTCCCCTGACCCCCAAATCAGAACATGTGAAACAATAGTTTTTATTTAGATCAATTTGAATTGAAGAGTGCAGTATGCAGCCCTCTGGGTGATACAGAACTCTTCCTCAAACTAGAAGTTTGGAAAAGGAAGGTAAAGCAAAGGAAGAGATGTTTTGATGACAAGGGTTGCTATTGTGCCTGTTTGGAGAGGATTTTTTACTCACATACAAACTCTGTATAAACCCCAAATCTACTAACATTAAACAGAAGCACAAAAAGCCCAAGAGAAAAAATATCCAGCTACAACCACACTTCCTTCTTTTTAAAAGCAAAAGAACTCAAATTTCTCTTATCCCTACCCTCTTAAAAAACACTACAGTAAGCAAGTCTTACATTGCCTCTTAAATATAGTCAGGCAATGGGGAATTCCAGGTCGCAACTAGAAACTCTCATGTTCTTTGCAGACAAAACTTTTTTTTTTTTACTTAACTAGTAGAATAGTTTTACCATGTTGAAAAACATTTTTTCAGCTTTTACTTCTATGAAATGAATCCTACAAAGTTCTTGGCTGATTTCTATTATGCACAGTGTTTTTAAAAGAAAATGGGTGGTGTGTCCAACTAAATCATACTCAAAGCAGACCTGCTGAGATAAATTAAGTCAACTGATTCCAGTGGGTCTACATTTGAGTATGATTCATCTGGACACCACACCATATGGTTCTTCAGAAATCTGAGACAGAAACAAGAAGCTGGATTTCCAGAGAGTCCAAATCCAGGGGCGTCCAACATCAAAGGGAAGACAGCAGCAGATTGTGATCCACCTCCTCTCTTACTTCCAGCATTTTCAACTTGATACCATCACGTTCCCTTTTCGAAGCCACCTACACAGGCTGGAAGATTGTTAGGAAATAAGCCCCTTTCCCTCCCGCTCCCAGAATTACGTGGGTAATGATTTAGGCTGCTCTGACCTCTAGCTAAGAATCAGGCCTTTGGTTGATTTGATTTACATCCTATGACCTTTTAAAACGTGGTGTGTGTTTTGGGGGGGGCATTATTGGGTTGTTGTTTTATATTTTGATTTTATTCTGTGAACCGCCCTGAGACCTCCGGGTATAGGGCGGTATATAAATTCTAATTCTAATTCTAATAATAGCCTCTCAGCCTTTACAGGAGTGTTGAACAAATAAAATAACTGGGGAGGTGGGGGTGGGAGCTCTGAGAGAAGCATCCAGTATAATAATAATTGTTTTAATAATTTGTTATTTTTACCCCACCCACCTGGCTGGGTTTCCCCAGACAGAATATTAAAAACTGAATAAAACATCAAACATTAAAAACTTACCTAAATAGGGCTGCTTTCAGATGTCTTCTAAAAGTCAGACAGTTGTTTATTTCCTTGACATCTGATCTATCAATCCAGTATCTAGATTTTTGCAGCATCATCTCTTTTAAGATGCCACAATACGCTTTTCTTTCTCTTCCCCTACGCTGCAAAAGCCTGAAGACACGCGAAAGCCCATTGAAACGAGGGTTTGGGGAGGGGGGAGCCGTCTGGCTGCCAAAGGGGCTTCACGTCGGACAAGGGGCGAGGAAGAGGAACGGGGGTCGCCACTTCTGGAGCTTCACCTGCAGCATCTGCTTGAGAAGCAGCACTTACCTGTCGATCAGGTGAGCCTGGTCCTTCTCCCCGCGGCGGAGGCGTCCGGGAACGTCCAGCTTCTCTCCCCCTGCGGAAGTTGTGGCCGGGAGGCGTTGTGTCTCAGCGCCTTTTACGTCCGGCCGCTGCTGAGAAAAGGGGAAGCATGACATGGACGGGGCGGGCCCAGAGCTTGAACCCGTCGGCTTTTTCTACAAAAGCAGCAAGAAGGAGCTTGCCACCCCCTCTGCCAGCTTCCCATCCGGAGGGAGCTGGCCAAAGAAAGGAGCAATCGTGTTCCTCGGGTGGACCCGTCGACATCTTAGACTGATGTCAACATAAGTACAGTATGTGAATTAGGACTGTGTAACATAATGGTTTCTGTATTACTGGAGCAACACACTGCATATGTGCTTGTGCGTGTGTATTACTCCAGTCATACACACACAAACTCTCTCCCTCTCTCCCTCTCTCTGTGTGTGTGTGTCTGTGTGTGTGTGTCTTACGCATAGAAGCCAACTCCTAGGAGCCAATATCCTTTCACCCTCCCCCAATAATATATTTGACGGGGCCGTCCCCCCCCCCCAAAAGTTGATAGGCATTTCCTTTATTGATTATATGGGGCGGGGCTTACCAGGGCTCCCCCACTATTTTATTCAAGTTGGCACCCTTGCTCTTACCCTTGGATAAATACAATGATATTTGGAATCAGTTTACATAGAATATATAAGGTTATTGACAATTATATGTGCATTAAGATAATAAGATTATACAATGGTTAAAATCACAAATATGTGTCACAAAGACATACAGTACTTTATAGCTGTTTATAAACCAGCAATGCAACTTGATGGCCTTAAATGACAAGTCCCCAAAGTTGAATCAGCAACAGAACTGTATGTTTTCAAATTTCTACCCTGATTTTGTTTTGTGGTCTTACTAGTGTGAAGACTTGAGCCTAGGGCTTGCCGATCGGAAGGTTGGCGGTTTGAATCCCTACGACAGGGTGAGCTCCCGTTGCTCGGTCCCGCTCCTGCCAACCTAGCAGTTCGAAAGCACGTCAAAGTGCAAGTAGATAAATAGGTACCGCTCTGGCGGGAAGGTAAACGGTGTTTCCGTGCACTGCTCTGGTTCGCCAGAAGCGGCTTAGTCATGCTGGCCACATGACCCAGAAGCTGTCTGCGGACAAATGCCGGCTCCCTCGGCCAGTAAAGCGAGATGAGCGCCGCAACCCCAGAGTCGTAAACAGTCAGGGATCCCTTTACCTTTTACAGTGTATATACCAGCAGAATAAGCTGGCAGAGTTCTGAGACCATCAAGATTCTGTGGGTGGTGGTAGATTACATGTTTGCATATTTCTCCATGTGAAAATATCATTGCATATAGAAACCTAGGACAAGAGGAAGAGGGCTTGACTAAAACCGCTTCCTCTGATACTCAAACTTTTGACTCTCAGGGAGTCAAAATTTCCCACCCGTGGCCTGAAGTGGCACAGCTCACTTTGCCAGCTCAAAATTCTATAACCTCATTCTGTAGCATGTGAGAATTTCTCTCACATTTAAAGATGGTACTTGTCCCAGGTTTCCCCTATTCATTCTTATAGAGAAGACTTGTGCAAGAAGAGCCACTCTTACCTTTTATAACTGCCCATTGAGTTTTATAGTTCTTTAACCATTCATGGTCTCTTTTAAAAAACAGACAGAAAAGCAAATAAACCTAATTTCCAGTAAAGTTGTCCCCTTGCACAATGACTTCTGCCTGTGCAGTGGGACTTCTGTTTCCCTCCTCTCCCCAGGTGCTCCTCTAATCTGCTCCAAGGGTTCCATTCTTGAACCTCTGGCTGTAGAGTACTTAGACCTTCAGAGGGACGCGGGTGGCGCTGTGGTTTAAACCACTCAGCTGATCAGAAGGTTGGTGGTTTGAATCCCCGTGTCACGGTGTTCCGTTGTACCAGAAGCGGTTTAGTCATGCTGGCCACGTGACCCAGAAAGCTATCTGTGGACAAACGCTGGCTCCCTCGGCTTGAAAGTGAGATGAAATTTGGACACCCTATTCCATAATAATAATAATTTTATTAATTATACTCTGCCCATCTGACTGGTTTGCCCCAGCCACCTTAGGCGGCTTCCAACATACAGTGGACGCTCGGGTTGCAAACGTGATCCATGCGGGATTCACGTTCGCAACCCGCAGCGGCAGGTCTGTGCACGCGTGGGTTGCGATTCGGCGCTTCTGCGCATGTGCAACCGCCAAAACCCAGAAGTAACCCATTCCGGTACTTGCGGGTTTCAGCAGTCTGCAACCTGAAAAAACACAACCTGAAGTGTCTGTAACCCGAGGTATGACTATATATAAAAACATAATAAAACTATAAAGGGCTGCCTTCAGATGTCTTCTAAAGGTTGTATAGTTACTTATCTCCTTGGCTCGAGGGTCGCAAAACTCCATACTCTCCAACATTTCTCTGATGGAAATAGGGACGTCTTAAGGAAAAGCAGAACATTCCAGGATCAAATCAGAAACCGGGATGGCTTCTGTAAATCCGGGACTGTCCCTGGAAAATAGGGACGCTTGGAGATTCTGCCATGCACAGTGGTTCACTAGGGACTCAATAAAGCTCACAGACGCTTCTTGCCTGGGATTGTGAAACGGAGGGAAATGTATGACAAGCTCCCACCCATGATTGGTAAGGCTGTGTTATCAAAGTTGCATTATGTGGAACCATTAAAAGCCACTTTCAGCACAATCATTATAGGCCACATTCACACTACACCTTTAAAGCACTATAAAACCACACTCATGGCTTCCTCCAAAGGATTCTGGGAGCTGTAGTTTGTTAAGGGAGTTGATAATTAATAGGAAACGCCCTATTTTCCCACAGAACCACAATTCCCAGTGGCTGTGTGAAGAGGGATTTGATTGGTAAACCTCTCTGAGAATTGTAGCTCTGTGAGGGGAACAGGGGTTTCCTAACAAAATTCTCATGTAAATGTATGGTGTGGCTGTCACCTACTCAAAATTAAATCCTATGGAATTCAAGGGGACCTACTCCCCAGTTAAGTATTGTAGCCTAAAGTGTTCAAATACAGGATGTGGGGATGCAGGATTAGACCAGTGTGTCACTGTACTTAGCATTTGGTTTCAGGCAATACAAGCAGATCAGTTCATGTGAAAGGCATGGTGCTGATATTTATTCCCTGTCCTTACTCTTCAGCAACTGATAGATAGAAGTTTATTTCTGTTATGACACATACTGGTTCAATGACTTTCCATGTATTGATTTATCTGTATTTATTACCATTATACCACAAGCAGTTGAAGTTCTCAAGCAGAAGTTTCTGTTGTGACACCCGCTCCCTGCCCCATCCTCAGTTGCAACAGCACATTTATTTTACATAAAATCTATTTTCAGACTCTGTCGTGTCACATTATTTCCAGAAGGCAACGCATGGAGTTTCCCTCTCATCAAATATTTGCTAAATATACAATTTCCCACTTCCTCCTGTGCTTCTGCGTCTCTTCCCCTTTCTTTGTGGTCTCGGCGTCTTCTTGTAACCCTCTGGCCAGAGCTTGTTTTTTTCTCTTAATTCAACCACTAAACAGCACATAGTTGATGGTAGCGATAATAGTAGTGATAGTAGTAGTAGGTTCTGACTCAAGCCATCATTATAACATGAATAATACATACATTAAAGGAATATTTCTGTTGTGGTAAAATAGCGTGAGGGAAATCCATTGGAAATGAAAGCTGTCAACTGATGCTGAAATCAGTTCATTTTTAGTTCTAGGAAGGAAAGATAGGAACTGCAGGAATGGATGACAGAGGAGTTTTCAAAGGTGTACCAAGAGCAGTAAACCCAACACATTTTGAGTCACACTACGCTTACTCAGGTGCAACTGATCCCACCACTGCAGATGACTGCTAAAATACTCTTGCATGCTATCTGATAGGATATACAGTGTATGTTTTTAAATATAAGTTGTTTAGAAACCTTTTAGGGATCAAGTAAGTCTCATAGATTATTGTACCATTGTCTACATTGGGCTGCAGTTGAAGATGACTTGGAAACTTCAATTGGCTTCAAACACAGCAGCCAGATTACTGGTGGGGTTCCCCTGTTCTAAAACAGAGGCATTGGCTGCCAGTTCATTTCGGGGCACAATTTCAGGTGCTCAAACTGGTGTTTAAAACCCTAAATGACTTACACTCCAAATAGCTATGAGACTGCCTCCTTCTCTACAGACTTCTTGGGTACTAAGATCTCGGTAGCTCTGCCACCCTCATTTCAGCAGCCCCTAGATTGTGGAATTTCGTCCCCTATACCGTGATATCTTGGTTCTTGAACTTTATCCCTTCTGGGAGTCCGTTTGACTCCCGAAACAGTTCGAAAACCAAGGCGCGGCTTCCGATTGGCTGCAGGAGCTTCCTACACTCAATTGGAAGCCAGAGAAGCCACATTGGACGTTCGGCTTCTGAAAAACGTTTGCAAACTGGAACACTTCTGGGTTTGCGGCATTCGGGAGCTGATTTGTTCAACAACTAAGCCATTAGGGAACCAAGGTACCACTGTACAATACTTTCCCATGTATTTCCCATACAGCAGAGGTTTTCAACATTTTTGAGTCCATGGCCCCCTTGAGCAACTACTTTCTTTCTGAGGCACCCTGTGGGACTCAGGAGCCAGTTATGTCACCCCTTGCCTGCAGAGCCGGCAGCCCCTCATGCTTTATGGAGTGTTCCCTCAGCCTCCTCTCTCTCCCCTCCCCTTGGGAGTCCTCTGGGCAGTAGCTACCATTGTCCCTGGTCTCTGAGCTGCCCTTCCCACACAAAAGAGAGGTGCCTCCTCATGCCGCCCCCCAGTGGCCTGGGAAGAGGATGCCCCTTAGTGGCCTAACAGAGACTGGACAAACGTGAGGCCTTCACCTTACCTCGGGAGGCAGCTGCGGGTGCTGCCGGGCTCCCCTTCAGCACCAGGCACTCACCTCCCAGGCAGGCCTTGCACACAGCAAGCACAAGGCTGGCCGGCGCAGTGCCTGCCTGCCCAGCCTCCCACTTGTCTATCCATTCCCAACAGCAAGGGCTGATGGACTGGCTGGCTGGGTTCCCTTGAGGCACCATTCACCTGGGGAGCACATTGTAGGCAGGGCTGCTGCAACAAAAGGCTGTGCAAGCCTTTGGGAGGCAGAGACACAAGAGGGCTTCAGAAGGGAGGGAAGGAAAGAGGGACAGAGGCCAGTGTTGCCCGTGGCAACCCTGACCATTGTTCAAGGCACCCCAGGGTGCCATGGCACTCTGGTTGAAAACCACTGCCATAGAGGGAAGGACTCTTGGAGCCTTCAGTGAGCTGCAGTGGCTAACTGGCTGGACATTTTGACAATCAAGTTGGCCAGCTACAGAGTGACCTTGCCTCTGCTGTTGCTGCAGTTCCAAGTGATGGGTTGCGAGATTGGTTTCAGCTTGTATGACCTGATGATGGGCTCAGAGTGCTTCTGGCTGTACACCTGATCACATGTCTTGACCTCTTTTCCTCTTTGCTTATATTTGACTGGTTGGGTCCAGACTAGCCAGCTAAACCAGTTGAGGACAGCTGATGGGTCTCAAATCTTAGGGACTTCTCCTGCATCCAAAGACAGGCTCTGGTCAACTGAGCGGATGAGGACAATAGTGGGCCCAATGGTTAACAAAGCAGTTTCTGTATGTGTTTGTAGAGGGAAGTGAGGGGCAGATAGGGTTCATCAACCTGGCAAGGTAGCCCATCTAGAAGAAAAACTGTGATGCTAAACCTCCGCTACACAAATTTGGAGTGGAGTCCCCAATAGGGTTGGATGGTGCCTTGTACACATTTTTCTAGCAACTCCTGCAGCCAAACCAGCACAAAACGTATTGCTGCGCTTTCCTTTCAACCACATCAGCGAGGCTGAAAGGGAGGTGTTATCATCTAGACACGCCAGGACTTCCATACACACTGGCCAGGCTTGTGCCCCGGGGAGGTCACTTTCGTGCTGCTAATGCAGTGATTTGACTTACTGTAACTCCTGGAGGCATACTCCGTGGTATCACAAGATGAATGGATGCCAACAAGTGGCTTCAAGATAGGATTTGTTACCGTAATTCAATGTGGGGCTCACCTTGAACCTGCTGTGGAAACTGCAGCACAAGTGCTGTTGAATTATTATTAGGTAAGAGCACCTGCAAGTGTATTAGGCAGCAGTCATGTGTAGACTCAGACCACATGGTTACATCAGAGAGCAGGAGATAGCAGACTTATAAATACTGTAGTATTTTTAGATGACTACTATCCAAATTCATCTATCTTGTGCATGTTAACAAGGTGGTTGTAAACGGCTCATTTCTAGACCAGGTATTTGGGGCTGAAATGATCTCATCTGGCCTACTTACGAGGGTATCATACTGTGTTTTCAACAGATATATTTTTGTAAGATTCCACCCAATTTACAGCCAGATCCTGCAAACAGTCTTTGCTTGTTCCACTGTGTGGGTTTCTTACATATGCTTCACTAACGTGCAGTGGAAGCTGCAGCAATTGCTGGATTTCAGCATGAGTCAGCGTTCTATTATGAAAACTGTATTCAGGATGCCTGTCTTCAGAAATAGAGTATTGTAGAGTTTTAATGCAAGAAATAGACAAGTACAGTCAAGAAATTTATTTTACTCAAGCTCAAGTGGGAGACAAAACACTGTACACCAAGTTATTTCTGCAGGACTTTAACCAGTACAGCGCTGAGATCTTCCTTGCTACTAATACACAATCAATGTTGTATCTAAGAAGCTACACCCGCACACTATGTGGTAGTGAAGTAGACATTTCAAATAGCTTCAGTAACTAACCAAACTAAGAAGCTTAAAAAACTGGATGTTGAACCACTCAGTGTTAAGATCACATCCACAACTCCCTTTAATACCACATCAGCATTTAAACTCAAGACAATAGTCTTTGTTCTTACAGAGCATTAAAAGACAGGAGATTTTGTCATGTATTTTTCCAAGATTGATATCTTAACATCTACAATGGTAAAGTAGAGGGAGTCAACATTATATAAGAGGGCAATTCGACACAGATAAGATTTTTGTGCTTGTAAGCTTTTGAGCTTAGTGGTATTCATATGCTTACAAACACTGGGAATCACGTATCTTTATCCCTTCTAACAAACCTTATTCTCCAATAGAAAATATAAATACATGGAAGCAAATTCTGGTGAAATCAATTAGGCTTACTTTCAAATAGATGTGTTGTATGATTGGGGTAATAATGTTACTTATACTTTGATTGCACATTTTACTGTTGTTTCAAGCAACCTTGCACATATACAGGAGTATGCAAGATGTTCTCTATTAGGCATACACAAAGGATACGAGCTATTTGGCAACTAACTCCCATGAACCTCAATGCAGCCCTCTAACCCCAAAGTGGTAGAAGCAAGGACAAGGCGACACATTACTGTATTACACCCAGAAGAAAGAGTTTTTCAAAAAAATATTATTTAGATTCTTTAATAGGCAAATGTAATAAGCTTTCACAGGTGTCATACAATCATGTCCAGCACTGTGCATATGTTGCTTGATAAGCCACTTATTTTAGGTTACAATTCTCAAACCATTTAGGCCAACGTGGTCTCATGGGACTGCCCAAGTAGTAAAGAGATTACAAGACAAGATATTAAACCCAGTGCACTTTAGTTTACTCTTCTGGTTTCCAAGTGGTACTGACAGACTATAGATTATTTGTGACACAGCCTGTGCTCTTTTAGATCTTCAAAAAAATGAAGCAGCTCCACAAGCTCAAAGACCCAGCTTCTAGAATTACAAGACAGTCTCATTTGTTTAATTTAAAAAGATAAATTCAAAAAATAACAACCCACACAGCTTTTTCCATTGTACAGAGAACTGGTTGCCCTGGAATTCTCAGCCTAAAATTTAGTACTGTAAAAGAAGACACACATTCTTCCCCCCGCCCCACCCCAGAAATGGTTCTGCAAGAAAATGAGACCAGTTTCCATAGCAAATCACAACAGTGTAGTACAAGGCTCTGAGACAATAGTTAACCACATTTGTTTTTCTTTATATTCCCCCACTTTTCAAACTTGAAAAAAATCTGAATGCCACACATTTTTAATATGGACAGTCTTCTAAATCATCATTCAAAGAATTTTCTTGAAAACACTGTGCTCCTACCAAATAGTCTCAAAGGCTGTTTTTTATTTTTGTTTTAAAAAGCAACCTTAATTTAGATGTCTCAGCACATATCAGCAGAAGGAGAAAACCAATATATCACACATTAAAAGCTATTTTCTCCCACAGCTTTTAGGGAGCATGTGTTTTGCAACTTTAAGAAGGTACTTAAAAATGTTCCCCATGTTTCATTGCTTTGTAACTAGAAATTATTTGAAGAACAGTATATATACATATATATTTTTACAAACAGTGGGTTTTACAAACTCATGTTCTCAACATGAGTTATGATCCAACACGAGTTGTGGTGGTTCTTTTGTCTGAGAAGAAGCTTTTGAGAAGAAATACCTGCCCAATGCTAACTACAAGAAGAATGATGGCTTCTCCTACTGACCAATAAGCCACCCGTGTGTTTAAGTCTTCTGCTCTGCTGCGGCCTTGTGCTTCTCTCAACCGAAAATGAGTCTGGGAATCTATGACAGATTTTAGAGCTTCATGAATCGAAACACATGCCGACTCCATCTAGATACAGAAAGAAAGAGGACTGATGAGTACTCTTTATTGAAAAAGGTATACAGGATTTTGCATTTTCAGTTCATTAAGCTTCATTTTATTTTATAACTATCTTTATTAAGATTTTAATTATACATCTCAAAATAAACATTTTACATACTGTTAAATATCCCAGCGACTTCCCTCCTTCTCCTTCCATGGTTCATTTTGTTTGTCTTTCGTTCCTACATATTTTACTACTGTATAACCATTTTAATCAGTTCTCCATTTTTACATCACTCAAAATTAATTACACTGTTGATTTTATCTTAATGCTGCCAGCATTTTCAGCTATTAAGCTATCAACTACTGCTGATCTGATTACATATCCACATTTGAATATGTAGGTTTTGATTTTATGTGAAGACAGAAAGCCTTCAGAAATAAAGACATCATATACTTATTTGTATCATGTAGGCTGGCTGACTACTTTGTGCACAGTAAATATTTCTTGAGTAGCACTAGGGTATGTTGATATTGTGCAGCAATTTCTTTCCTACCGCAGTGGTCCAACTCCTCACCCTCTTGCTGGGACAAAAAACAGCAACTATTTAGTAGTGGAGCAGTTGAATAACTAAGGCTGCAGAATCCTAAAACTACTTACCTGGAAATAAGCGCCATTAAATTCAAAAGGAATTACTTTTGAGTAGCTTTGGCTTAGGAATGTATTGTAAAGCTATGACAAATGCCCAAGTCTTCCAAAGGCAGCAAAACTCAAAATTATAATTGGTGGTATGAGAATTAAAGTCTAACTTTATATTTATACTCAGTTGTGTAACTACCTGAGTAAGTGCAGTGACTCTGTTTTCGCTAGGAAACAGAGGCGGATCATCTCCAATCTGGAAGTCGAAGTACACTGTTTTGTGTGTAAAGGTAGAAAACTCATTGCTGAAACAAAACTTGTATGTCCCATTTCTGGATGCGGTAAAGGTGAAGCTATCGTATTGTTTCTTCATCTCTTTGTATAGCACAACACCGTTTGGATCTTCTAAGCGGCAGTCAACATCATAGTGGCCTCCAGTGATCACCTATGGAACAAAGAAAACTGGTACTTGGAATAGTCAGCCATATCACCCTTCCTAGCAAAATATCGTTCCATAAGAAAGGAGGAAACCCATAGCATCAGGTACAATTAGTAAAGGCAGTTCAGCTCCAGCATGGGAAGAGTATTAAGCTATAAAGAGAGCCAAGAAAAGGGACCACTTATAACACTAATTCCCCACATAGCTATGCGTGGAAGACACCAGTGAGATAGTACCTATTTTACTGCTTTAACACAATCTCCTAAACCTTCTTTATTTGAAACATTCTCTCAGTAAAGTCAATTCGATATATGGGAATAACGGTCTAAAACTGCTCAACCCAAACAGCGGTGGGGGGATTTGCAGAAGCACAACACTGTACTACCTTGCTGAGTGGAAGGAATGAGGAAGTAGGTAGAATGACAATCTAAAGTTGTCAAATAGGTTAGTGTTCTGTGGCTTCACAGAACTGGCGTTGCCAGATTGCATAATAAGGAATGCTCCCTTTGTTTCCATTTAACGATGAGATGACTCACCATTCAGGCTGGGTAAAGAAATGTATTGCTTGACATTTTAGGTCGCACCTGGTGAACATCTTTAACAGAAAACACTATTTGACACACTACCCCTGGGTTTCATTCTCATGGTTCAGATGGAAACAAAAATCTGAAACACTAGTGGGGGCAGTGGGGTTAAAGGTTAAGTACCGCTCCCCTAACTACTGATCTCTGCTGTCCACTGCTCCATCTCAATGCCATCTTACAGAGAAGTGGAAGCTGGAGTAATGTAGCAATCTGTCTTTAGGTTTTATATTCCAATGTCTCTGCTTCTTAAAAAAGAAAACAGGAATAGTAATACATGTTGAACTTCCTTGATTCTTTCAAAGTTTCTGCCTTGGCAGCACACAAAGAAATAACTTATGGTAGCAATCTTTCCCATTAGTTTTCAGAAAGTAGTCAAAAGTGTAAAACACACCAGAACGCATACGTTCTTATTGGATTACACCCAACAATTGATGCATTTTACTGGGCCATGTGAGTAACAGTTGGTTGTATATATTTTTCAGTCCTGTAAGTTATACTGCATTCCTTTAACCTAACTCTAATTTAATAAGTTATATTATTCTCTTTTCTATGCACAGCATAGTGCAAGTATTGAAGGACACCAGATCTGATGGTTTGAAAGCCAAAAAATTGCTACCGTTTACTTTTGAACAGATGCAGCTGCACCAGAGAGATCCAAGGAGTCACTGAAAACTCCAACAGGCAGTTGGTGTTATATGCCCTTTACTCATGCAAGCATTTAAATAAACTTGGACCTCTCTTTTCTCTCAAGAGGACCACAACTTCACTTTGAAACATCTCAACATGTTATCTTAGACAGTATCTGACTATTTCAATTACTTCCCCTTTTTTATTTCAATTGCTTAATAGCTACCTTTCAGGGCTGAGCACTCACAAATTAACATACACAGAGAAATATAACAGAACCTTAGGCACAATATAAAACGGTGAGTGGATACAGACAGACACACGATAGATACTGAAACATCACATTTAAGGAAAGATATCAGTTAACATTTATATTATCTTTTGAAGGTTAAATGCAAGAACTTGAAATAACCAAACCACAGTTAATTGGAAGAGAGTTCCTTAACCACCTGTTGGCATTTACAAGCAGCAGCAGAAAGGGAAGAATTCCCTATTTGTGCCCCGCCCACCCCCCTCTGGCCAGGAACGCAGAATTGTGGAATTGGAAGGGTCCCCAAGGCTTATCTAGTCCACCACCCTGCAATGCAGGAACCTAAACATAAAAAGCTGCAAAACAGAAGACAAGAAGGTAGATCTCCCCACTCCACGTTGGGTTTTCAGTGTCTGCTTTGGGGCGTAATTTTAAATCACAATATTGCCTGCCTAGGTAAAGGTAAAGGGACCCCTGACCATTAGGTCCAGTCGTGGCCGACTCTGGGGTTGCGGCGCTCATCTCACTTTATCGGCCGAGGGAGCCGGCGTACAGCTGCCGGGTCATGTGGCCAGCATGGCTCTGGCGAACCTGAGCAGCGCACGGAAACGCCGTTTACCTTCCTGCCAGAGTGGTACCTATTTATCTACTTGCTTTCGAACTGCTAGGTTGGCAGGAGCAGGGACCGAGCAACGGGAGCTCACCCCGTCACTGGGATTCAAACCGCCGACCTTCTGATCGGCAAACCCTAGGCTCTGTGGTTTAACCCACAGCGCCACGCGTGCCTACTTCTAATTACACCACAGCACTTACAGTGGTACCTCAGGTTACATATGCTTCAGGTTACAGACTCTGCTAACCCAGAAATAGTGCTTCAGGTTAAGAACTTTGCTTCAGGATGAGAACAGAAATCGTGCTCCGGCGGCGCGGTGGCAGAGGGAGGCCCCATTAGCTAAAGTGGTGCTTCAGGTTAAGAACAGTTTCAGGTTAAGAACGGACCTCCGGAACGAATTAAGTACTTAACCCGAGGTACCACTGTATTCTAGAATAACCCAAAGGCAGGCAACTAAAAGACAGCTCTCACAAGAGACAAGGGCCTGTTTGGCGTGCGAGGCGCCCTTACCTGGAATTCCAGGGTACACTTGGTGCCCTGCACGATCTCCTCATAGAAGCACTGCTTGGCGTTATCTGGCAACTCGAAGGTGATCTCCGAGGCGCGGACCGACCAGCCCAGGTTGAGCAGCAGCAGCAGCAGCGCCGCAGCCGGCAACCTGAGGGAGGCTCCGGGGCCCTGCCAGCTCCTCAGCAACATCTCTCGGCCGCAAGCGCTGAAGGGTGAACTGAAAAGCGAGAAGCGAGAAAGGAAAGTGAGACCAAAGCGTCGGCCGAGGCCTAGCGAAGGTGGGCGTCGCACCCCAACCTCACCTGCGAAGGGAGCCGGATGTAAGCCGGTTCCCACCTGCGGCGTGGCCGAAGGAAAAAAAAGGAGGGGAACGAAGAGGACCCGGCGACCCGGAAGTGACCTGGCTCCGGCAGCGGCAACTTCCGGGTGAGTTGTCAATTGTAGACGTGGTGTTCTTTGAAGGGAGAAGGCGGAGGGGGGCGGGGAGTGGTCGGGGGCGGGGACTAGGCAAAGAGGCGGGCGGGGCTTGAGGGAGCTAGGAGAGCTAGGACGAGTCCACGCCAGCCGCGGGACGTTCTTATTGGCGCTTCCCAGGCGAGGCGCTGATTGGATGTTGCCGGGTGACGGTCGTTAGGGCGCGTGAGGGAGTTTTCTGGGAAGCGGGAAAGAGGCGGCGGCGGCGGCCTGTGCTCAGTTGAGGTGGAGAAAGAGGCGCCGAAGGGCGACGTGTGGAAGTCGCTCCCCTCACCCTGGATGCGTGCAAACGCTTTTTCCTTCTCTGGCAGATACGCCTAAGCACATATAATCAGTGAGTAAGTCCCATTGAACTCACTGGGTGTTTGTTGACTTATGTATGTACTTAAAATAATTTTATTTTACCTCATCGTTCATTCGTTTTCTGCATTTATACCCCACCTTTTTCTCCAAGGAGTTCACGGTGACACACATGGTTCATTTTTTTTAAGTATATGCTGACATTTTTATATGCCTGTTGTCTTTGTCCATGGAGTTTTCTTGGCAAGGATACTGGAGTGGCTTGCCGGTTCCTCCTCCAGGTGGATCACGTTTGGTCAAAACTCTCCACTATGATCTGTTCATCTTGTGTGCCCTGCTCGGCGTAGTTCATAGCTTCTCTGAGTTCTTCAAGCCCCTTCGCCACGGCAAGGCAGGGTGAAAGAGGAGAGCGCAAAATATGGTCTAAGGCTCAACATCAAAAAAACGAAGATCATGGCCACTGGTCCCATCACCTCTTGGCAAATAGAAGGGGAAGAAATGGAGGCAGTGAGAGATTTTACTTTCTTGGGCTCCATGATCACTGCAGATGGTGACAGCAGCCATGAAATTAAAAGACGCCTGCTTCTTGGGAGAAGGGCAATGACAGGCCTAGACAGCATCTTGAGAAGTAGAGACGTCACCTTGCCAACAAAGGTCCGTATAGTTAAAGCCATGGTTTTCCCAGTAGTGATGTATGGAAGTGAGAGCTGGACCATAAAGAAGGCTGATCGCCGAAGAATTGATGCTTTTGAATTATGGTGCTGGAGAAGACTCTTGAGAGTCCCATGGACTGCAAGAAGATCAAACGCATCCATTCTTAATGAAATCAGCCCTGAGTGCTCACTGGAAGGACAGATCGTGAAGCTGAGGCTCCAGTACTTTGGCCACCTCATGAGAAGAGAAGACTCCCTGGAGAAGACACTGATGCACAAGGAGAAGGGGGCGACAGAGGATGAGATGGTTGGATAGTGTTCTCGAAGCCACAAACATGAGTCTGACCAAACTGCGGGAGGTAGCGGAGGACAGAGGTGCCTGGCGTGCTCTGGTCCATGGGGTCACGAAGAGTCGGACACGACTAAACGACTAAACAACAACATGCTGACATTCAAAAGATGTCTGTCCACACAGTGACTTAGAATCATAATGTTTTTTATATAAAACTATATTTTTTTAAAAAAAGACCATTGCACTAATGATAATAGCAATGAAAAATTAAATCATTTAAACTAAGTTCAGTTAGCCAACCCTTGCAATAAAATAGGGTCACTACCCCTCACTATTCAAATCGCTGATGTGAGGATAAAACACTAGATAAAAAAATAATTTCCCCCGTTCTAAAAATAAACCCCAACCCCGTAGGTTTTTATTAGATTGCAATTGCTGACATAAGTGTCCTTGACGAAGATGAAAAGTGATACTCTTATTTCCTCTGAATACCCAAGGGACTGATTTTGAAGTTGCTGCCACCTCTTGGGGAAAAGCCACAGTGTTTATAAGCTTCCTGTCTAGTTCTATAATGCTCTCTGATTTCTGAAGCATTGAGAACAAATCAGCAGACCTTAAAACCACTTGAGGAAACTCTTGATTCAAAAGCTTACTGCATTGTTACTCTGCTGCTCATGATTTAATAATACGAGGTGCACAGACTGCTTGTTGCTTGGTTAGATTATCCAGACATTTTTTCTGCTAAGTATCTCTCTTACAGATAAACAGATGATCCATTTTTTATCTACAAATGGTAAGAATTTAGTGTGATGAAGTAACTCACTTGGTTAACCTGCAAGTATAGTTAATTTCCAATTAAAAAACCATACCACTGGGCTTTGCCAATTAATTTAAATCACCTGGGGGGCAGGAAAACTCTTACTGAATAAAGCAGTCATATACTCTATACCTGAGCGGGGGAGGGAGGTGAAATTCCTTTTTTTATTATTAAATATTTATTGGTATTTTCAAGAAACACACAACAAACAAAAACAACAAATAAACAAAGTAAAAACAACACAAAAATACATAATATTCAAAACTAAACAGAAAAATAGAAAAAAACACATAAAGTTTCTGATACTTATTTTCCTTAACCTTATTTCTCAGACCTCCTCACACCTCCCCTTCTTGTATTCCAATTTAAATTGTCAGTTCAGCAAGTCCTTAACTTATTTCTTCACCTTAACTTAAACATTTGTTCTAACATACTATTATTTTACTTTACTTCTTTTTTCCATTTCCTCAATTTATTTTTAACAGCCTTATTTTCAATTAATTTAAAAAAGAAAAAACCAATTTTACCGTATTAAAATTACACATCAATACTTATACCTCATTGATTATTCTTAAACCTTTTTCCTAAAGTCGACCAAAATTTCCCTTCCACGATTTACCCAATTTCCTTACCACTAACAAAATATAAAACAAACAAAACAAAGCAAATTATCCTTATGTACCCTTTGGATTCCCAACCTCCACCCACCCTTTTCCCGGTTCCAGTCCCCAACCAATATCCATCATTCTTTATGTTATTTATTTAGCCTGGAGATCTCACGTCCGAGGCCCTTATATCTCTCTCAGTTCCTTTCTGCCGGTCTCTTTGATAATCCTTGATGTTAAGCCCCAAGTCTCGGAGGGGCTCCGGCCCAACAGAATCCATGTTGCTTCCAGCCAGTCCTCCATACTTAAAAGCAAAGCCTATGGGGTACTCCAACTCTTGTTTCAAATTTCTTTCAGATCCAAATGTCCCCACAGCTCCAGCTTTCACCTTCAACAAATTTGTAATCCTCAGGTCTTCAGATCTCCTCCAAAGGGGATCTCTCCATTTTCCAGACTCCCATTCAGACCAGGCTTTCCGCATCCAATTTTTATTGTCCTTTTTTATCATCATGTCAGGCCTCATATTGTAACTCTCCTTTGACTCCTGCAAACCTCCAGCTCCTCCTTCATTTTCTTCAAAAACAACATATTGCTCCATCGTATCTACGCTTTCAGTTTCATTTATTTGTTCAGTTGAATAGGCTTCCTGTTTCAAGTCCTTATCAGGCTCAAAACTGTTGTTTACTGTCCAGTGTAGTAGTGATACCTCTGTAGACAAAGCATTGTATTCATCTTGTAAGTTTCCCAAGAGAACAAGTGCTCTGTCCAATTCTGCTTGGATTTTACATACTCCAGCCATTTTTGTAATGTAGTATCCCTATTACCCCTCTAGGGGGATTTTAATTCCTTAATATTCCTTTCAGCTCAAAAACCAAAAGTCCAGTTATTTTGTATCAGCCCTCCTTATTTTCAACAAGTTATACCGAATAAACCAGCAAAAACAGCAGAAACAATGTTCTCTTTTTCCAGCTGACAACTAGCTGACTAGCAGCTCACTTGACAGCTGTCAAAATCTTCCATGCAACAGGCTTTCTCATAGGACGTTCCCGGGTCTAGGGGGGGGTGAAATTTCAGCTCCCAAAATTCTTTTTATCCTCCAGAATATCTTCTTATAATGTCAAAACCGTGAAGTCAGGATCTTTTGTTAAAAAACAAGAAACAGATTCTCTCGACCTTAGCTGCCCAGTCCTTTGCTTTAAATTGTTTACAAAGAGGGGGGGGTGGACTTCCTTTTTAGCCCCTTCCCGCTCGTTCCAAATCCAAAATGAAAAATTTTTTAAGGTTCCAATCTCCGTATTACTCACGGGTTGATGTTTTAGAGTCCAATCGATCTTAGAAGAAGTTGGCGCTCTCTGTCAATGGCTTGCGGCTTCACTCCGTAGGCGAGGGAGTACTCTCAGCACCACGCCTCACCCTGCCTCCGTTCCGAAGCCTTTAAAAAGGCTCCGTCGCGGATTGGGGGGGCGCGAATGGTGCCCGCCGAGTCTCTGTGTTCACAGGCATCCGCGCCTGTGATTTTAAGGGTCTCCGCTTCGCCGCAGCGGCCAGACCCAGACGCTACGGAGCCGATTCCCTCCGGAGCTCGGAGGGAATCCGCCATTAAACAATGGCGCCAACCCGGAAGTCGTGAAATTCCACCAGGATGGCCACCATATTCTACATGTGCTCAGCTTGGTACAGAAGGAGGGAAACACAAAACATAGAAAAGTGGTATGAAATAGCAGACACTGCCCCAGCAACCCTCAATAGACTGTGAAAGCTCAACAATTAGGAGATGTACTGCCGACAAAAGAGGCCAGTGAATCCACAACAAGGACATGCCCCCAGCATTGTTGCATGCACAGTGATGCCAGAGCACTCTCAAGTCATCACTCCCAGGCACACAGCCAGCAATGCCCATAGTATAGCAAGTCTCCAGCTATCCCTGTGGGTAGAGGTTTGAATCCCTTATGGTCCTCACAAGAACTATCTGGAAGGAAGGAGAGGCCATGTAATACAACTTACACATAAGCTCCCTGGGCAGAGTACCTGCAGAGTGCATATAAATCATCCCTGGGATTCTGATCCCACCCAGGGAGGGAAAGACGTTGGAAGGGGGGTTGCACCTTCAAAGGGAAAGAGCCGGGTGAAGAATCAACAATGAGAAATACAGATATGCACAAAATTGAGAAGCAGGAGATGGAAATTCAGGACCCGCCAGGGGAAAAGGGGGGAAGTGTGCCTGCTTCCTCTTGCTCCCAGCCCAAGAACTACTCAAAGATACCATGATCACATTAAGGAGCCCTGGCCAGGTGGAACATCTTACATTTTGCATGCAGAGGATCTCTGGTTTGAATCCAGCATACAACTCCAGGAAGCCTTCATGGACCAATAGCCCGACTCTTGCAAGGCCCAGTCCTTTTGACTGTCTCTCTCCTGGTGGTAACTTGCATAACCAACCTTCTCCCTCATCTGTTTTGCACAATAAGCCAACCTTGCCAGGCAACATCTCAATAATTTTCGTTAGCATTACTCCACCGCTTCCTCCTCCCCTTCTTCTATTCGACTGCCTCAAACACCCTGGCAACATCACACTCCAAGGTACTTGAGAGAGCAGACAATGGAGTGTTCCACCTGTGTATCTGTCATGGTGACAAAATATCTCGTGTTCTGTCAGTGTAGTGGGGCATCTGCCAAATCTTATGGCCCCATAGCCAACAGTTGTTGAGGATAGAGTATTTCATAGAATTATAGAATTGCAGAGTTGGAAGGGACCACAAGGGTCATCTAGTCTTTCCCCGAATCATTGATTTAATCAGCTTTCCAGTTTTTAATTTTTAAAAAATTTCTATAAGAATTGCAAATCACAAAGTTCAGTAAAAGTCCTACCCTGCTAATTCAATAAAAAATATGTGAGGGAGGGAGGGAGGTTGTTGGTTTGTGTTAGTTTTTATTTTATTATGTGTTTTGTATTCTCATTTTGTATTTTTATGTTGTGAGCTGCCCTGTGATCTTCGGATGAAGGGAGGTATACATATTTAGCAAACAAACAAACAAACAAACAAACAATAAAAGACATACTTTAATACTGAAAAGAATGCTCTTAACTCTCCAGGCCTATACTATTTCCAGTAGGGAATATATGGGGGGGTGCTTTATAGGGGGGTGCTTTAAATGTATGGTTTGTATGTAACCAAAGTCTCAGTGCAATAGACATACATGTCTATTCAGACTTAAGTTCCATTTATTTCATTGAGACTTTCCCCCAGGCAAGTGAGTACTGGACTGCAGCCTCAGGTACACAGATAAGGTTTTCCAAAAGTTGCTGACCTTTGTAAAATAAGCCACCATCTTGGAGTCACTTAGCAAGGTAGTCAGAAAAAGCACACATGAAATATTGAAAAGTAAACTTCTCAGTTGAAGCCATAATTTCTGTAATTCACTAGAGGGAGCTGTTGAATCAGAATACAGTGGTACCTCCGTTAGGAAATTAATTCGTTAAGGAGGACCGTTCTTAAGCTGAATCTGCTCATAATGACACTTGCGGCTGCTGTGCTGCCGGCGCGCGACTTCTGCTTGCATCCCGGGCAAATTTCACAACCGGGAGCATCTACTTCGGGGTTAGCGGAACTCGTAACCCAAAGCGCTCACAAGGAGGACAATACGTAACACAAGGTTCCACTGTAGTTTTCCAAAGTCTAGTTTTCCAAAGTCTAGTTCCTTATAAATATTGAAAATAAAACATATTCTTTTAAAGTTCTGGTTATACTCAAAGAATGTTTTTGTGAGCTAAGGTGGGATCATATGCTAATAAGAACATCTCTCAGAAAATATACAGAGCACCACGGGAAGGCGTAAAATTCCAGGGAATAAAAAAGTTATTCCTATCAGGTAGCTACTTCACAGGTAATTATGATGGTATAAAACATTTTGGCAGCCCCAACTACCAAGAAGGGATTGTTAGCACAATAAGGGATGTTTACGTATTGGACAAATACTCCTTTGTTGCACTTGCATAGTCTACAGATTTTGAAGATTTGTATCCATGTTCCTCAAATCAGTGGAAGTAGATCTGGTGGAAGAAGGCACAATACAACCTATTGAGTTCCTTTTTAAAATTATTCTGTCTACTTTGGTGATAAAAAGCAGGAAAAGCTATAGGGTTTTTTTCTTTTCAAGCTCTGGAGGCGAGGAGGGGGGAAAGCCTGGTTTGTAGCAGACACTGGCTACGTAAGCACTGATTTGTGCCAATAATATGTGTTCATTTTTTTGAATAACCTTGTTGAGTCACTTGAGGAAGTTTTTGTATACACACTTCAAGAGGAACTTAGTGATCTAGAATTCTGACTCAAATACATTCCATTCTGGAAATAAACAGAGTAGGATGGTATTTTACTTTTGATGTTCCCTGAGTTTGAAATGAATGAACAGCCTGCATGATCATACACAAGTGTGGACTAGAACTGTTTGTTCCTCGTAATGAGAAATATTGTGTGGATGTTAGTAGGGGACTTTGCTCCAAAGAAGTTTTTGTAATTAATTTTCTATATTTGATTGCCTTTTGTTGAATCTGTTTGCATTAATGTTTACAATTGAGTATCTTGTAATGGATACAATTGGGTATCTTGAATAGCCTTCTATCTTTTTTTCAAGCTAGGTATGAATGTGATTGCTGTCTGTTGCATCTTTTCAAAGCATTCTGACAAATGCCATAGTCCTTAGAAAGGAGGAAGTTTTAAGGGAATTACATGGATTTTAAATTCTGGTAAACTAATGACTGTCTCTATATTTGGGGCCTAAAACCCTACTGGAAAGAGCCTGTGCTTGGACATAGTTTGAATGTGCCATTTCCTTTGAGCATTAGTCTTTCACTCACCAGAAGACAACCCCTTCCTCTTTTTGAATTCTGTTGGATAAGTAACGATAACAAGTATGGAAAGACTTCAGCAGCATGCTATGTTGAATATTCCACCAGCCAGGCTTTTCAGCTTGCCAGAAGGAACGAACCCCACTCTGCTTCTCCTCTGTTAGAGGAATTTTAAGGTCTTATATATATAAAATAAATGTTCATAATTGTACAAGGCAAAAACATACATAAATACATAAACCACATGTCTGGAAACAGTACAGGAAAACAGTCCTAAAGCCATTTTGAATCTTTCAGTCACCTCAAATATTTCTCTGCAAGGAGGAAGGAAATGGAAAAGCCTCCCCATTGTCTCTGTTCACAAATCCTGTCTTAAGGGTGTCTCTGTGTATGAATAGGGTGAGCCTGTGACCTGGATTCAGGAATTAAGTAGTTATCATCACAATATATTGTTGTTTGTTGTTGTTTAATCATTTAGTCATGTCCGACTCTTCGTGACCCCATGGACCAGAGCATGCCAGGTACTCATAGAATCATAGAATCATAGAGTTGGAAGAGACCACAAGGGCCATCGAGTCCAACCCCCTGCCAAGCAGGAAACACCATCAGAGCACTCCTGACATATGGTTGCCAAGCCTCTGCTTAAAGACCTCCAAAGAAGGAGACTCCACCACATTCCTTGGCAGCAAATTCCACTGTCGAACAGCTCTTACTGTCGGGAAATTCTTCCTAATGTTTAGGTGGAATCTTCTTTCCTGCAGTTTGGATCCATTGCTCCGTGTCCGCTTCTCTGGAACAGCAGAAAACAACCTTTCTCCCTCCTCTATGTGACATCCTTTTATATATTTGAACATGGCTATCATATCACCCCTTAACCTCCTCTTCTCCAGGCTAAACATGCCCAGCTCCCTTAGCCGTTCCTCATAAGGCATCGTTTCCAGGCCTTTGACCATTTTGGTTGCCCTCCTCTGGACACGTTCCAGTTTGTCAGTGTCCTTCTTGAACTGTGGTGCCCAGAACTGGACACAGTACTCCAGGTGAGGTCTGACCAGAGCAGAATACAGTGGCACTATTACTTCCCTTGATCTAGATGCTATACTCCTATTGATGCAGCCCAGAATTGCATTGGCTTTTTTAGCTGCCGCGTCACACTGTTGGCTCATGTCAAGTTTGTGGTCAACCAAGACTCCTAGATCCTTTTCACATGTACAGCTCTCAAGCCAGGTGTCACCCATCTTGTATTTGTGCCTCTCATTTTTTTTGCCCAAGTGCAATACTTTACATTTCTCCCTGTTCAAATTCATCTTGTTTGTTTTGGCCCAGTTCTCCAATCTGTCAAGGTCGTTCTGAAGTGTGATCCTGTCCTCTGGGGTGTTAGCCACCCCTCCCAGTTTGGTGTCATCTGCAAATTTGATCAGGATGCCCTTGAGTCCATCATCCAAGTCGTTGATAAAGATGTTGAATAAGACCGGGCCCAAGACAGAACCCTGTGGCACCCCACTAGTCACTCTTCTCCAGGATGAAGAGGAACCATTGATGAGCACCCTTTGGGTTCGGTCAGTCAGCCAGTTACAAATCCACTGAGTGGTAGCATAGTCAAGACCGCATTTTACCAGCTTCTTTACAAGAATATCATGGGGCACCTTGTCAAATGCCTTGCTGAAATCAAGGTAGGCTACATCCACTGCGTTCCCTTCATCTACCAGGCTTGTAATTCTGTCAAAAAACGAGATCAGGTTAGTCTGACATGACTTATTTTTCAGAACTCCATGCTGACTATTGGTGATCACAGCATTCCTTTCTAGGTGCTCACAGACTGTTTGCTTAATGATCTGCTCCAGAATCTTCCCTGGTATTGATGTCAGACTGAGTGGGCGGTAATTATTTGGGTCCTCTCTTTTCCCCTGGACTCCTGTCTTTCACCGCCTCCTGCAGTTTGGTAAAGCTCAGTTTGGTTGGTAGCTTCAAGAACACTGTCCAACCATCTCGTCCTCCCTTGTCCCCTTCTCCTTGGGCCCTCAATCTTTCCCAGCATCAGGGTCTTTTCCAGGGAGTCTTCTCTTCTCATGAGGTGGCCAAAGTACTGGAGCTTCAGCTTCAGGATCTGTCCTTCCAGTGAGCACTCAGGGCTGATTTCCTTCAGAACGGATAGGTTTGATCTTCTTGCAGTCCATGGGACTCTCAAGAGTCTCCTCCAGCACCATAACTCAAAAGCATCAATTCTACGACGATCAGCCTTCTTTATGGTCCAGCTCTCACTTCCATATCTCAGAGAGACATGCAGTGAAACAAAGTATGTACTATTTTCTGAAGTATCTGACGATCTCCTAGCCAGACAAACATCAGAGCTCAGGCAATGTGAGAACTTGCATGACTACTCTTATGTTTTACGCTTTTTGTTGTTGAACTTTTCTGGGTCTTTCAAATACCATGTAAACTCAAATTTTCTTAAATACGGGCAGATTTATTTTATTATTATTAAAAGTATGTGCCTGCAGTCTTTCCACTCACTTTGTGATTCTGCTCTGTTAATGCACAATGAAGAGGTTTGAACTACCCCAAAATATGGAGGGGAGGGATTGTGTGTAAAAGGATACTTAGTAAGGCATTATAGAAATTCTAGATGCTGAAAGCTGATATATTTTGGGAGTCCTCCTGCCCTCATTCGATTGCTAATCTGTCACGTTAAGATTTAGGTTATTATTCTAAACTGATTATTCTAAAACCTTTGTTTAAGATAGTTTTCAAAACAACCCAAACTGGTTTAGTTTATATTTCCTCATCTTCAAGTGTTGTGATCATGTGTACAAGATGGTTTTTACTATTTTTCTATATGAATCAATGAGTCAATTAATTTACTTTTTTTCATTCGTTGTAAACAAAATCTGCCCTTTTCCCCTTATGGGGTATCCAAGAGCCCGTATAGAGTCCTTAAGTGGGTTCCCTATTGATAGGAGAAAATAACAGAGGCCAACCAGAGAATATTGAGAAGCAAAGCAGCTAGTAAGCCTGATCTTTATTAAAACAGTTGCAACAGGGTGCTCCCTCCACATGCAGGAGAGAGGAGGAGGACCCAGAACAAAGGTGTGCCAGCCCTTATATAGACTTTTGAAATTGCCCACTCTCAAACTCAAGACCACCCCCCCCCAGAAACATCATACACACATCACAGAAGGGGTGTAGCCCAAGACCCCCCCCATACATCATACACACATCACAGAAGGGGTGTAGGCCAAGACACCCCCCATACATCATACATACATCACAGAAAGAGGTGGTCTCCAGCAAAATCATGTCTGGCAGAAAACCTGTCAACGGTCACGGATTGGATCACCCGAGCAGCCTGGCCATTCTTTTGTAATGATAAATACTTAATTCCTGAGCCAGGTCACAGGCTCACCGAATTCACACCTTAAATGTGCCTTTAAGCCAGGATTTTTGAGTACAAAGACAGTGGGGAGGTTTTTTTCATTTCATTTCCTTGCAGAGAAACATTGCTCAGTTTGGGACAGTCAAAATGGTTTCAGGACTGTCTTCAGACATGTGGTGTATATCTATATTTATGTACGTGTTTTCCTTGTACATTCAATTTATATATTTCAGACCTTAAATTCTTGTAACAACTTTATGTTATTAATATGTATAGAATTTCAGTTACATGCGTCTAGTAAAAGGGATAGATGACTCAAAGTTTCTGATAATAAGCCACCTTATCTTACGTTGCTTTGTCTTCTAGTAGCCTAGCTCTTGTATGAGAAACCTTTGTAGATAATTGACCAAACATGACTGGTGATTTTCTATCTTAATTTCTGAATTTCCAGTCTTTTGAGCTTGAACATCTGCAATGTTCACAGCCACTCTTACAAGGAAAAATTAAACTACCTACATTTTCTGATATGATTTTTAGTTATGAAAACACAGTTTTAAAAAACTCCTAAACCCCTAAAGATAATCCAAATCCTTGAACGTCTGCCTAAATGCAGAACTTGTGTGTCAGTTTTTTAGCTAGGCATGGATAGTTAAGAATTTCAGCTTTGTTTTTCCTCTTTCTGTCAAAAGATGTTTTGTTTCTGCTCTGTATACTTTCCAAGGCACACACAACAGAAGCATACACAAAAGCTCCATTCATGCTGGTGTTTATTTAGCTACTAAGCAATGTCCCCTTTATATGTAGCTGATGAACCTTGCAGCAGTGTGGCATTGACCCTCAGGAAACCTTGAGAAATTGAAGCCACATTTTTTATATCTGCATAATCACATCTCACTTCCAGACAGTAAGAGGCACATACATATTAGCTGGCTTGCTAGCTGCTGCTGAAACACCATTCTACTTGTTCTTTCCTTTTACTACTGTAAGATTCACTCAACCCAATCCAAATTTGTCAGATTTCAATTTGATTCCTAATCCATCAGTTGTTATAAATGGTATGGGGGGAGAATAATAAAGGACTAATATTTGGCTCATTGTTAAAGTATCCTTTAAATATTTATATATGGAGAGACTTGGCACCAGGACCAGCTCTGTCATTAGGCAGAGTGAGGTAGTCAGCTCAGGCAGCTGATTTTGGGTGCAGAATTCTGAAGCCTGGTTGCTGTGGGAGGCAATGAGAAGGGATATATGACCACCTTAAACCACAACACTCACTGTTGCTGAGCTACTGATTCAGGATTTTGTTATGAGGATATAAAGTCCTTAGCAACTTGGGACTCAATTCTGATAAGGAGCACCTTCCCAGATTTTAAAAAAGAGGAAAAACTAATTCACATTTAAAGAGCTATATAATAAAAGTTAGAAAAATATGTTTTACTCCAGGAATCTTAAGAAACTCAAAGTAAAAACTGGCCAAGAGTTTGTACTAGTATGTCTGACCACCAGGGATTGCTTAATTTGCAAATGGGTCACTGAAATATTGCCAATCTCACATTGGCAGCAGGATGTTTTTTACTTAGTGGATTTCCTTTGGTAAGGGGAAATTTGGGTTATATAGGCTGGCATTTTGATACCAAAGGTGGTGTATGGGGACTGCAAAAAATTGTATGTATGGTGGACATTAATCTCACAACGAACACCCATCTGGAAGGGTCACTGCTTTCCATAGCCAGGTCTTTCTGGGTCAACTGTGGGGTTTGAGCTGCCTGACTCTTGTGCAAACTGATTTGGGGAGCTGACCGCTGTGCTGTAAGCACAGCTGTTGCTAAGCTTTGTTTGCTATACTTGATCAAATGATTGTCCATATTTGCACTATGAGCTTAGGCACGTATTAACCCCAGGACAGTTACTATGTCTAGTCACATCTTTTTGTTGGACTGACGCAAAACCTGTGCTTGCATTACTGTATAATCAAGCAGGACCACTCTGTTCTGAAGCCAAATCTTCCTCCATGAGGGTAGATGAACATCAGTGCTCTTAAAAAAAAATCTAAGGCTTTTTTTGTTTTGTTTTTTAAATCTGTTGTGCCCCTAGAAACAACCTGGCCCTTAAAATTTAATCTATGACCCTTTTATCAAGCAGACTACTTTCTTAAGCAAAAGAACAAAAACAGAGGAAAAAAATAATCTTCAGGTATTCTGGCACAAAGATAATGATTTTATCCAAATATGCAGTTGTACTCAAGGGACGCGGGTGGCGCTGTGGTCTAAACCACAGAGCCCAGGGCTTGCCAATCAGAAGGTCGGTGGTTCGAATCCCCACAATGGGGTGAGCTCCCATTGCTCCATCCCTGCTCCTGCCAACCTCAAGAACTTTGACCTGAACCCCCAAAAAGGCGGTAGATCACTGCCAGTTTTTAACTCTGTGAGTAGATCAGTCTCTTGGGAGTTGGCCACCCCTGTACTACTCAAAAACCGCTTCTGCTCATGGCAGGATTGGTTCTGACCTAGAAAAAGAAGGAATTATTTTCTCCCCTCAGGCCCTTCTAATAGCCCACTCCAGCCTGTATATATTTTCCTTATTCTCCTTGTTTCTCATTCTGTAATACTACCCCTAAGCATAGTGGTGCTATTTTGAGAAACTTTAGCAGTTTTGTAAGAGTCCATGGAATAACACTATATTCTCCACTTCCACTCACATTTCTTTGTATCTAAACAATTGCATTAAATGTTTTGGAAATTATTAGTATTTGGACTCTGTCAACTAAAACAGCGTGAACATTCGCTTTCCATATCGTGGAAAAGTATTTTTCTGCCCAGTTAACTAGCCTTTGCTTCTGAAAAGTTCTGTGTGTTTAGGCTCAGTCCTACATATAGTTACAGGCAGTAAGTTCAACTGACCTGGGAGGGACTTCCTTCCAAGTAAATAGGCATAGGATTGTATTATTGTGTTATCTCTCTTAAAGGGAGCGATCCTGCTTAGGCTAGTCTGCAAGTGATGCTACAACATACACAAAGCCTCTTATGTGTAAGTAAAAAAGAAGTGTTTATTCAGGCAAGCAGTGGTAAAGGCTTGGCAGAAGACACACCATTCAGGAGTCATGATTCAGAAGTTCAGGAATTAGGCAGGATGTTCAGGACTGGATGGAAGCAGTGAAGATGTCCCAATGGAGACAGAGCCCATGAAAGTAAATGCAACTTAGAAAATTCATTAAGTGCTCCCCCCTTTGTTTACTAAAAAGATGCAGGGGCCAGTTTTCATTAGGACTGCAGCAAATAGGGAGGTTAATTTAACATTTTCCTCCCCAACAGCAATCCCAGTTAAAATCCGCTCCCTGCTGTTAACCTGAGCAGTGGAGAACTCCCACTGACACCTGCCAGGGAAAGGATGACAATGCCAAAGGACTCTCCCAGACAACCTGTTTATTGAGCATTCACTTTGATTTGCTTGCACAAAGCTTACACAGAGATTAGACTATGTCTAGTCTTTATGGAGCATTTGTTCTGGTTTGTTTGTGGGATAATTATACAACAATCTGCATTCATCCTGATTTCTTTGCAGAGTGCTTATAATCTTTCTATTATTCATTGTTACACATTTCAGTGCATTTATAAGTCATTTTCCTAACCGCAAAAAGTTAATTTCTTTTTTAAAGTGAATGTTTAGGGTGACAAAGCAATTTAATCCACTTTAATTGTGTGAACTTAAATTTTCCGTTATGCATTTGACTCATTCCCACAAAATATTGACAACCCCAAAAGTCTTGTGGCACCTAACAGGAACAAATTCAATATGGCATAAGCTTTTGTGGACCAGAGCCCACTTAATGAGATGTGATCTTGCAGCTAATGAAGTAGATTTTAAATTGTGAACACTCACATCACAATAAATTTGTGTATTCTGTAAGGTACCACAAGATACATCATTGGTTTTACTGCAACAAACTAATACAGCTACAGTACCATGAAAACAGCATAATAAAATACATGTAATAAAACACATATAACGCATAAAATATACATGCAAATATGGCATACCATATATTTCAGGCCACAAGGCTAAACTCCTAGGTTTTCCTGAGTTGGGAAGCTTTTACTGCAAACTTAGCTAAACATAACAGGCTTAGCTACACTAGACATCAGATGTTTGATTTTATCAACGTCACTGAGAGTGGTGGTTGGCTCTTGAATTTTCTTTAAATATTTTGCCTTTGGAATTTTGTAAAACTTGCAATATAACATATAATGAATGATGACCCCTACTATCTGGTATACACAGATCTAGAAGCACTGTCTTTCAGGAATTTTCTTGTAACACCCACCTAAGAAGTTGGTTTTGATAGTCTGAAATAGAAGTTTATAAAATAATGCATGGTGTTGAGAAAACAGACAATGGTTTTTTTTGCTCCCTCATAATACTAGAGCTTGGAGATATATGAAGTCGAATGTTGGAAAATTCAGGGCAAAACAAAGAAAGTCACTCAGGATATAGTTACAGAGGAGGCAGTGATGGCCACTAACTTGGATGGATTGAAAAGAGAATTAAGACAAATTCATGGAGGTTGTGGCTATTAGTGGCTACTAGCCAACTACCACTGGCATGTTACCACAGAGGTTTGACGATAATGGAAAGCAAAAGGTTGAAATAGGTTCCCAACTCCTGTTTAAAGCCTTATATCATGGGTAGGCAAACTAAGGCCCAAGGGCCGGATCCAGCCCAATCGCCTTCTAAATCCAGCCCGCAGACGGTCCGGGAATCAGCGTGTTTTTACATGAGTAGAATGTGTCCTTTTATTTAAAATGCATCTCTGGGTTATTTGTGGGGCATAGGAATTCGTTCATCCCCCCCCCCCCAAAAAAAAATATAGTCCAGCCACCCACAAGGTCTGAGGGACAGTGGACTGGCCCCCTGCTGAAAAAGTTTGCTGACCCCTGCCTTGGATAGGCTCTGTGAAACATATATCAGAGGCTTCTTCCCTTTCTTCTTTTATGCCCCACTGTAACCCTGAGGATCAACAAAAGAGTGTCTTCTCTAGTTTAGTTGCCACAAACAGCAGTGGTGAACCTCTTCACATTGTAGGTAGGGGTTCACATCCATTTCATCCAAGGGTTCCCCATATACACACAGGAATTTAGCATATCAGCAAGAGTGATTCTAGTCCAACCTTCTCCCTGACAGGGTAGCTTTCTATGTCTGGGTTCCCCACCCTCCTGCCTAAGGCAGTATTCTGTCATGTGAACCTACAACTAGTCTAAGGTGGTACAGTCCAGATCTTGGTTTTACTAGTTCATTTGAAAATTTACATACCACCTTTTCAATGTATATGCCTTAACCATGGCAGCTTACATCATTTCATTACACACACACAATCTCAAAACAACTCCGCTAACCCAGAAGTAGGTTAAGAACTTAACCTCAGGATGAGAACATAAATCGTGTGGCGGCAGCAGGAGGCCCCATTAGCTGTAGTGGTTCCTCAGGTTAAGAACGGTTTCAGGTTAAGAACAGACCTCTGGAACGAATTAAGTTCGTAACCAGAGGTACCACTGTATAAAAATGCAGAGAAGCTAAGCCGAAAAGAACTAAGTACACCATATAAAAACAAACA
Source organism: Podarcis raffonei (assembly GCF_027172205.1). Lineage (NCBI taxonomy): Eukaryota > Metazoa > Chordata > Lepidosauria > Squamata > Lacertidae > Podarcis > Podarcis raffonei. The sequence continues at coordinate 44,124,612 of NC_070612.1, forward strand.
TAACATTCCAGGCCTGAAAGCCCTTAGAAAGTTTATGACTACTAGCATAACCTTTTAATCTTATAATTGAATAGATGGTGCCTTCTTTTGCCATGTGACAGCAACAAAAGCTGCATTTCTATGCTGATAACTTGAAAAATGACTCCCGTGTGAACGGATCTACCATTAAACATTATAGCAAGATAAGCTTATGGAAAACCAATTCCCATAGCTTGTTTCTACTAGGGACAATGCAGTATTCTACAATAGCAATAGTTACCCTGAAGATAGTCATATGAAGCCTCCAATTTGTTATCACTTGCATCTTTATGCAGAAGTTGAAAAACTGGCTTGGCCCAGGATCTGTTAGCCATTAAAAAAAACCAAAAAAAAAAACCTTGGAGGTAAAACTTTTATGTAAACTTTGAATAAAGAGTACTCTGTTACTTTCCTTAGTAACTCTTGTTTCCATAATGCCATACAGAACATAACTGAGGGAGTTGAAACCTCTGAGCCCTACTGTGGTTCTGTTTAGTGCATCAGGGCAGGACTATTTCTGGAGATTTTACTGCACTAGATAAGGCAGGAAAGATACAACCCTCCAAGGTCAGTTAACATTTTGACTCTGGAAAATTATGGATTCTCTTTGTATAACAGTCTCTATAGTCTCTCACAAACATCGTAGCATGATTCAGCACACCAAGTAGTTACCAGCCAGAAACAACCACAAACAGTGAAAGCAAGAGCATAATGTCTTAACATGCTTGCCCCAGTCATTAGGAATCAGTGTGATATAGCAGAAGGTCAGTTTAGAACCGAGAAGACTCACGTCCAAATCTTTACTCAGCTACAAAACTGTGACCTTGTGCCAGTCATACCCTCTCAGTCTAACCAACCACATAAGGGTGCTGTGAGGATGAAATGTGAGAGGGAAGAACCATGTATGCCACAATGAGCTCCTTGGAGGATGTGTGAAATATAAATTTAGATTGAAAATTAATAATATATGTATTATTAATAAATGTCCTGCTTGGCCCTGACAGCTGCCAGATCTTTCCAAAATAAGGTCACCTGTATTGCCTGGTCAGTTTGTAGGGTCACACATCCAGAAGGGAATCCTTATCTTTAGACAGGGAAACTACAGAGCAAGCCCTTTTACCTCATGATTTGCTGAGGATTTCTCCCAGGTCCCTGATGACCTAGACTTGTGTGTGTATTTATCTTCGTAAAGCCTCCTGGGTTACATCACGAGCAAATTAGACCCTAAAGGTTCTTCTCCTGCAACATCACATTTATACAATTGTATTGCATTTTATAATACATATGTCACAAAGTCACCCCACAATGAACTCCATGCCTCACAGATCCAAAGAGACCAACAGCCAATATTAACTAATACTAGCACAAATCTATTTATTATCATGTTGAAAAGAGAGTACATTAGTGTCAGATGAAGGTCATTTTTAAGCCTCTGATCCCAACTGTGTGCCATACTATTCCCATGTTATAGTAAGAATCCAATATTCATTTCAACCCTAACCGATTGATTGAAAAGATATCATGCTACTTATGCATGCGTGCCCCTTCTCTCAAATTTGGCAGTCATTGAGTCTAGAGTTCAAGGCAAGTTATCAGCTCCTGCCCCAAGGCATCAGTGGTAGTTGTTTGCTGACCACAGTCACTAGTTGTTTGCTGTTCTCCTCCCCACACCCCAGCATCCCTATTGCTTCATGGTTTGTTTCCAAGAGCAAACAGAGTCAAAGCAGCTACACATACACACACACACACACACACACACACTGTCACAGTCTCAAACATATTCTGCAAGTTATATAACAGAATAAGCTTTTCCTTAGTGAAAGTTACCTGTGAGCTGGACTTCCTTTGGGTGTCTTTGAATCCAAAGCATGCTATGAAATAGTAGGCTGGATGCAACCATATCCTTTGAATTCCTATTTGGCTTCCTTCCTGATAGTTCTGTTGACATCTCTTAAGAGTCCCTTGACTGTGTTTATTAGATTCTTGAGGCCATTTCCAACATTCTCTATGTGATCTGCATAAAAATTAATCTGTTGCTCCCTGTACAGAAATTTAAACCACTTTCTGATTATCGGTTCTGCCCCATGAGAGATTTGACATTATCACCAAAAGATTCCTTCCTTTATTAATAAGTGTTATTAAAGTGTACTGTATTGACTCTAGCATTTTAGCTCTGATCTATGCATTTAATGTACTAAGCCAAGTCAATAGGTTAGACAGAATGCTATATTCTGGCTTTTTAAATTTTTAACATATGCCTGAATTTGTGTTCCATTTTCCTAAATAGGTAAATCTTACTGTTCCTAATATTAACAGTTTTTGCCCCCCACCCCACCACAGAATGAAGACGCAAGACATTAATTGAGTTTGAGGGGGCAACTTTATTAATGTAAAAAAGGTATGTGCAGTGAGGAATTTTTTGTAATTGGCATCTGTCTGTCTCGAGAGACAACGGAGTGTGTCTCCAGGGGTGAAGCCAAACCACTGTGTTAGCAGCATCAAAGTGACCTCCCTGGGGCACAAGCATGGGCAGTGTGTATGGAGGTCCTGAACTGCCCAGAAGACAAGACCCATCTTGGCTCAAAGCCCCTCATTAAAATGTACTGATCAGAGCCTTTCTTTACCCACTTCCCTAAAATGGCTGGTTGAAGGGATTGCCCTAGTGGAGCACCTCTCCTCTCCCCTGGTGTCCAGCATTCAGAAGGAAGAACCTCATGGGGTTCAAGGTTTGGTCTGTCATGTTTCTCCTTGAGCAAGAGCTGTGGGAATCCCTCCCCACTGAGGTGCATCTGATCCCATCATTATATAGCTTTCATCACATTCTGAAGATGCACCTCATCCATTTGACCCACGCTTTTCTGCTGCTGATGGATGGTAAATTGTTTTAACGAATTTTAATATTGTATTTCTGAATTTTTGTAACCCACCCTGGAACCTTATGGTTAAGGGCAGGAAAGATATTTATCCAATAAATAATAGATTGGGAGAACATCCCTTCACTATGTGAGTGCCCTTGAGTGCTCACCAGGGGAGTCACTCTAAACCCCTCCCTCTCTGCTCACACTACTTGTCACAAGGCATGACCCTCTCCGCCCTACCTGCTGACCACAAGGTCAAGCAAGCAGCACTGCAGTTCCCTGCCCCAAGGAACCTAGCATATCCCTCAATAGTGAGCTTAGGCTGCAGTGCTTGATCACATTATAATGAATGTTCTGTTTTCCTGAATAAATCTTACTATTGCTAATTCACCATTTTTTTCTCCTTGGTGTGAGTATTCAGTACTTCTTGCTTAGCTATAATATATATATATATATTATAATAATATATATTATAATATATATATATATATATAATTTGTGACTTCAATACATTTAAATTTTGAATCAATATAGAGAGACAGCACAATTAGCTACCTGTGTTGAATAGGAAAGATGTGCATTGATATAAGTTAGTTTTATATTTATATCTGACTCTTGGATCCCTAAAATCTTATTCCATGCTGAATAAAAGAATTAAAAATTGTTAGTTATCAGTCACAAATATACAAGAGAATAAATGATTCCTTCACTGCAGGGGGTTGGACTAGATGACCCTTCATATCCCTCCCAGTTCTACAATTCTATAAGTAAAAGTCACCCCAAAGTAATTTAGATAGTGGCAAGGATTAGAAAAACAATTTCTGGAACCCTCCCATTGATATTTCTACTTCAGTAAGGGAGACATATGCAAAAATGTACCAGGATTTACAGTACAATGTTCTCAGGCTAAGCAAAGAATTTCCTTTGCCACTTAAAGCAAGTCAAATCTTGCTGTGCTGTTACTGTTTGGTTTTCAGGTTTTGTTCAGACATTTGTTCAGTCAAAGTTATATGTGATACAGGAGCACATGCCAACAAGTGAAATCTGGTTTTTTCCCTTAGCCAATGAGCAAACCTAAGATCCTGACACAAAACACATGTTTGCAATTTAATACTGCACTCAAACAAAGACTTTGCTTTGCTCTCAGTCAAGTTATTAACTTCTTTTGTAAATACTTGTAATGAAATACTTTACATAGACCCTGAAAAGAGAAAAAGCCAGTTAGACATTCCAGCCCTGTTCCTATACAGAAGTAGATAGTTACAAGTGCTTTTTATTGATCAGAATAAACAGAGAAATGTTTTTGCTACTTTGTATCTTTTACCTACCCACTCTCAAAAGTTTTGTACTACATATCCGCTTACTTTCAAAGCACTTGACCAAAATTTTAAAATCCACATAGTGAGCTGAAAAATGTAAAAATCTAATTTGATCACATTCTGAATGATGCAGTTATATTTTTATTGTTTTCTGACAAATTTCCGAAGCAAGAATGCCCTTGTGGTTAAAGCATCATTTGTGGAATCTTTACCTAATTAAAATGGATACAAAAAAGTAAGTTGGGTGGAACTGTTTAAGAAAATATAAATATTGAAAGGGAAAATATTATTTCCTATATTTCAAAAGTTCAGGGGAGAGTATACATATTTATGTAGTCTTACTACTCATGTTAAAGTAAGTTTACAACAAAAATTGAGGGAAAGTTAATGGATAAAATCCAGTGATATCCATATCGGTCAGCTTGATAAAAACTAGTTGCTTTTACTTCCATCAGACCATTTATGTGTGCACTGGAAAAGTAGTTTAACTACATTCTCCTGTGAGTGACTGATCACCCTTCCAGTTCAACAAGATGTGTATCATTTTTGTAAAAACTGACTGCAGAGAGTACTATTCACACACTGATAGGATTATCCCACAGTTCTCGTTATCACTTTAGGAAAAACTTTATCTTTTCAGAACACTTTTGGTTTGATAACCCTTTGATCAGTGAACTGCTAGGCCCATACTCACCAATGTAACTTTACAGAACCCATATAATCCTTTACGCAATCTAGAATTCCAAATCTCCTCTTGCCTCTCTCTCAATTGCAGGATCTTGCTAAAAATTAACAGCACAGTCCTAAGCATCAATACTCTCAGCAGTAAGTCCTGTTGAATATATTGGTGTGGCCCTCCATACCTCTCTAGATGGCACTTTAAAATGTAAGAGCCTGCTGGATGAAGCCAGTGACCCATCTAGAGCAGCATCCTGTCCTCACAGTGGCCAAGCAGATGCTTATGAGAAGCCCACAAGCAGGATTTGAGCACAACAGCATTCTTCCGCCTCCTGTTTCCAGCAGTAGTATTCAGAAACATACTGGAGGCAGGGCACAGTCACTGTGCCTAGTAGCTATTGATAGCCTCTATGAATTTGTCCAAGCCTCTTTTAAAGCCATCCAAGTTGGTGGCCATTGCTACATCTTATTGAAGCAAATTCCATGCTCTTTGAGAGTACCCTTGCCTGGCTGGCTGGAATCTGCCCCTGAACTCCAATGACGCCTCTTGCTTGCTTGCCTGGATGAAAGAAGAAAAGCGGTACATGAGTATGTGTAGAAACCAGCCTACTGTGCAAAGGGTAAAATTAATGTGTTGCTCTGTCCACTTTTCCCTTTGGTATGTGGCTACCGATAGGTTGCTAAGAAGGGGATTGTAGCCCTTGGAGGCTGAGAAAGGTTCTCCATCCCTGGTATGCATGGTCCTCTTGTGACTTGCAACAACTGCTGGAGGCCCATTGCTGCAAACATTTACAAAGGTCACCGTAAAATCATATCATAAAGTCACTTAGCGGGTTGCTTTAGTGGCATATTAGTCACATAATCCAGCTCCTGTTGGCATGCCTGTTCTGTAAATATAAAAGTATTTCATTTTCCATTTCCATAGCAGCTGGCATTAATCTGACTTAGAATCATTTATACTTTAAGGCAGGGGTGGAGCCCATCTGGCCTGCCAGTTGTTGTTGGACTAAACTTCCATCATCCCCGATTGGCTATAATAGCTGGGGCTGATGGGTGTTATAGTCCAACAATGCCTGGAGGACTGCATTTTAGCCACCACCACCCCTTTATGGGTTTTGGGTTGGTGGTGTAATGGGTCCTTGCTGCTGGCTTTCCATTTCATTCAAACTCAGAATGTTCTAACTTAGATTGCTCAAGACAGGAAAGTGCCAAACAATGTAATAAAAAAGCATTTCAACATGTAATTCCAGAGAGTAATCACAAGCAGATTGCATGTTTTAACCTTGGTAAAGCTGCACCCCAGCAGAGCAAACAACTTTCTCCCAGGCTTGGGAGAGGCTACAAAAATAAGCGAAAAGAATTAGCAAATGAACAGGGTGTACTTTTAGCTTAAAGAGAAAAACACATTGCTAGGCTCCAGATTTCAGCTCTCCAAGCCAATGCCAAGGACGAAAGGCACAAGTAGAGGTGAAGAACAAATGTTTACTGTGAAGAGTACCTCCTTACCCATTCTGCACTTGCTGACTAATGGCATAAATTCATTCTCCACCCACCTGCACACATGCCACTTTTGAGAAAATGGAAGCAGATAAAAGAAGAGCAAACAAGAAGCAGTCAAACAGTGTAGCCTCTGTCTCATCTCCACCAGCTGTCTCCAGTGGAAAGTTAGCGTTAGATCTTTTTTTTTCCAGCTGCAAAAATGAATAGCTGTGATGGCAGTATTGGTTATTCAAAAACAAGGCTGGGGAAGCTTTGACCCTGCAGATGTTGCTGAACAATTCCTATCACCCCTAGCAAGCATAGTCTATGGCCAAGAAAGATGGGTCCCACACCTGATCAAAAGGGTATGACATGCTTATTCTAGTCCCAAGCATGTCACTCCATTAAAAAAAAAAGTAATGCAGCATAGGAGGAGACTCTTGAGAGTCCCATGGACTGCAAGAAGATCAAACCTCTCCATTCTGAAGGAAATCAGCTCTGAATGCTCACTGGAAGGATAGGTCCTGAAGCTGAGGCTCCAATACTTTGGGCCACCTCATGAGAAGAGAAGACTCCATGGAAAAGACCCTGATGTTGGGAAAGATGGAGGGCACTAGGAGAAGGGGACGACAGAGGACGAGATGGTTGGACAGTGTTGTCGAAGCTACCAGCATGAGTTTGACCAAACTGTGGGAGGCAGTGGAAGACAGGAGTGCCTGGCGTGCTCTGGTCCATGGGGTCATGAAGAGTCAGACACGACTAAAAGACTAAACAACAATAAATGCAGCATAGCTGGAATGAATGGCTGATTCTTAACACACCATGTTCGACAGCTGGACTAATCAGTCGAGAAGTCTGACATAACACTTATATCCCTTCAGCACATTCCTAAAAAAGTGGCAGATTAGCTGATCACAAATGGCAGAGTAATATTGTCTGCAGGGTATGTGATGTGTTCCTACTGTAGCAGGTACCTTTCCACAAGTTTCCCAAAGCTGATCAAATTTCTGTTTTTCACAAACAGCCTATTCAATCTGATTTGTAATGTAATCGTGGAGCTTAGATTGCATCTGATGCAGACAAATGCTCTTTTTTCAAACACAGAACTGGAAGCATGTATTCTAAGTAAGAAAATATACTTATCCAGCTGATGCTCTTAAGCATTTATCTGTATTTGAAAATAGCATGTTCTAGGAGAGAAAGAAGGCAGGAATATGTCATCACTCCCAAAAATTCAACAACACTAACCCAACCCAAATGTTGGAGCTCTGGCACACCAGCGAGTTGCTGTATATTCACCTTTTGCATGATGGGGCCTTAACCCAGCATCTGGAAACCATGAAAGGGTTTGTTTAACAGACAGATGAGCAAGCCATCAATTATGCTAAATTATGCTACAGGACAAAAATGAGAAAGTGTTCCCGTTTTCAGTTTTATTCAGGTTTTGGGGCAAGTTATGATACAAATCACTTTAAAAACTAAAAATTGATCCCATTCAACATCATTAACGTTTAACAGATATTAACAAACATTTTCTCCAGGACATAAGTGTTGGTACAAGACATTATTGCTCCTATTTTATTCTTTCGTTTAAAAAAAATAAATCAGATCTTACACATAAGATTTTAAGATGCACAAAAACATTTTAAAAGTTCCAACAAATCATTGAACCCTGGTTAAAATGAATCTGCTAACAGTATACAGTACACAGTACAGATGACACCAAGAAGTTACATTACTAGTAAAAATGGCATACATTCAAACAGGTAGGGCTGTTAAGAAAGTCAAGTCATACTTAAAAGCCCAAATGCTGACGTCTGTGTACACAGTCTCAAAAGTAGAAATGGTGGGGAAAGGACCCTGGTTTTATGGTAGGTTGCGAGAGTCATTTGAACTCTGCAGCAATAAATGGCACTACTCCTTTTAGTGTTCAAGAGGACAGGAATCATGAATGATAACTACTTGACCAAATAGCCGTTCTACTGTTGTCCTACATAGAGATTATTCAGACACAGCTTGGTACTGGCATCAATCATACAATCCTTCTGCTCCAGTTCAAATAATAAACCATGCAGCCGGCCTTGTGCTTTTCAGTTGTTCTCTTGTGAAACTGATGTTGCCTAGAAAGAAGAGAGAATCGTTGTTGTCTAGATTTTTCAGTTATTTCAAGTAAAGAAGTCTCTGAGGTACAAAATCTAAAAACTTGTGAGTGAATAGAGGGTAACTAAATTCTGCCATGGCTCCCACTTGATAGTTTTTTGCTGTTTGGTCCTGTGCTCCAACACTCTTTTCATACCTGGGTGGGTTTGGAATTTACTTATACTTCTTATGCCCAAAGACTTTTGGGGATGTTACTGAAGGCTGAAATCAGCACTATGGTGTAACAGTCATTTGCAGCAAGCAGAGCAGTGAAGGATCTCAGCAAAGCAGAGGAAAAGGACTAGAGGCTAAAACACTTGGCAGATATAAAAGTCCTAATACAGGCCTCTGAGGAATAGTATAGGGGGCAGCCTCATGAAGTGGCTGCTGTAAAAGACACTATAGGAAAGCCTTCATTAAAAGTTGCTTGAAAAATATCCACATGCTCTCATTTCATTCCACTACACATGTTCATAAACATTACATGGAACAGCCCTTTCAAAACTGAAGATAAAATTACCTCATTTTTTAATATTCCCACAGGGCAAAGCCCTGCCAAAGGAGAACTACAGTGTCTGGGATAAGAATTCTAGCATAAACATTTAACAAAAGGCTAGTTTCCTATGTTCAGAGAGCTTTTGGGGTTGCTGTTTTTTCCCCTTGAAATTTTAATAGTTTTAAAAATATTACTCTTCTGGCAGTCTGACACTGTGGGAAGAGCTGCAGCTGAACATTTAAATCAAATCTTAGTTTGCTGTGTATTTTTAATGGGAAATTGCAGAATATATTTAGCTATGTTTTAACTCTTAGGCAAATATACAAATGCTCCATCCTGGAGCTCCTAGCCCTGCAAGTCTTTTTTTTTTTTTTTGCAGTGGCATAATGAGGCCTGACGGCGTCTGGGGCGCGCATGCCGTGCCCTAGGGGTGGGGCATGCTGTGGGGGCGGGGCACCAAAGGGAATACAGCAGCTTGGGCGTGCTGTGAGTCCAGCCCCGCGCTGCTTTTGAGAGCGCCATGCTGGGCTTGTGCGCCAGCTTGGGCTCCGGTGTACTGCCCTCAAAAGTAAATGCTGCTCAGGGCAATTTACTCCCAGTGCACCCCTAGCTATGCCACTGGTTTATTGATTCCCAAGTTGGCTTCTTTGCAGCATCTCCTTTCCTTCCAGAACAACATGGCAGTTCATGGCCCTCTGCTCTGGTCCCTGCTCCAGCAGATTTGCAACTCATCAGAAATCCAATGAATGTTTTATTTTTATGTTGTGAAACACCCTGCAATCTTTGGATGAAGGGCGGTATACAAATTTAATAAATAATAAAGTAATGTATCGGGCCTCCAACAAGGTGTTCATTTATTAGCATCAGCCAAGAGCTGCCTTCTTATCATAGGAAGGTTGCAGTGATCAGCTAAATGGTACAGGCAAGGTGCAAATCCGTATACTTACATATGGGGTCCTTTCTCCAAACTGACTATAAAATGTCATTTTAACTTTTTGCTTGTGTCCAGTTCTTTGGTCAAAAGTGTAGCAAGATTCAAAGGGTGGGCTGTACAAATGGAGACTAACAGCGGTTTCCGTATGGCTTGGGTTCTCCACACGGTGTAAGCCAATGCAGTCTAACGAAAGAAAACACAAGAGCACTGGGTTAGATAATTTATCCAACAATTTTACCCTCAATTTTAGGATCTTTTAAAATAAAATAAAGTAAAATGCCTAGCTTCTATTAAAAATCTAGGTGAATTTTGCATAGTTATAGTCTGATAAAGGCCAACAGGATGTCTCCATGAATGTTAGTGAGATCTCAAGTGCTGTCAATTTGATCATCTGCCACCAGTACAAATGCAGTATTCTCTTTTAAAGATGTTATAAAAATTCTAAGGAAAATAAATGAAATAGAGAAGACCATTATTTTTCCAAGAACTTGGGTTGGGAAAGATGCTATATTTTAAATCAAGTTTGGAAATTCTCAGGGCCCTGCCAAGCTTCTCTTAACTAGCCATCAGGCTTCTCTAGGCCTCACCTTCACCAGGTGAGTTCTTTTGCCAAGCTGAAATGTGTCCTCCAACTCTTGCTCATGGGGATGTGTAACAACGCTGACCTTTGCATGGTGCTGGAATGTAGCTCATTGTGCAATGGGTCACATCCATTGGTCTCCTCACTTTTGCCTCTAGTCCTGCCTCTCACTGGAATGCTTCACCTGGAGCGTTGTGCAGAGGAGCAAAGGGCTCTCTCACTTAAAAGATTCCCCAAACTGTATTTTAAGCAGATAGTAAGGACATTAGCCCTATGATGAAAGAAATAATTCTTTTGGGGTGAAGTCTTTATTCTTCCAGTAATTGGTTCTGCCTTTTCTAAGTATAACTAGCCATTTTAATGCCTTATGTAAAGATATCAAGTTATTTACCATTGTGATGTCATAAACAGGTCTTTCAAATATGGTACCATATTTTGATATCCAAAAAAATCCACAAAACTTGACAATCTTCAGGTGCTACCTTAGCATCAGTAAACATATTATTGTTGCTTTATAAAATCTGAACACATGAGCTGGCTTAATGCAAAGCTTATAGTTGAATTAATATTGTATAAAGGAAGCCAAATTGTCAGCTACCCATCTTTGAGCTGTAAGTTGTGGACATCCATTTGTGGTAAAGTCTCATAAGCAACACACTCCCATACATGTGATTCCACCCCCCTTTTTGCTTGGCATACCTTTCTGTGTAGCAACTATTTTAGTTTGAAGATGTTCAGAAAGAAGAGACAATGCCTTTCGGCAATGTTCAAAGTTGCTTGTGTGCATACATCATTTGTTTTTGATTTCATTCCAAATCAAAGTGTTTGGACATGAAAACAACAGAGAGGAAAAAACATAGCTGAGATTTTAGTTCCTTGTAAGAGGTGTGTGTGCGCCAAGTATTGAACTGAAGTTGTTTCCCCAGGGAAATGCAGAGAGGACATTTTTCTCATTTGGCATACAAGAATAAACCACAACTGAAAATAACCAAGATCAACTAAGGCCAATGTGGCATGTGCCATCTTGACATTATCTTGGCAAAGATGGCTTCTGTAAGATGGAAGGATCAAATCATGTTCTACCATTATTTATTATTATTGGTTACATTCATACTCCACATTTTTATTTTAAAAAGCCCAAGGCAGCTAACAGTTATGGAATCCCCAATGCAAAAATAACCAGTCCACTCCATGTAAGCTCAGACATTCTAATCCTCAAAGTCAAAATAATTAATCCCACCTGAAATCAAAGCATGGAGAATCTGGGTGGTAAGCATGATAAATTGGCCGTTTCACAAAATTCTAAACAGAACTGAGATACAATACTTTGAATATTTTGCCTTGAAGTGCAGCCCTCACTCAGTTCTGATGCTCCTTTTGCGACCCAAACATACCGTATTTTCACTTCCTTCTCTTGTCTGTTAAGTTTATGTCAAAAATTCCCAAATATTACAAGAGTCTGCCTCTCCATGACTTGGGTGAAAATCCACTGTGTATGATTAAAGTTGTGAGGTGTTAAAGTCCCCATTTTAATCCATGGTGAGTGCAGAATAAGCAACTAATGCGATGGATGCTATCCATTGGTTCTAAAACAGGTACTGTACAGGTCTGTTCCAGTGCTGTTGACAGCCATGCCAGAAAATGGCTGGAAGGATGTGGCTGGGGAGTAGACTGAAGACAATGTTGCAGTCAGCCCCAGGTGAGGATCCTGTTCCAAAAATTGTCGATGAAGCTTTAGTATTTCTTCCTTACCACAGCCCTTTTTTTGCCTACAGACACTACCTTGGGGGTCTCTGGTTTTTTGTGATCAATACACTTGCTACAGTGCTTAAATTTTTTTTGGGGGGGTGAGGGGAGCTCTACCTATCATCTCAGTTTTCAGAACCACCACAAAGGTTGGTGGGATATAATGGAAGGTCCTAAAAACAGATGAGGATAAATAACTTTTTTGGAAGTGCTGCATGCAACCATGGTGCTTGTAGCAGCATTTAAAATCCATTCCATGGCATCTATTACAATAGGTCTCTGAGTTTAAAAGGAGTACCAGTCAAGGTCAGCAACACTATGCACAGGAATCTTATGCCTAATTTGTAAACTCTAAATTCTGCACACAGTAGTTCAGATATAAGGAAGAAACGAAGTGGGCTATCAGCAGAGGAAAGATTAGACTTATTCTATAACATGAAATGTCCCCATGTGCCCTATTCTTTTATCCAAGAAATGAAAAAAAAAAACCCTTACCTTCCAAGATTTGAAACGTCTAGCCAAGAAGTTATAAGGTTATTAGGGTATCTACGAAGAACCAAAACGAAAGGGCTTACCATTAATATAAGCACACTGGTTTTCCTTCAAAACCCTTTCGGATTTCTTCAGCAGCTCTCCAGTCCCCTTTTTGCCAGGCCACTCAAACAGCGTCTCTTTTAGATTTCCTTGAAGCATTTTCATAAAGCAGTGTGAATCTGTGTGATCATGGATACTGCTGTATATGTACACAAACACAAAAAATACCATTATGAAGTTAGCAGGGCTGATATCTTTGTTGTACTTTTACATATACAGCTGACACTCAGCTTGCATAAGGGTTGTGTTCTGCGGATAGCACGTAAAGCTGAAATTGCATATGATCAAAACAATCCTGAAACTGCCCCCATGCAAGCATCCTTTTCTGAAGCCCGCAGGCTTCCCACGCAAAACAGAGAGCTTTTAAGCTTTCTGACATGCATTTAATTTGTGCTGTGTCAGCTGGTTGGCCGCTAAGCACATAAAGCTGCAATCGAGTAAGTTAAATGTGTGCAAGTTGCAAGTTGACTGTAGTATAAACATAATGTACCATAAAATGATTATGGCTGCAACCCTAACCCCATTTATTTGGGAGTAAGCTCCATTGAAGTCAATAGGGCTTACTGTGTTGTACATCTAATACAAGAGAAATATTGTTATTGCCCACATCATTTTATAGTGGTCTTGAAAGTGGGATGAAAGTGAAAAAAGTTAAAGTGAAAAAAGAGTCAGATTTAAAGGGAAATATTAGAATTTCTGCAAATATGAAAAGAGACTGCAGCTATTGAGGATTTTGAGGAAACACACTGTGATGTCACTGACAAAATTTGCTAATAATCTGTTCTTTGGCAATGGCTGGGTATGTCTAGATAGGAATTCAATAGGACCATAACTCAAAGGCATTACTTGGGAAAGGATTTGGGCTGCAATGCAGGAGCTACTTGACCAGCATTTACACAGTGTGTATGAATGAGAAGTGAAGGGGAAATGGTGCCTCAGTGAAGAGGCACTAATTTGTATGAATTGAGGGCAAGAGAGGTGAATGTTGCTGGCTAGTACTATGCTACTCATCAACAGCAACCACCACTAGAACTGGCAGTCTCTATGTTGCTTGTGGGTAGCAAGAGTACAGACACAGCCTGCCTGTTACTTACACAACCTTTTGCCTGGAAGCTCTATTATAGTTGTCCATTGAATTTAATTCCATTTAAGATAAAAACCGATGCTATATTTATGTTTGGCTTTCGGACCTAACCCTCTAACAAAAAAGCACCACTACCTCCAGAGATGAAACTTCTCATTTCAGATACATAAAATAATTTTCTTTTACATCATGAACTCGATTCAAAACAGTTACTGATATTTTTCCATTGGAAAATATGTGGCAGTGTTCTTTCGCTGTTACTGGCTATATTCTGGAGCAGGGGGGGAAACGCCACGTTGTCACTCCCCCATTCAGATTTAATTGACTCCTTGACTAACTGGTGCTGCTTGTGCAACAAATTAAAACAAGCTGTGGTTTCTTATTTTTAAGCAGCTGCTCATCTGTCTCACAAACCACAATGCACTTGGCAGAAACTTGGAGTGCAATTCTGGAGAATAACCACAGATAACCAACAGCCCAGTTTGGGCACAATGCTAGCTAAACGAACCTTGAACTCAAGCATTCCTCCTTCGGCATGGCCACTAGCAGAAGATTAGGAACACTCACTTCCTGGTTTAAGCTAACCAATTTTGACTTATATCTAGCCTTTGAACTCAGTTGAAACTGTGGTTTGTTGCATTAAACTAGAATAATAAACTATGGTTTGACCCAGGCTTGTTTCAGTATATCAGTTTTAACTGGCCACAGTTTGCCCTTGTCAGATGCAATGATAAAATGAGGTTAACCTGAAAATTCTTCTGTAGGTTCATTCCTGTAGCAGTAAACTGTGGCCCAACATTACATTCAAACTGAGTCATTAGCTTGCAGTGTTGAAAAAAGTAATGATCCTATGTCAGGTTTGCAGAGTTTGTGACCTGCCACCAAGCTCAATACAGCCCAACAGTCACATACGGTTGCCTGCAGAAGCACGTTGTTTTTTTCTGTGGTCACAGAAAGGCAGCAAAAGCAAGTTATTTATTCGGCCTCTAGTAGGCTACCATACATGGGTAAGTTGTCTATTTAGTCTGAATGGTCACAAGTGGGACAGGGCGAGGCAGCCCTAGATAAATCTGCATAACAATGTGCCAGATGTGCTTCCGCTCCTCATTAGGGGAGGCTGAAACTCTTGTTCATTATTGGTTTTCACTTCAGTAATCTTTGTGCAGACTCGCCCCAGATCGGGTCATAACAAGATTTATTAAGAGAACTTGTTTATGCTTTGTGGGTTCACCTAATGAGTCCCATCAGCACAAAAAGTTCTACTTGTGTAATGGGCTTCCCCCTTCTCCACCCATGTCCTCCCAAATTGGCTTAGGGTATGTATGTGTGTGTGTGTGCGTGCTCCAGGATCAAACCAAGCACAGGGATCACAGGTAATAATGTAAGGTTCACAGCGACCTAGGAGTTAAAGGCAGGTAACAGTATTGTTAATAAAGACACCCCACCCCTTGAAGGCTCATTGGACACTAGATTAAAAGTGAAATAATAATAATAATAATAATAATAATAATAATAATACGCAATGATAACAAACTTATTCCCAAAATCATTTCCTGAACTTCCTAGCATCCAAAAGTATATTCTCTGCCAGCTTAACTAGTACCAAAGGAATCCTATAGTTCAGCTATTTCTCACTGTCCATAACTGTAATTGTATGAAGACAAACACAAGCTCCATCCCCTCCCCAGGTATCTTTTACTGCCCCCCAGCATATTCTCTGATGAATCTGGGTAGCTAGAGGTTAACACAAATCTTGGAATCTGAGCTACTCTTTCTTTGCTATTTAGGGGTGTGTGTATACACCTGCACATATTTTCAGAAGAAAGGAAGCAGCCAGGAAAGTGTCACCCTTCCCCATCTACTGAATCCCCGTGCCAGCAGTTTTTGCTTCCTGGTACAGCAAAAACACATCTGGGAATCCCAACTGTAAGGAAAAGCAGTGGGATGGGAGAAGGGTTAAGCAAACACCACCTGTAGATTTCCTAGTGCAAATTACATTTTTGTGAAAACGGAACTCCTCACTTCCACAATCCTGAGAGTCTTAAATCATTGCATCACAAGACTGCATTTTACCCAAATGGAAACAGGGCATTTCAGGATTCAATGCAACAGCTGCAGAGGCCATTGAACCCCAAAGTTTGGCATATTGGGTAGCATGCAATTTTAGTCAGTGTAGAGCCATTGAAATGAATGAACATGACTAACTTTGATCCATTAACTTTGATGTGTCTACTCTGAATATAACTTAACTGAATGCCACCCATTGTGTTCTGGGAATTGTCAAGGGTACATTGACCAGATCTTATTGATTTACAAAATTGGGGTTCTGAGGGGGAACTCTCTCACTTGACAAACCCTGCTTTAGACTAGAGGCAGAGACAGCACAATGCCCCTTTAGTAAAACACTGGGGCTAACATACATAGAGCAATGAAAAACCTACTACCATTGTAAGAAAGCACAAAGAAGGAAGTCACCAAGTGGTTCTACAACAGTTTGCTCTGACAAAGAAGCATCACATTCCTCAGGCTTAAGAGATGTCTGATAATTGTCTGTTTTGCAGAGGCAAGAGAAAAAGGGCATATATATCTAGTACATAGAGAGAAATGGTTCTCAGAACAATAACATACGACCTTTTTTTTTAAGGGACTTTGGGAAATCTGGTACCTCAGGCTTGCCGATGAGGCTGGATCTGCACAGTGTTGATTGGCCAGCCCTTGTGTCAATGACATATTCACCTGCCCCACCCTTCCCTGAGCAGGATCACACACAGAACTTGGGTTACTCACAAAGCCATATTCACCTTTTCACAGGGTCTTTTAAAGTGTTTTTAAAAAGTGTAAGGAATCCAGAGATTAAACACTGATTAACTGAAACAATCAAATATGCAAATATGGACCCTTAAGAGCTTGTGTACTGCTTTGGTTTTGTTTTAAATAGTTGGATTAAAAAAAAAATCATGCAGGGAACCACTCAAAGCTTTTGGAAAGGTTACAGTTAATGGAATTTTATAATATACCGCCTATATAAGGCTACAATACATGCCTTCAGATGTTTTCTAAAAGTCAGATAGTTGTTTATTTCCTTGACATCTGATGGGAGGGCGTTCCACAGGACAGGTGCCACTACCAAGAAGGCCCTCTGCCTGTACAGCTTTATATTATGGGGAAAATATATATAGCCACAAACCTGCCATGGCCTTCACCCCAGCATAAGATCATCAAATTGAACTTTCCATTTCCTTTATCCACAAGATTTCTTGTGTACCTGAAAGAATAAGATACATGGTTTTATTTTAAGAGCCATCACTGAGAAGCAGAAACAGATGTTAAGAACAGTATATACAAATTTAAAAAATTAATGGTTGCTAATTTCCAGCCTGCTCCCCTACCCCAACCATCTAGTAATCTTTTCTGATTGAGCTGTATGACAGTTCTACTCACTGCATTGTTTTGAACAATTTGTCCCTACTGCATACAAATTATCTTGATAATACTCTGCTACCTTACTGGGTAGTTCTAAGGTTCATTGAGATAATATATCTAATAATATAGGTGAAGTGCTTGCATTTCTCCCAAGTTTTATCTTTTAAGGAAAAAAACCCACACATACACATAAACACACTCTTGCACTTGTCCATATATTCTGACCTATTTTCTTTCAGTCAGTAGCATCCTAAAACTGCAATATATTTATACCTTTATCACATAAGGGTCATAAAAATATATCACAGTGGTTTACAATGCTGAGTGAGTTGTATCCTTGCCAGGATCTTTCTCATAAAAAGGAGAGTGAACAGAATCAAATGAAAAGTCAACAAGAATTAACTTTTGTGTAAAATACAAATTATTAAAAAACTAGGCTGTAAGTCTTAAGTAACAAATTTCAGGAATTCAATTCCGGTGATTACAGACTTGGTACTTTATAAATCTATGTTAGATGTTGGCATCTGTCTGCCTCAACAAACCATTTAAGTTAGTAGTACATTATATATACACATACAAGTCGAACCATTGGTCCTTACCTAGGTCAGTACTATAGTGACTGGCAGTTGCTTTCCAGTATTTAAGGCAAGAGCCCTTCCCAGCCCTGCGTGATGTCAAGAATGGAACCCAGAATCTTGCATATGCAACGCATGTTCTACGGTCCCCTTTTCTCTCTGTTGATTGGATTGCAAGGAACCATGCAATTTTTGCATGTACCTAAGGGAATCTGGACATGTCTTTCTCAAGGAGCAGGTCCTCATTCCCTTACTTTTAAGATTCCAAAGGTTTGTGACATGGCATAGTGGTCCACCATTCAAAGGAAATGAATAAAGAAACCCCACTGGCCTTATGAGATAGCTAAAGTAGCTCTGAATCCCAGCCATCATGGAAGCACAGAAGTCAGTCAGGCCCACAGTTGTGTGATCAGTGGGTCTTGGAAATCGGTGAGACTGAATAAAAAAAAATTTGGATTGTGGTGTAAATCCCATTAATTTCAGATGTGGTTGAAGCCCAAATATCTGGGCTTCATTTATCCTATTGCTATAGTTCAAGAATGCTGAAAAAGACTAGATAGATATAAATTAGGGTGTAGAGTGGTGGCTAACATTTGGTAAGCATTGGAAAGCCAAGAAGACATATGAGGTTGGGATCTGCAAGCTACTCTGTAAATGAAATTCAGCAACACAACCTATAAATGGAAAAGCACAACATAACCCAAATACTTCTTGGGTGAGGTAATTTCTGCAATGAGATTGTAACTACAGAAGCTTTGTAACAACAAGGAAGTTACTGATTTTTTTTACAGCTTGTTATCAAATGGTCCCAACCATTTAAGCTACTTTTCTGCAGAAGATATACCGTATATGCAAATCCAAAGTGTGTGGGGTGTGTGAGAGTCTCTCCTCCTGATAAAAAGCCAACTTTACAGGGAATTCTGCCAAGCAAGATAAGAACAAACTAGTTTCACAATGCCAACAGCAAGTGTTGCACAATAATCGAAGATTAGAAATGGTATGAAAAAGACTAAAGGATACAGCAAAGGGGGGCGAGGGTGGGGTGCGGCGGACTGAGCAATAGCACCTGATTTATAATTAAATCAAAGCCTGATATTTAATATGGTGCAGTAGACACACCCTGTTTTCACTTTTAAAGGTCAGGTGTGTGCACGCAAGTTTGAATCGGTACACAATCCAGTGGAGGCAAGTTTGCAGACGAGGGTTCCAAGGGGACCTTTCCAACAGTCAAACTCCAGAAGGCTGGGAAGCCAGAAAGCCCCTGATTTGCTGCCAGTTCCTTGTCCCAAAAATATCTGTTAGAGAACGCAATAACCTGACACAGATCAGGAAAAACAAAAAAAACCTGGCTTGATGTCAGCCATTCGTTTTCCTCCTCGTTAACATTTCGAAAGCAGTTTATTTGCAAAAAAGCGACCAAGAAGGCGCATCCGATCAATTCGCGCAGTAATAGCCTGCTGCTTAAGTCATTTGCGGGCCACAGCCCTATGAACTAGACATTGTCCTCCAGAACTGCCAACGCCCCTCCATCGATTCTTATAAAAGTACAAAAAAAGCACACGAGTTCCAGCCTCCCCGGGAGGCTCGGGCTGCTATTTATCTCGAGCCAGCTCTCATTGGCCCAACCCTTCAGGGGTGTTGCTCAAAAGCGGCTCTGATTGGCCACCGGGTCCCCGCCCTCCCTCTGCCTCTAAACCTTCAATGCGTGGCACTTGGGAGAAGCCGGGAGAAAGCAGTCAAAAGGAGTGGGCGGGGCGGGGAACGCGCAAGGAAAGGGGGCGGGGCTGCGGGCGCCGTGGATGCGCTGCTCTGGCGCCCCAATGGGGTCACCTAGCAGCCCCCAAAGGGAACCCCAGCCTGCACTCAGAGGGTGAAACATACTGTTTCCACATTCCATGGGAAGGGGCCTTCAAACAAGGCAGATCATAGGTCTATCTAGCTTACTATTATCTACCTTTTCGGGGTTTCAGGCAGGGGACCATCGCAGATCTGG
This sequence comes from Podarcis raffonei, assembly GCF_027172205.1. Classification (NCBI taxonomy): domain Eukaryota; kingdom Metazoa; phylum Chordata; class Lepidosauria; order Squamata; family Lacertidae; genus Podarcis; species Podarcis raffonei. The sequence continues at coordinate 44,144,528 of NC_070612.1, forward strand.
GCTATGGCAGTCTGGTTGTGGGATATTTCCCCTACAAGGGAGGCTTTCCTGTGAGTAATTATCATGTCTTCAGGGCCATAGATCACAGAATCGGAATTGGAAGGAACCCAAAAGGTCCTCTAGTCTAACCCTCTGGTCTAACCTTCTGCAATGCAGGATTCCAGGCCCACAGCCATTCCTGGGTGGGCTCGAAACACCAACCATCTGGTTGACAGCCACACACTCACAAAAAAAGCTTACCGGTAGCTGAAATTTATCTGCTGTGTTTAATATTCATTGTGAATTGTTTTTACTTTTTTATTCTTAGCCACTTTGCTAATATTCAGCCTTCAGTAGGCAAGTATGCCAGACTGCTACAGACCATCCAGTATGTTTTGCAGCACATAATAGATTGAATTTAAGTCTCCCTCCTAACCCCCTTCCCAAATACGATACTCTGAACTAAAAGCAGAAGTGGAATCTGCATCTTAGAGCCCCTGCCATCCTCTTGATCTGATTATCAGCCTCCCTAATGAACTGGCTATTCATGTGCCTTTTCTGTTGCTGGTGCTCACAAAGAAACACTGAAGATGACTTATTGTCACCTACATAAGTTAATCATTTAGAGGGAAAGTGTGCCAAAGAACAGGAACCAGAAGAGAGGAGGCTTGATATGGGATTAAGAAATACCTGTTTTAACTTCTGCTAAAAATGCATTTGCAGAGAAACTGGCATTTAAGCCAATTATAAATGTATTAACACACACACACTTTTTTGTAGGGAGAGTATCAGAATAGGATCCCAGTGCCATCCAGTGGATCATTGTATGGTTTATGGTCTCTTCAGTGAGGCAGAAGCTGGAAATAACAAGGTCATGGGATAAGGTTCAGTTTGTGCCGCACACCCTATACAACACACATGATAATCTGGATGAACCGAAGAACCCACTTTTATGTTTCCACTAATCGCTATAAATAGCTCCATAAAAAAGATACTTTAGTTTCAGCATTAAGGGTTAATCAACAGTCATGCTGATTTATTCAAACAAACTGCTGTGCATGCAGCCATTTGAGTGAAGCAAGTTCTGAAGTTGCTTTGGTGATTTTCACCACATTACATATGGGGAGAGCCTGAACACCATGAAGTGACCATATACATGTATATTGCAGGAGTACCTATACTCAAGATGGTTAAGGGATAAACAATGCAATTATGATTATAGGGGCACATCTGATGTGCATGTAATGTCTTGGGCAAGCTTTAGAGGAAAATAGCCAGTGATTGCTCATACCTGGATTTCTAGTCAGGTATAGGCTAAGCTTGTGCAGTACAATTATGTACTCACTATAGTAGCAGCAGCATGCATCATCATTAATGAAAACCACCAGCTGGTGATGCATGCTGCTTCTGCTTATATTATATATAATTATGTAATAATAATAGATGTGGATTGTTTTAAAATTTTAAAATGCCATATAAATGATATATTCTATTGCTCATTGCCACTTGACAGGAAGTAACAGACAACTAGCCTACCAAGTGGCTGGAGGCACTTTTGGTCATCCAAGTTCATCCTCCATCACACTCAAATTAGTATGGTCAAATTGTGGTTCAGTGGCCAGTTATTAAAAAAATATTTATAACCTGCATTTCTTTCTTCAAGGGGAAAAACTCCAGAAAAATAAGGTGGACTTTGCACCATTTGCAAAACCCTGCTTAAAAGTGACAATTCACTTTTGGCAGTGAACCTCAGACTGCAAATAAAGGGTAGCTGCCTTAATCCATGCTCTTGATTAAGGCTAAAATGTAATGTTTGAACAGTTGTACTAATGCTGATGGAGAGGGAATTACTGTTCACATTGCTGCAATATTTTTTGGTCACTCTGACGCACTGACAATTCCCAGAGAGGGGCTTGCTGGTGCAGATACATTTCTTCATGCAGTCCATATGGAAAGGAAATGTAGATGCGAATTACCAACTATTTAACAGCTACCAGTGGCTGAATTTAGCCTTGTTCAATACTACAGATTATGAAACAGGCCTCTGAGAAAAATGATTAGTGATGATTATCCAGTAATTAAGGGAGGCACAGGACTTTTGTGACACAAGATTTGGAACAGTATTCAGTAGACATCTCATTAGTGCCTTCACCTCACCCCCACTCCTGGCACATGTTTTAGGCCAGGAATACAGTAGGTAATATGATGCCCTTGAGAAGTTGTTGTTGGGTCTACAGCTCCATCAGCATTTTCAATGGTCAGTAATAATGGAAGTTGTGGTCTACCACCACCTGGAGGGCACATTAACTCTACCTTTATTAGGCTGCCTCCAGATTTTCACCACCAGGCATATTACTTTGCTATGGAGTGCCATTTCAAATGGACTGGAATGTCCAAGAAAGAAGAGGAAAACAACTTTGGAAAAGCCCTAATGTTGCAAGATAAACCAGTCAAAGTTTAAGATCTAACAGGGTAGTCGTGCAAAAAAAACCACACCAACACACAAGCTACAAAATGAAGCCCAAACTAGCAAGAAAGGCTGTGACCCAAAAGCCTGGTGTTAATCCTGTCACCTTGACCCACTCCTGGGGTGCTTTGAACTAGACTTGTGCACATCACTGTACTTGCAGCTGAAGGGATGGGCTGCCAGTTAGTCCACCTGGGAGGCCTGCCAAAAAGTTTTCTGTAGGCATTTTCATTCCAGCTGTTTCTAAGGTCTTATCTTTAAAGTGCCAACCACCTCCAAGCTGCGCAGCCTCCCACTTCTCAAAAAGGAGATTTGAGCAACTCAAACCGCTGGCCTGAATGCAAGCTGCTAAAAAAAAAAAGGAGCCACTATCTGCACAACACATATGTTAGCTATTAGCAACAAATTACCTATGTAGCAAACGCTAAAAGATACACGGAAAGGAATCTGAGCAAGATATTTGGATTTCCAACACCTACGAACATCAAACGTGCAAACAAAGTAGAAGTGCGCCTGGAGAGTAGATTGCTATTTAATTTCTAAAAGATCCGCACTAATTTTGTACCAAACTTAATGAAATGCTCCAAGAAAATCACGTCCGTTTGGCATTTCAAGCAAAGCGACTCTCATTTTAAAAGCACATATCGACCGCTTTTCGTTCCCCGGATAATAGCTTATCCTACAGTAATAAACCAGCCAGCTTGTCACCCGCTTGCTTGTTCAGGCGAACTAATCTCCTTGATTCCCACCGAGTTTACCTGAACTGGTCAAACTGAGCATATTTGAGCCACTCCTCCGGGTTGCTCTCGTAAGTTTCCATTAAGGTTTGCACTTCTGCCACATTGACTTTGTCTCCGGAAAACAACCGGTGCAGGATCTGGATCAGCTCGTCCAGCGTCTGCGCCTTCCACAATTCCGTCTGCCCGGGATGATCCATGATGCGCTTTTGCCGAGCCTGCTTCGAGTTGCACAATGGAAGCGCCCAGTCTCTCCCGCGTCGCTTCGCAGCCGGTGCCTTGGCTTGCCGCTATTTATCCCCTGGAGTTAGATGGGAACGTACCAAGTGCTCAAGGACAGGGAGCGCGCGAGGGAGGCACCGCGAAACGGTTTCGGCTAGCCCTAGGCTTTTAGAACACGCTGGAAAAGGGCCACCCCCGCCGTCGCCGTGACCTATCACAGGCTGATATTTCAAAAGCCCTCGTCGCCTTGGCGAGATGGGGCGTCTGGGCTCCCCCCACTTTCGGGTCGTTTGCCCGCCTCGCTTCTTAAGGGGCCTCGACTGGCGCGCCGCCGTAGCCTTACAGCACAAAGACGCTGTTCTTCGTACTTAAAAGGGAGAAGGAATCTACAGCTGAGGAAGCCAAGAGTGATTTCTCCCCCTGGCAACGTTTGGCTATTCTAATCTTTTAACTCAGCAGCTCAATTGCTGAAGGCATTAGCTTTGCAAGCCACTCTTTTAAATTACAGTCGTCTCCGCTTTTCATGGCGCAATAACCAACCAGGTGTGCTTTGGGGAACTAGGCTATGTTTATAAATTGAAATACGTAGGCACTGACAATTACACATTACCAATTTAGATAGCCACCCCTGCAAAAAAAATCCTTTGACTTGTATGAAAATTCAGAATGGTAAAAGGTGGCTTCTCACCCAAGGACAGCAGGTTTAGGATCAAAGTACTGCAGTTCATTCCCCATGAGTGAATATGGAAGAGAAGTTTTCAATTTTTAGCAAGGTATATAAGGGACTTGATTGAGCAGGCAGGTGGCTTAAGAGAAAGCAATCTACAGTGACATTTAACTCCAAAAGCTTTGGAAAGAACACCAGATTTCTGCCTGTTTCGTAGGATGGAAAGGCTACTTTTATTTCTCTATCATTTTTTATTCTTATTCAAAATTAACACTAGAATACCATTGTAAGGGCCTATTAAAATAGATCTCCCACAAAGTAGAAAGCAAGCTGTAAGGTCTATCAGAACTTTTCCTCTGGCTAAGTATTAAGGATGGGGCAGGGGAAGGCGAGGAGTGAAATGCTGCTGAACTTTGATTGTACCCTATGACATGGACCAGCACATCTTCACATCTTAGTTGTGATTTAAGCAAATATTTCCAAACTTTTTACTTTGAAAACGGTATTAGTTTCTCCACCATCTGCAGTTTTAATTTCAGTCCTGCATTGTTCAGCAAAAGCAGCAGATTCACACTTCCAAGAAGAGCTCCACTGATGTCAGCAATAAAATGTTTCATTAAGTGGGTGGGTTTTTTGGGGGGGAAAGGAAGCTATTCCTTAGACCCAGATTAAGTTAATGGCAAGTTGGGAAAATGAAGCTTGCCCAGTGTTAAATAGTTGCACTTTAATAACAATGTGCTTTACATTTTCTAGGATTGATTATAAGTCCCAAATTCTCCACTTATATTTTGTAATGCATTTTTAAAGTATTGCTAGCATTTTACTTTGTCTCATAACAATGGAAACTCAATGAAAGCTTATCAGTTGCTTTATATCACTTCCTTGAACCATTTCCATTTCCTTTAATGGCACTATCATATAGATAAAATATTTAACTGTGGAATACTGTGTTCTTGGCTGTATAGCTTGATCTGTGCAGATGTGTAGATTGTCCTTCCTTGTCGCACACAACTGACAATGACATTTTGCTTTGTCACATTCATTCATTTCTATATTTTATTCATACAACCCTTTATATTGGGCTATAAAGCAGTCTTCACATGCTGAGTTTAGTTAACTGCAGCATGAGCAGTGCTGCATTTGTGTTTTTTTGGGAAATTAACATTGTAAATGTTAATCTAACAATACCAACAATAGCACCAGGAAGAAATAATGCAGGCCAAAGTTGGAAAGTTTATCTACTGTGATATTCACATTTAATAGGTTTTGGAGAAATGGTATGTCACTATTGGTACTGCCTATTTCCAGTTTATTTTATTTCCTGAAGCTAAGATAAGAGAAGCTAATGTGTGATCTCTACTTTCCTACAAGGTCACTTTGGGTGTTTAAAGTTATTCATTCACCTACAGGGTCTAGTAGGTTTAACTTGAAGCAACCTGTTGTAAGAGATACAAGATGAAAGTCTACAATGAATATAAATGTCAAGGGGGCTCTACAAACAAGCAATAACAATAAACTCATAATTTGTTAAATGATAACCTTTATTCTCAAAGCTGCCCAATATTCCTACATTTATATTTCTGCATTTCATTGTATATACTTTGTTGTGTAGTGAACAAGGGGAAGGAAGGAGATTAGCTAGGAGGGCTGCTGCTTGAGAAACACCATCCGAAAGTCTCTTTGGGACTACAGATTCCAAAGTTAAATCCCAGCAACTGTGTTTAAAACAAATAGTCATAAGAAAATGTAACTATTTTATGCATATACAGATACTTCAGCTGCCCATCTACAATAAATATCCTAAAAGGGTGGCTGTAAACTTCCATGCAGCCTGTTGAAATAATGATCCATGTACTCTCCAAGTCAGGAGATAGTATCCTTTCAAAACAAGACTCAAGTCCTGGAGCAAGTACAGGCAGCTCAGCTGTACAGATGGCACACACACAATTATTTGCACAAAGCAAGTGATCAAATGAAGAAAATGGAAGCCGGGAGGGCTATGTAGTTCTTGTATTTATCTCCTATACTGACAAGTAGAGAAAATAGGGAGAAATAAAGTGAACTCCATGGGTAACAATGCAGACATTTCTTCAGTTTGTCCCTGGGGAATGTTTCTGAAGATCTTTATAGCCCATTCATTTTCTAAGAATTCCAAGCACTTGTAGCTCCTAATTCATCCCCAGGCCTGAGATTTACAATAATGCAGTACAAGCTTGCCATCACTTCCAAAACACTGCAACAGAACAAGA